>NW_027395678.1:384541-549008 GCF_004382785.1 Trichoderma ghanense | reverse complement strand
AAATAAGGTTAAGAGTAAATTATTAATATAAATGGCTGTTTTTATAAATAAAGGCCAGAGGGTCTTTAAAAGGCTAATCTCTAGGCATATAGTCCTTGCTAAGTCTATAAGGGTCTTACCAGCTTGTTTAATTATACTGTTTTACTTAGAAGCGTAGGCAGACAAGGTCTTTAAGATAAATCTATCCCTATAGGCCTAATCTTAAACTTTATTAAATATAAATTCTCCAGCATTATTAAATGCTATAACTTAAACTTTATATCCTCTGCTAAAGACTTCTACCTAGCGTTTCTAGCCTTACAGTTTCTTTATAGCGTCTTTCCTTAATATAGCTAAGATTAGCTATTAGTACCTAGTATAGGCATTAATGCTGTAAAAAGAGATTTTAAATCCTTTATAGCTAACAGGCATATAGGAAATAGTATCTTAAAAAATATGTTATAGGAATTCTGTTAGCTTAACTAATAGCATGCAACTAATAATAGCTTTAAACTTTATAAAATAGTATGCTTTATAGTAGAAATCCTTTAGTGTGGCCTGGTTAATTTAAATTCCTGATTAACAGCAAGCTTTTAACACGCAATCCTTACTAGCATAGCCTAACCTCTTATATATTAGTCTAAATTCCATGTTTATAGTTAACGCTTTAAAAGGCAGTGTTATAAAGTTATAGTATTTATTTACTAGTAGAGTGTTATTCTTAAGGATAGTAATATTATGCTTTTAATAGACTTCTATAATTATAATAATCTCCTTCTTCTACAGCACTAGACAACCTTTTATAAAGTTATGCTAAATATCCTTTCTTTTAAAGGCTCTAGGGCTAACTATATTAGCAGCACCTTCTAGGGTAAAGGCAATATTCTTAAGCTTAAAGGTCCTGTTATTAGATAATAGGATAATAATTATACCTATGCCCTTAGTCTTTAAGATGCTACTGTTAAATATAGCCATTATGCTAGCTTCCTCTAGCATTTAAAGGAAAATAAACTATTTAAGGTTATTAAAGTAATGCAGATTATAACTAGAGTTAATAATAATATTATTATAGTAAATGCTATAATTAAAAAGCATAAAGTTAATATTCTGGTTATCTTTAAGTATTTTAATAATATCTTCTTCCTTTAAAGCCTAGTCTGGCTTAATAAGGATATTAGTAGTAATAGTTATATTAATAAATAACTAACCAGCCTTTATAATATTTAAATTTCCTTTAAAAGGTGCCTTCTTATTATTTATTTAGTTAGGCTAGGCATTATCTTTTTTATCTTTCTAGTCCTTTTAATCTTTTTAAGGATAAAAGCCTTAATATAAATTTAAATGCGTTTCTTATAGGCATTACTTTAAATAAAGACGCTAGTAATTTTTTAGTAAATAACCCTTTTAATTAGCTAAGACTATATAGCTATATTCTAACTTCTTTATCCTTATATTATTATTATTACCCTTAGCTAAGCCCTTATCCTTAAATAAGGTTAAGGATATAGGAGGTGGCTTAAACATGCTAAACATCCTCTTTAAACAAGCTTTTTTATTAGCTTAAGAGTGTAGGAACTTAATAAGTTTATCTTTACTAATCTCTTTGCCTTAATAAAAGTCTGCAGTCTAGTTTTTATACTAAGTCTTATTTATGCATTTAAGTCCTGTAAGAGTAACTATTATAAACTATACTTTAAGTGTGTTTAAATACTTATAGGTAATATAAGTCTATGCCTTTATTAAAGCTGATATATAGGCTTTAAGAGATATATAGTGGCTTTAATCTAGCTAGTTAAACTTTTAAATAGTTATAAATACACCTTTAGCTAAAGCCTTAAAAATAATAGTCTTTATTAAAGTAAGTAACTCCTTTATAAATAATTTATTACTATTAAATCCTTTATAATCTAGCTTTATATAGATCTTAATTAATAAGTTATTAAGGATAAAGCTTATAGCTATTATATCTTTTTAATTTTAAGCACCTTTTACTTATAGTGTGGCTTCCTTATCTAGCCTAGGCTTTATACTCTTAATAACGCCTTAAAGGCCTATAAGGGCTGCGTTAACTTTTAATATCTAGAGCTATATATCCTAGTCGTCAGCTCTTTATAATTATATAGCTGCTAGGAGAAAATTAGCCTTAAGGGCTTTAAAGGCCTTATTTATAGTATTAGAAGGTTATGTTATAATGTTTAATAGCATTTTTTTAAATTCTTCCTTAAAATCTTCTTATAGAGGGTCTAGAGATAAGGATCTCTTTAATATTAGCTTAATTAAATAGGATAAATAAAGCCTTTAAGCTTTTTAAAGCAGAAGAGGATAAAATAACCTTTTAGTCCTGACTTTAGGCAGAAAAATTAGTTAAAATAAATATAATAACTTATTAGTGTTAAAAGTTATAAATATGTGAAAAAAATAAGGTTAGAATTATAATTTAGCAGGTTATAAGAGGGCTTATAACCTGTAGAATAAGTGAGCTCTATTAAGATTAAGAATATAACTTAATCTAGGCTAGGCTAGGCTATTAAAGAAGAAGGAAGGAAATAAACGGGATCTTATAGATCCTGGTGTTATGGGCTAATGGCCCTGACTGGCCAAGGCACGTGCCAGGGCACGTGCAACATGGAGTACATAGGTAGTACCTAGTAGGTAGACGGACAGTCCGTCACTGGTAAAAGGTACCTACCTATGCACTCCGCTAAGTACCTACGGTAGCAGTACACAACACCTACCTCATTATTCCTCGCCTCTGATCTCAGAGTTCCAGGGATTGAACTTGCCTTCTTCAAGTTTTTATTTTTTATTTTCTTCTTCTTCTCTGATTCATTGGGCCCTGTCTAGGGCCTCTGATGCTTCTCATACCGCTGCTCAGTGTGGTGAAGCCGGAGGCCACATCGTACGCATTGTCGAGTCAAATAAAATATTGGGATACTCCAGTGCTCACGCCTGCGTTCCTGCTCAGTCGCGTGGAACCTGCAAATTATGCCTTATTTAGAAGAAGGGCTTTTGGGAATCTACATGGGGTCAGTTGAAACGGCGTATACTTTACCACAGGATTCTCACAGTTTCAGAGACTTCTTTCTGCTCTCCGTCCACGGCTATGGGGTGCTTTATAAACGGTCTCAACCTGTGTCACCGGCTGGAACAGAACAGAACTGTCCCATTATAAGCAGCTGATATCCGGGCCATCAACACGTTCAGACCACTTCGCTGAGAACGTGTGAGCGGAGACCTGACTTGGAACGGTGACATGGACTCGGGATGGTGGCAGCGATATATCTGCGGATAGAGATCGTCGTGCTCGTCTTGCCAGGTGACCTCTCTCATGCAGCTCTGGGCTCACCCCTGAACGCCGCGGTATTGCCGTGTGTCGCCTGTGTCCAGCTGAGCTTCTGTCAGCAGAGGTATTGCGATTTGAGGAATAAGTTCGCCGGATCCTGACGCCAAGATAGGCACCGTGAGAACGGGAAGTTGAAGAGAATCTGAACGTTCTCGAGCTGAACCCGTATGGTAACTGGGTCTATCGTTCCTACCGTGCGGATATGATGCCTATATCGTCGCACCATACCAGTCGCAATGATTTCATGCATACCCTTTACAGCGCTCTCATCCGCTCTTTTACCATTGTAGGTCACATACACTGTTCAGTTTGCTTGTACACAGGAGCAACCATCGTGCAATGTTGTTCATCGTCTCACTGTCCTGAACTCAGCACGTACTGGTCTGCTGCAGTCGGGCGGTGCTAATTCCGCTGCCATTCCAAGGTTTGCGTGTAAGCTCCCGGAGAGTGCCGCTGCTTGCCGCCGACAAGCCGGTAATACACCAGAGACTGGATCGGAGCTCGGTGACACTTGGCTTATCCTCATGGCTCTTCTGAACGCCGTACGCCAGGTTTCAGATGGCACTATATCGCCATATCACGGCGTCATCTTTTCCTATCAGCAGGTTCATCGGTGAAATGAGTATCAACCTCGCCCTATTGCCGTGGAGGACGACGACCACCTAGAGCAAATACGCGACATCCAGGCGGCTCACTCAATCAACTGAACCAAGAACCAAGGCGGCGCTGGGCGGCTTCACTTTCCGGCTGAGACATGGCCCTTGCCAGCAGTTCCCCGACCAGGCGCCGGAGTACCTGATCCCAGGTTCCCGGAGTAGAAGAGGTAGCATCCTTGCGAGGTGGGTTCGCGACCTGTAGGATCTGATACATACATGAACGCCACGAAAATCTCGTCCTTCTTGTGACCTGTCTAGTCAGGTTTGCAAGCAAGGTGAGTCAGATGCGATGCGGCTCCATCCTCACCATGATCGCCAGACGTCTGCGCTTGTGATGAGTGCCGGGCCAGCTCGACTAGGGTACCCGGTCATGGTTCAAGGGCGCTTTTCCTTGCTCCCTGGCGGTGCTTATCTCGTCGTATGTACAGTAGCTGTGACTGCGGTATCTGCTTTCATTACGCTTCTTGGGGCGGCCGAGCAGTCAACATGAGCCAAGAGACGCAATCCTTCGGGCTTGATCTCAGACTGCAAGTCATTACTGGACGGCCTTACCCAGCAAGGCGGAGCCATGTTCAGCAAATAAGCAGGACCCAAGCCAGAGCCAGAGCCATCCAAGCCAGCTTTGCTGACACCTCACAGTCAACTGCACACGACCGCTGGTTGGCTTCGTCCATTCCGTAGGGCAGATCTGAGGGCCTGACCTACCCGCCCGTCTGTACTGTATGTATGCGCAGGCAAGTAGGCACATCATAGAGGACGTGCACGCCAACTGTCGACCACGGACTGCCGGACGATCGTGGCTGGCGCAAAGGCAGAGGAGTAACAGTACTTTGGGTTACTCTGGCGCGGATGGTAATTTAGCTCCCGTAATACTGCCCAGCTCTCCTGGTGACTAGATAGTATCGGTAGTTTGTGGTGCAACAGTGTTGTCTCCGGCTCTCCTTTCATCCTGGTGGTGGGGTGAAGCTTGAGCTGCATCTCTCGGGCACCTTGCTGCCGTGTCACAGAGGAGCTGGACTGTTGGACGAATCGAATTGAGGTGTGAGCACTTTGTACTATCAGTAGCTCGTGCAGGATGTTAGCCGGCTTGTACAGAGCACTCGTACAGGGAACTTGAAGGGCAGGGACTCTGATTGGGTTCCTAGATCATACAACCTTTCCTTCGCGTCCCTTCCCTGCGGTCGAATGTGGACGATGACTCTGGGCACTTGACGCAAATTGTCGAAGAAGTTTTCCACATGCACCCCCTTCCTTCGGGTAGCACCGACTGGCAGATGATGCGACAAACGAGCCAGTTGGCACTGGTCAATAGCACTTCATAGGCATTGTTGGCGGAGGGGGCGCTCTTCTCACTCGTACTTGTGTAGTCCAAGCAACACGAAGCCTGGAGTGTAAGTCGGCATGTCTGCTCCGCAACGCAAATCCGCCAGCCGACGAGAGACGGGGAATTTTGCTGGGCTTGATCTGCACTTTTGCCCGTGAGGCCTGCAAACATTGTCTGTGCGCGGGGCCCGCAGTCATGTAAGGGATGAATTATACGTACGTACGTACGTTCGCTTGCTTGCTTGCTTGCTTGCTCGCTCGCTCGCTCGCTCGCTACCTCCCGGAGTTTTGGTGGGTAGCTGGCTTTCTCTCTCTTTCAGCGGCTCTGGCGGCCATCTGTTCGGACGACGATACCCGAGACTCGGCGACTGGTGTATTGAGTGGTGTTATTATTAGAATTTGGGTTGCTCTGCATTGAGAGGCCCGAGATCGCAAGCGCCGTCGTGTCATGCCAGGGTAGGTACTGCAGTGGATGACTGCCGACAGGCGATTGGTACTTTGAACTCTCGCTAAAGCCACGAATGAATCGGCTGGCTCCGATGCCCCCAGGTTGGCTCATAGCTGGGCATTTCAATCAGTCGACGGAACAAAAGCCGGCTCGCTTGTCCTTGGCTGGACGAGCCGGATGAGCAAGATGACCAGTGGCGTGCAGGCAAGGAAACAACGCCAATTAGTGGGCCTGACTTGCATATACAGACTGCTCGACGATCCGTCTCGCCAAAATCATGGAGGGCGGCAGCGAACTCGAGTAGTAGTAATGGGCCATCTGATGGACAAGCCCAGGCAACAGGGCATCCCTGGAGACGCTAAAGCGCGGGCACGGCGACTCTGTCACGGACAGTCTGCTTGTGGTGGTGTTGCGTTGGTGCAGGCGATCAGTCCACCAAGATGTGTCTCACTTCTGTGCGAGCCAACCGGCCAATTCAAGCCTTTGACCCATTCTGTGTCCCAAACGAAAGAAAGAGGCATCTATGTACCAACCTAGGAGCGCCATGTACTTGGCATCGGGTGGCCGCAATTCCTGCAAAAAGCAAAGAACGAATCGAATCGAGAGGTACACAAGCGGTGGGCAGAAAGGCGGCAACGGCAATAGTCTCAGGATCTTTTCGGAATGCCCCAGCTCGCAACGGGCCATGGAGGCCAAGGAGCCACAAAGGCTGATGCGTACTGCTTCATCTGTCACTCACTCTTTGCTCCGGCAACACGGTTAATGCGTACGCTGGACAGAGTCACGACCACCCATCCTACTACTCGCCTGAGGTGACAATGCAAACGGCCGGAACGGCCTAGAGCAGCCGCGGGTCACTAAGAAAAGGTCAGGGTGGCTGGCTGAGAAGAGAGGAGAGAAAATATCCCCATCAGATCGGAGCAGCACATATCGTCATTATTGGTGGCGACGAGTGACCAAGGGAGGAGAGAGGCCGCTGCCGGGGCTGTCGATGGGGGCGGATCGGGACTCGGCGGGAGGAGGAGGAGGAGGAGGAGGAGAGAGGGTACGGAGTGCACGTCGTACGGACGATGCGCGAAGTAACCTGATCCTTGTGACATGGTGAGCGGCGGGTACCGAGAAGTTGCCCAAGCTCTGATGCTACGAGAGCACATGAAGAATTGGAGATGAAAGAATCGTGTCCGGCTCCAAAATTCAGACATTTTGTGCGGTGAGTCGCTTCGCTTCAGTCGCTCCCTTTGGTGCCCCTCGTCGTCGAGTGCAAGTTGCTTGTCAAGGGCACTTGCCAATGCTACCGAAGTATCGCGTTAATCAGCCGATACAATGGGGCTGCGGCTGCAGCAGGGCAGGTGCACCAACAGGAAGGCAAAACCGGGCTTACGAAGTAGGTAGGTACTAAGTGGGACTTACAGTACCTACTAGGTAGTACAGGCACCTAACCTGTTTAGCGCTACTAACGTACTAGATAGGTATCACTACATCCTAGTAGGTGTGAGTAGCTGTCAAATGCCTGGTAATATGTTGCTATCCTCAGATCAGCTCTTCTACACCACTCTCTGAATACCTTCAGAACGCAGATGTTTCTTTTTTTTTTTTTTTTCTTTTTTTTTTGTGGGAAGAAGAAGCTTGGAGTCAGCACCGCGCCACCCAAGGTACAAGTGCAGGTAAGGTGCTGAGGTTGTAAAAAAAGCAAGGTACCAGGTACTGCATCTCAAAGAAGCAAGTCGACCACCAAGACTCGCGCGGCCATTCGTCCGGTCATTGTCCGGGCCGTCGTCAACGGCCGCACCGAGTTCCCCTTTTATTTCTACGAGTGTAATCAGGTGAGCTACCTTAGGTAGGTACCCTTCTTACTGGAAGGGGGTAACTTCCTCTTGGTACCTTCTTCCTCTTCATTTGTGCGCCTCTCCTCTTGATCTCTCGCTCAATGCCGAGTTCTTCCATTGTAAAGTTTCACACACCCCTTCTAGACGGCCCAATTGCCACGCCCAACACCATCCCATCATCTCAGAAGTCGCAAGCAATCACCCTTCACCGAGGTGCGCTAGCGGCATCGACTCGCGCCTAGCATCTGTGCCAAGGACCCCCCCGTCGTATCATTAGTTCGGAACTGGGGTTGCTTCACAAGCTGCATGTGCTGTGTTGGTGTGCTCTTCCCCCTCGCTCCCTCTCTCTCTCTAGATTTTTTCCCCCTTGTGCCGCCACTCGCACAAGAGCCGGGAGGAGAGAAAACTTTTCACCCAACTTCATGGTATCATTGTTGGCCGTAACATCCCCATCAGATATGTACCTTACAAATTGTAAATGCCTTCAACTCGCCTCGCTTCCCTTGTTTATCGTACATCTTCCGTCCTTTCTACTCCTTTCGTTTCTTTTTGCTTCTTTCCTTTCCCCTCTGGTTGCTGCTTGTCCAGCTTCGTCCCTCGCCAATGGATCGTCGTCTCTCTGAGACCTTGTCTCAGAAGTCCTTGTCCTCTGTGAACCCGGACAAATACCTACATCCCGAGTCGCCTGGCTTGGCTTGTACGAGTGACTGCTAGACAGACAGAGCTTCAAGGCATGAGTGCCCACTGACAGCTGGCAATTGCATCACAGGGCTCGATCCCTGCTCTCTCAATCTCTCTCCCGGGTCCCCAAGATTTTGGGCCCACTACCCAATCGGGAGCGAGAACCGGATCTCAGACGCTTGTCTCTCGACAGCTCTGATATCCACACCCATCAAATCTCTTGCGGGTCGGTATCATGTCCTGCACAAGTACCTACTGGTAGGTAAGGTAAGGTTTTGCTCACCTGGTAACCTCCTACCTCCTCGCTGTACCTCATGTTATTGCTTCAGCATGACCAAGACCTTGGAGTACCACAGCTGCCAGGGACGGTACAGCCTGTGTCGGGCACGTTCAGCAGCACGCGCGAGTACTTGTAGTCGTGACCCGGTACTGATACGGTAAGGATGTGTGATGTGTGCTACTACCTGATGGTACTACATGTACCTACTAATGCACCTCTTCGTTGGCCAGCAAGCAGCACTGGGCAGTCGCTACCTGTTCCCTGTACTTCGTACTTGACGCTCCGATCTCCGTCGGACTGTCTCCCTCCCTTTCTCTATCTTTTTCTCTCTTGACCTGTCTCACTTTTTCCAGGACAGGGTGTAGGGGTCCACGGTACGGGATATGTCATTGTGCGTTAGCTACCTAGGAAGGACCGCCTCACATACCTACCGACCTAACCTTACCTTACCCCCAGCAGATGGACCTATATATGCAGCTGGGCCCATCGTCCCTGCTGTAGAAAAACCTCCATGTAGGAGCGACCCATGAAGCACCTGCCTTCCTTGCCTTCTCCGTCTGCCCCGTCCACCTTCACATCTCCGGCACTTGTTCGTCTTCTTCATCTCCTTCGCAGCTCTTCGCCAGGCTCTCCTTCGTCTCCAACCCCTTGTCTTCTTGATTGACCACTTTTTGATCTCCCTTTTTGTTGCACTTCTTCAACCCATTGTTATCCACTTCGACACGCACGTCGGGCCCGGCAATGGATCCATTGTCAGTCCCCGTCTCGCCCTCTACTGACGCTCCCGCCATGCCCGAGCCCGACTCCTTCACCATCCCTGAGCTCAGCGACTCAGAATACTTCACGGAGGTGCTGCACTTGCCTCCGGGCAAGACTGAGGCTGAGGCCGACCAAGAGTTGGTTACCAGAGCAAACGCCGCCGGCATCGCCGCCACTCTGCCATCTGTGGCTAGCAGACGACATCCAGCCGGCAGCTGCTCGGTCTCGTCGTTTGGGACTCAGCAAGACCGCACCTTTTCAAATGCGTCCAACGGGTCAGCCAGCACTGCCTTGACTCCACACTCTTCCGTCTTTGCCCCCCCGAGCTCCCTCTTTGATACCGGGTCTGGGACAAGAGGAGTTTCGGCTTCGAATCTTACCTTTTCCCACTACGAGAGACTCATTGCCTCTGTAGATTCTAGTAGCACACAGCATCAATTTCCCAGGCCTCCACCCACACCCACTGCCAATGAGAGCTCTGCCCAGAGCGTTGTGAGCGTGACCTCCAAGAAGAGCCATCGTACAAGTCTGCGAGACCGCTTGCGTTGGAGAAGAAAGATTGTGGCGCCAGTGGAAGTCAAGATGTAAGTCCTTCTACTTCCATATATAAGCCTTGCTTCAAGTCATTGCGACACGTCATTGTCCTTCTTTTCTTTCAGTATAATAAATGTGATGAGCTGACGCCGTTATGTGAACGTCCGTACAGACCATGCATTAGCTGCCAAACGAGTTTTGGAGCAGAATCCGGCGCCTTGCACAAGCTCTCATGTGGCCACATGCATTGTGTCGACTGCGTCCGAGACATGGTGGATCAAGCCGTTCAGCATGAGTCCCAGATGCCACCACGCTGTTGCTCTCAGCCCCTAGCGGCACCCCTTGTAAGGACAATCCTGAATCAGGACGCCCAGGTGACATTCCTACTAGCGGTTCTCAAGCTCAACACACCAGTCGAAGAACGAGTGTTCTGCCCAGACCCAGCTTGTGGCTACTTTATTCCGTCTCATGATGCACACGACGCCAAGCATCCGTTCGATCTTACCTGCTTCAAATGCAATGGCCGCGTGTGCGCCATATGCAAAGGCGCTGCTCACGCCGTTGGCGAAATTTGCCCACAGGATTGGGAGCTGGCGGTGTTGGAAAAGAAGCAGCAACAACAGCATGATAGGAGATGCTGGAAGCGATGCTACGAATGCAGGGCTCTTGTCGAGATGGCTGTGGAAGCTCCCTACATGACCTGCCGATGCAAAGCTCGCTTCTGCTCTGTCTGCGCCGCCATTTGGGACCCTACAACTGGATGCCCCAATCTCTGCAGCTTCGAAGAGGAGCTGAGGCGGCGCCGGCAGGTGGAGGATGCGGTTCCCTGCGAGGCTGAGCTGCAGATACGCGCCAATTCAGCGATCCGGCAACTTGGTCAGGAACAACAAGAGCAGCTCCGCCGTTTCCTGGAATACAAGTCGCAAAGCAAAGACGCCTTACAGACGCGCCACCTGATACAGGAGGCCGCCATGGAAGAGAAATACGACTGCCAAGAGGAGAAGCTCCGCGAGAGACATGAGAGGGCCTGGTCTCAGCAGGAAGACCGTCACGTTGCGGCCGAGATGGGGTTGCTTGAAACGTTGCAGCAGGACGAACTGAATATACATCTGCGACTCAAGCACATGGAGGCTTACTGCAACGGCGTCGGGCAAAATCCCAACACGATGGCGCCCGTCAGGGTCGTCACTGAGCGAGATCTGAGAGAGTTGGGCCAGCAGTACTACCTGCGAGATGGCATGGATCGTACACGCGAGTCCAAGATCAATCTCATGCGGGAGCGGCAGGCTGTGAAGATGGAGGAGCTCCGGGTCAAACAAGCGGAAGAATATACGCTGCTCACGGACGCGAGACAGGAGGCGCTGGATCGGCTAGAAGCCCAGTTTGTCCAGGAAGAGTCTCAGTTCAATGCCGTTTTTGCGTTGCGCCAGTCACAGCTGCAGTCTCGATGGGTGCTCGCCATTGAGGTCTTGTGCAAGGAGCTCGAGGATCAGAACCCTGGCCGGATCTACCGTCGTATTGACACACCAAGATGGCCCGATGAAAGGACCCTTGATGTCCACGATTGAACTTGACCGAGGGGCAGTGCACCTGTTGCAGCAAGGCCATTCCTCGTTGGAGCAGCGCTATACAGCGTGCGGGCTTGCCCAGCAGCGGCTTTGCATACATCTTGACGACAACCTTGATGCCATACACACGCAAGGACGGCCTTCTCTCATCTTGTTTTCCTTTCTTCTCATTCTCTTCACCTCTCTTGTCCGTCAACTGAGATGTGACCATCACCTGGGCCCCTATATTCCATTTGTTCACCCCTTGACTTCTCTTTCACCATTCCCCTCTCTTTTCTCTTGCCTTCTTTAGACCTTTTTTCTTCTTCTGTGAGCGCTGCTGTCATTTGGCCGACTATAGCGGTACGCTTATTAAGAACATGGGCACTTGTAATGTCATTTCTCTCTTGGCCATCACACCGCTTGCCAGTCAAGAAGATGGTGTAACTGACCGCTGATTTCCTCATACCCTCCTTCTAATCTTGTTTCTTGTCTATTGATTCCTTTATGATAGTGTCTTCAGCAGCGTATCAGCGTCCAAGCATGCCGGAGGTTTAGAATACAGACCGCCAAAAGCCAAGCAAGCAAGCAAGCAAAAAGTTTTGTATCTATTATCTCTTCTTCTTCTTCTTCTTCTTCTTCCCTTTTTTTTCCTTTCCCCTCTTTCTATTTTGCGTGCTCAACGGAGTTCCGTCTGATATTGTCTGTCGTCGGTGCCTGGCGAAAGATTTTAAGCTCTCACTGGATCGTCACTACGGTACCAGTCACGAAGGGCGTGGGTTCAAGCGGGAGGTCTTTTCGAGGGTTCTAGTTTGTGTCTGTTTACGGTGGTCGATGTGGAGGATTGGGCTGCTTCTGGGCTGAGTCTGGGGGCTGTTGTCACCCGCAGCATCGGGTTTGTTATAACAGCTGCGTGGTAGCTGAGAATAATGTGAACACCAGTAACCTAAACATGTTCCACCGGGGATACGACATCCCAGCTTTTCCAAAACAGTGTGGCTGACGTCGGCAGTGAACCAAGCTTTCATGGGTGCATGAGAGCAGTCGAGTGAGAAAGGGGAGTGTGAGATAGAGGAAGAGTCAGGGCCTCGAGCCCATCAGACGAGCGGCACAGCCAAGCCTGCACACGACGCAAATGAGATACAAGTGGACGTATGTGTGCTCCGAGAACGAATTCAAGATGCCCGGCATCAATGCCGCCGGAAAGTGTTCATGTGAATCATGCCCGTGCTCTTCCTCCTGCCAAAGGTACACGGCCGCCGACGGAGGATTTGCCGCCTATTGCAGTCTTGTTACTACTAAGGTAAGTACTTAGGCAGTGCGCTCCCCGCGCAACTTGTTCCCCGGTTCTTGGATTCCAGGTTGCAGATTTCGGTCGACGCCTGGCCCAGCTAGTGCTAGGTAGCTGAGCGGGAAAGACATGACCAGGCCATGGATCTGCCTCAGCTGGCTCCCCTGAGCCTGTCCCGAGTCTAGTATCTTGGGCGCCGGATCCTGTCCCGAGGCGAGTTCCCGACCCCAAGGGTGCAGGTAGACCATTGGATGCGACACCTTACCCAAGTAGACGTTTGTTTGGCCGCTTTCTGAGCCAAGCATACCTCGCTGACAGTCCTTGGTGCTTTGTTTCCGGTTCTCCGTGCAGGACGATGAACCTGGTACGACTGTGATATGTCTTGTGATAATGTATGTTTCAGAAGAAGTACTACTCGGATGGAGTCAGGTACCTATGTATGTGCCCAATGGCGCTTGGGCATACTGGCCAAGACAGAGCAGCATGATCCAACCGCGTCCATTGGTGTGAGAATTCCGCAGGCCGTTTCGGAGATCAATCGTCTTGCACTGCGACCTCTTGAACTGTCCCCGGAGGAAGCGATTAAGGCGAATGCCGAGCTTTGATGACGGGGCGGAAAGACGCCGATGCACACATGTAGATGCCTAGATGCCGCGAAATGGGAGACAAGACACGCTCTCCTCTTCGTCCAAGTGGTATATCTCTCGTCTCATACTAATTTGACAAAGCCATATTCGATCTCATGCTGTTTGCGCGTCGTCTACCTTAGGTTTCTGTTTCCCTGTCCCCTCTGCGGCAGGGGGAGGAGCAGAAGAAGCGAGGAGGGAAAGAAAAGGAAAAAGAAAGGCAAGGGTAGCTAATAACCCTCACAACCGAAAGTACGGCAGACCTCTGCCAGAAGTCCAGCCTTAATCACAACAGATCTGTTCCGAAGGTAGCATATGAGTGCCTGAGCATCTGCCCGATCCCCCCGTCTCATTTCTCGCCCTGAAAACTCAGCTCGACACGGCGCATAAGGTAGCCTCCGCAGGTGGTTGAGCTGGCTTCTATCTGTTACTGCTATACTCCGTATTTCGCATAGAGCCGGTAGTCACAGTTGTTGTAGTACATGACACATCTGCCATCGGCGTCACGCGGCCAGCGACATGGTTTCTGTGCCACGGGGCGTTGAAGCCGCGAATACGCCAGGCTCCTTGTCCGGAGAGGAACTAGCCATGATCAAGAGGGGCGATTTGACATCTCGCCAAGGAAGCGGCCGAGGAGACGATGCGCTGTCCGGATGCTGCTGCGCTTCATGTTATCAATCGACGCGATCCTGCAAATAACTAGCATTGGAGGGTCTCAGCCTCTCTGTCTCAAGTCCAGCAAGGTTTGGCACACGGATTGACAGGAGGTGGAAGCTGGCGCTAGAGCAATGCGGCTCCGTAGATCCGGAACGCGGCTATTCTGATACTCCGGCATCGAACCTCTGGCCCGCTTGGCAAGAGGCCAAAAACAGTAAGGCGTCTGGTTGGGGCTTTGCTTATCACACGTGATCTTATCGCGGGTGAGCCCCCCCCACCACGCGGCGCACCGAACTGGGTCTCGCAAGAAGGAAAAAACCCTGCCGAATAGCACAAAATTGCAGCCGAAGGAAAAAATACGCCCTCTTCGCTACCCACACGGTCTACCGCGACTTCTACCTTCTCTCCGCTCTCTCCTTTGCAAACCTTCCACAGTCAAGGACACGCATCTATCACAATGGAATCCAGCAGCAAGGCTCCCGTTAAGCTCGTCAAGGTGACCCGAGTGCTCGGCCGAACCGGTACGATGAGACTCCCTCTCGCTCTCTCGCCATGATCCTCTCCCTCTGCCGGTCTGTTGCCATCGCCGCTGCTGCAATTGTCGTCGCCAGTCTCGCCGAAATATTGGGTTGGGGAAAGGAGGAACGAAAAAAATATGCTGTTTCGATATTTGATTCGATGTTTGAAAGGGAAAGAGGGCAAGGAAAGACTCGGCTCGACAGCGCGACAAATTGCAAGCATACTGGTGCACGCTGGCCTACAGATCGGTTGAGGGGGCATATCAGGGGCAGCAATGCGGAATCGAATCATCGAAAGCTAACGGAAGTATGCAGGCTCTCGTGGTGGTGTCACCCAGGTCCGCGTCGAGTTCATGGACGACCAGACTCGTTCCATCATCCGAAACGTCAAGGGTCCCGGTATGTTTGAGCTCCACAAGCTGTGTGCGGACGAGAAGATGGGTGGTGATTTGTTGGCTAACTGGCTTGCTCAGTCCGTGAGGACGACATCCTCTGCCTGCTCGAATCCGAACGCGAGGCCAGACGTCTGCGATAAACGTTTGACGGCTGGAGTGGTGGAAAACAAAGCGGATGGTAGAGTCTCTCAATGGCGTGAACGGGTACGGGTCATTTCTTTTTGGGTGTGTTCCATCTGTGCATTTACGGCCTCTCTTGCGACGACGGCATGAAACGATGGTGTCAAGTAGCGACAACCGGCAGGGCTTCATCCTACTAGTCGGAAATACCTAGGCTCATTCTCATAAAAAAAAGAGATACAAGGCGTCTTTCTTTTTGGGTCCAGGCACGGGATACGTCCGAGCCTCAGTTCTCCAGTGCCGATCTCTGACTAGTCAATATCTGGTTGTGACCAAGGCAATTCATCAACGAGCCCTTCCCGTTGGGCTGGAAGCTGCTTGGAACTACACTGGCAGAGCCTACCTACGTGGATGGTCAGGCTTGTCACTTGATATCCTTCTCCCTATAGGCGTTCTGACGTCGTCCAGGTGATACTGGGCTGGCAAAGCCTCTGCTGAAGACATGAAGCGTGAGATAGCCCAGGTCCCATAGGATGCCGGGCATTGCCAGTCACTCGGCTCCGTTGCTTTTTGCACAAGCATGTGATGCTGCCCAAATTTTGCCTGATATCGGTGACAACTGCCTACTTCTCCTGCAACGGGTGGCGCTCTGTCGGCGTGCCCACGAAAAGGATGTTGAGCTTTATACCGCCGCAGACACGATGCTCCCGGAAGTCCCAGTTGAGTCTTCAATAATACGAGGCAGTCTGTACGTTGCCTGAGGCGGCCAGGAGAATCAAACAGCGGTTTCAGGGCTCGGCTCGTAAGTGATCCAGTGAGCGCTTAGAATCTCATCGAACGAGCTGTAGTGCAGAGAGGGATACTTTGGTGGCGCTTTCGTTTTGATGTCTTGGGCGCTGCCGAGAGATGAGCGTAGATTGAGGCCGGGAGGAGAAGATGGCGATGATAGTAGCACATTCCAAGGCGCGAACCACAAAGAAGCTGCGTCTCTGGCCGACGACTTTTGTGGAGAAGCCCGAAGCCGAGTTGGCTTGCGGTCGATTTGTGTCGATCACCTAGTAAGGTAGTTAGGACCTTGGGTACTGTAGGTTGCCTTCAGGATGCCTCGCTTTTGTGCTGTGCTGTCCGTCCATGTGCTGGATCTGCCACGTTTTTGGCGGGCACGAGCTACGAACCGCCTGGCTGGATGAATGGCTGCTTAGCGCCTGACGCCTGACGCCTGTCCACAAGAGGCCGAGCCGCTGAACTCTGGTGTGTGTGCAAACATCAAATCTGGCGGCGGTTTGGTGGTTCTCTGCAGCAGCCACGCACATGTGAGAGGCACTACATAGGCTTTTAGGTGAGGAGAGCTTCACCGAATGCCACCAGTATCTGGCACAGCCCGGCATGAGCTGCTGCCGTGTTGAGACCTCGAACATTACCTCTTGTCTTCTTGAACAATAACCTTTAAGAGGAGAGGAAGGCAACAAAAAAGACGGTGAAGTACATTACTTGCTTATAAAGAAAAAGCCGATTAGAAACAGCAGTCCTTCCTATGCCCGGCCGTGGAAGAGACGGACTGGAAGTTGATGTGAATGCGATGATGCTTTACTGCTATGCAGCAGAGCCGAGTCCCTTGCCTGCTTGAAGTCTCCGGTGCTAAAATGAGGCGCTACGCCGTTCTGGCGCGGGTACTGAAGTGGTACTGCTTCAGCGTCCAAGTGCCCTCCATTCCCAGCGTGCTGCCTCTGCGCCTCTGCCAGTACCCTGCAAGTACTGCCGCCGGGCATCGCCTCGCTCAGCGAGACCAAGCAAAGCCGCCAACCACCCCCGGAAGAGCCACTGAAAGCCAAAACGTGCCACCGAAGCTCCCCCCCATACTAACATGAACCCGTTCCCCCATTTTTCATCAGTCCCCATTCTTTCAATCCCCATTCCCCATCCATCACCGTCAACCCTCGCCATCGCCATTATCCGCATCTACCCACAGCCTCCTGCTCTCCCCGTTTTATTACTCCAACCCGCAGCACGGAGCAATTGCACTTATCCCAAGTCTTGGCGGCAGTCCCCAATCTCTTCGTTCTTCAGCCCAGCTCTTTGCTGTCCCGTTCATCCGTATCGCTGCTGGTTGGCTTGTGCCACTGCCGCCGTCTTCTTTCAGTCTTCGGCCCCTCATCCTGTTGGCCTGTTCTTCTCTCTTCTTTTCCTCTTCTCTCTTCCTTCTTCCGCCCCCTCTGTTTCCTTCTCTTATCCCGTTTTCCTTTTGCTTTCACCTCCAGTGACGACAAGTCAAGAGGCGGCATCTGTCAATGCTTACTCTTTGTACTGGTTGAAGCTGATTCACTGATCGACAACGCTTGTATCAGAGCAAAGAAAAGCAAACGATAGAGCTCCAACTGCGGCTTGCGAAGCTCGTCAAGTCGCAAGACCTCACTCGTATCGTCTTTGAGGCCGCTCGAGAACCGCAACGGACTCATATCCGTTCCTCTGTTCTCCGCCCACGGTGAGTCTCCTACCCCCCCTGCCTCCCTCCTCAGCCACTTTGTTGGTTCTTCGTAGTATAGCTCGTTCCATTCCTTATGGTTCCTGCATCTCACTGACCCCGTATCCACAACCTAGCACGACACCCCAATCGCGGCGGCGCACCTCTTTTTTTTCCCTCGCGAATCAACGGACGCTACTGAGCACCAAGCTCTAGGATTCGTCGTCGTCTGCTGTCCAATCTCTCCCTCGCCAGTCACAAACGAGGCGCCGAGCCCTCCCAAAGGCGAACTCGCACACAATGTCCGACTTCCGCTCTCCCATCGACGCTCCAGTGCCGTCGCTGTCGCTGCAGATGCCGCAGATGACGACGCAGCAGCACAGGCGTGACTTTTCAGGATCAATCACGCTGGATGACCCTACGCTGGGTCGCCCAGCTTCCGGCGATGCTGCCGCGCAAGACAGCGCCGCAGCTGATAGAGGTCTCAGCGACAGCATAGCGGCGCTTCACCTGGGGACTGTTGCAGACGAGCCCAGCCCTCCACCTCCGACCGATCCAGCTGTCCTGAAGCTGGTTGGTGAGGTGCTGGCATCCGAGGTGCGACTCTTCCCAGCCAAATTCGCGCGGCGTACTCTCCCTGCTAACCTCACGCTCAACAGCAAGGTATCCCCTCGCTGCTGCATCGTCTGAAACAGAGCATAGCTTCTGCAAAGGTACGTCCATCTATCTCGCATCCCGATTAGGCATGCCCGTACATCGTGGCCGGCTGTGCATCATCCAATGCTAGCTGCAGCCCTAGCACCGTGTGGCTGAGACATCGAGAAGCAGGAAAGAAGCTGACATCTGATTAGGAGTTCGGCACCTTTCTCAAAAAACGAGCCGGCCTAGAAGAAGACAGCGCTCAGACGCTCAAGAAGCTGGCGCGCGCCACCCAGGATAACATACGACGACCCGAACACCGCGGAGGCACATTCGTCCACGTCTACGAGGAGATGGTACACATTCACGAGCGCATGGCTGATAACGGCATCCAGTTTGCCGCCACACTTCTCCAAATGAACGAGGAGCTCCTCGAGGCAGCCGGAACTGCCGAGCGCAACCGCAAGGTCTGGAAGGCCAACGGCTTGGCCGCTGAGCAAAAGGTCGTCGATCTCGAGGCCGCCATGCGCAAGAGCAAGGCGAAATACGACTCCCTCGCCGAAGAGTACGATCGCGCTAGGACGGGCGAAAGTAGGCCTGGCGGCGGCAAGGTCTTGGGCGCATTCAAGGCGCACAAGTCGGCGGCCCAGCAAGAAGAGGAGCTTCTGAAGAAGGTCCAGGCAGCAGATCAGATCTATCACAGCGCCGTCACCAGCCTGCAGACCGAGAAGGCCCAGCTCGAGACCACGACCCGCCCCGAGATCGTCAAGTCGTTGCAAGAGGCTATCCGCGAGATTGACTCCGCCGTCGGCTTGCAAATGCAAAGGTTTGGTAAGTAGAGCCGCGGCACAATATCGTTCCTCGGGTCTGCGCAAAAACTAGATGGTACTAACGGAGGAAACCTCGACTAGCTTTGAATAATGAGAACCTGTTGCTCGGCAATGGCCTTGTCATCAGCCCCTTCAGGAACTCAGCTACCATCGGCCCCAACCAGCCCCGAAGCATGAGATATGCCATTGCATCCATCAACATTGACAGGGATCTCGATGAGTTTGTCGCAACTTATCATTCCAAGGTTCAGCCAAACCCGGGCGAGGTCAAATACGAACGCAATCCGGTGCGTTTGCGATCGCCGCACCATCAAGTGGTCGTCAAGCCCCTTATACTAATGCCTCTTTGCTTCTTAGGTACTCGGTCCTCAGCCCAGCTCCATGAGTCACTCAGCTCTGCCCTCTGCCCCCCATGCTTCTAAGCCTTCCGTCAGTCAGACTCCTCAGGGTGGATACCAGCAAAACCCACAGTCGTTTTCGGTGAACTCGAGGACGAGCGGCGGCAATAATCTCCCCAGCCCGCCGGCAGGCGCCCCAGCTTCTCAGGGACCCCCAGGATCCATGGCACAAGGGGCTGCTCCCACTCCCACCAGTGCCGAGCCCCTTAAGTCGCTCCATCAGCCCAACCACAGTCGAAGCTTCAGCCAGGGCAACATGCTCAACTCTCCCATGAGCCCTCAAACGCAGCCATACGGCACCTCAGGTCCCCGATTCCCCAGTGGCGGCCCTACCACCACCGGCCCGCCCCAGCTCGGGGCGCTTCCGTTCCAAGATAATGAAGGCCCATCAGCCAGGAGCGCTTCACCTCCTCAGCTAGGACCTCTCTACCAGCCTCCCGGGCCAAGCGCTCCGCCGGCATACAGCGCCCCCAACCACGGCCTCCCAGCCCCTGGTGTCTCCACGGGCTCCAAGCCCGTCTTTGGTGTCCATCTCGGTCGCCTTTATGAGCGGGACGGCCTTGCTGTTCCCATGGTCGTGTATCAGTGTATCCAGGCCGTTGACCTGTTTGGCCTTGGGGTAGAAGGAATCTACCGCCAGTCTGGCTCATTAAACCACATCAACAGACTGAAAGCCATGTTTGATTCAGGTAGATATCCACATCCATCTCCGCGGCTACCTAGTTCAGCGGACCGATGTATGCTAACTGATACTCTCCCGTGCAGAATCTCAGTCGCAAGCACTTGATTTCAGGAACCCGGAAAACTTCTTTCACGACGTCAACAGTGTTACGGGCCTGTTGAAGCAGTTCTTCCGGGACCTGCCCGATCCCCTGTTCACGTCGGAACACCACAGCAGCTTCATAAACGCAGCCAGTAAGTTACGATCCATCATCACCCATATCATACTCGGAGCCTTTTTTTTTTTCTCCCTCTGTTTTGTATTTAGAACGCGGGTCGATACTAACCGTGCAACTGCAGAGCATGAGGACGAGATTGTTCGCCGAGACTCGCTCCACGCCATCATTAACAGTCTGCCCGATCCCAACTACGCCACGCTGCGGGCCCTAATGCTGCATCTGCACCGTGTCATCGACAACTCTCACGTCAACCGCATGAACTCTCACAACTTGGCCGTCATTCTCGGACCCACCCTCATGGGCACTGACCCAAGCACTGCCATTACAGATGCCGGTTGGCAGATCAAGGTCATTGACACCATTCTGGTCAACACTTACCAGATTTTTGATGAGGATTGATCTCGTGACTTGCTCTACTCTTATGTAAGAACACGACTTCTCTCCCTATTCTACCTGACATCCCTCTTTCTCCCTCTCTGTCTCTCTTCCTCTTGCATGGCGTTGTCTGCTTATCCTCCAATCCTTGGCTCACTCGTCCAATCTCCTTTTGTTGTTGTTTTTGCCCCTCGCCATTCCCCATCGTTGGCCGGTTGCGCTTCCTGACATTCGTCCTCTTTTCTCAAAGACGTGTTGCTTCATATAAACCAGCTCCGTTGCCATGTCTTCCTCTTTCCTTGTCCTCAATATCTTCACAGCTTTCTGGTTTTGCGCCCATCTTTTCTCCATCTGTTGGGCGAAGCTCTGAGAGCTCCTCCTCCGTATTGTTCATAGCTTCAGGGGCTAAAACTGTCATTTGCTCTCCACAATGGGTTGCCGGCTTTCCAGACAATGTGTCGTGTTACCTCTTCTGCCACGGAGTGACGTGAAGGAGACTGATTTGACGGGACGGCTGGGTTTGTTCGAGCTAGGATAACTTCACAGTATGTACTCAAGAGAACGCTGTCCGCATGTTCTCTTGTTTCTCTCCTCGGGTGAGATTTCATTACGTTGGAAGAACATAGGTAGATACATAAGGATGACATGCATAGATGTATTGATATTCCATAGTCATTTGAATCAGCAGAGGTATCCAACAAAAACAAGGAGAAATGAACCAAGAAGAGCAAACCCGCTTCAGGCCTCGTCACGCCCATGCCGTATACAAAGCAACTGCCAAGGCACCGTTTATGAACAGAAGAACAGAGAAACGATTCGTCATGCGCCTGCTTCTACATTCAGCCTCCCGGGGAAAAAAAAAAGAAAAGAAAATGATATCAAATAACATCTTTATCCTCCCATAACCGCCGTCCTGCATATATCGCAAAACTTTAGGCTTGACCAACAAGCCATGTGAACGTGGGCGGAACCATTTCTACTAGTTCAGAGATAAGAAAGTGATATGCAGAGAAAAGGGGGGGAAAGAAAAGAAAGAAAGAGAGAAAGGGAAAAACGAAGTGGGGGAGGTAAAAAAAAAGACGTCAAGGGCCTGGAGTTCCCGTTCTCTTCTGCAGGATGATGACTTGATCGATCGTGAACATCGCCATAATGCGCGCTGAATGCTTCTTCGTAAGAATGAGACAAATATGATAATGATGATGGATGGAAGTGAACGAAAGCTTGAGAGGGGGCAAGCAAGGGCCACAGCTCCAACGAAAGGATATGATGACTATACACAGGGTAATGAAGAGAAAATAGTTCAACCAGGTACCGCCAAAAAAAAAAACCCCTTTCCAAACATGTTAGTGTAGCCTGATGGCTTCGAAGAGACTCAGGCTCAAGCTCGTATCGTTCACCCCGACATTGGGGGTTGGCTCGCTAAGCAACTCCCACCTCCGGAGAACGAACGGAGAAAGCCTCTCTTGAGACGCCGGACCAATTCCATACATGGCACCCATGCCTCTGGCTGCCGTGCTAGGAGGCGTCGCCGTCTTTTCCCTGTGAGCAAGCATCAGGGCGTCCATCGAGGACATCTGCGGGACGCTAAGAATGTAATGCAGGCGAGCGTCCGAAGATGTGCGAAGGGTTGGCATCGTACCCGGAAGGAGGAGAATCGACTTGGCGCAGTGAAGGCGTAGGTCATCCGGCAAGCCATCTGCAAGAACCGTGGTGACATCAAACACTTGCTGCCGCAAGCCGCCACCAACAAGCTGGCTCGGCAGCGCTTCGAGCGCAAGGAACAGACGGCAGAGAGCCAAAACAGTGTGCGCTCGCGCCTCATGATGCGGAGGCATAACCAGTTTGCCTTGGGCGGAAGTGGTCATGACAGACGCACTCAACGGTTCCAGGGATACACTGTGCAAAAGCACAAACTTTAACAGCATTGGTAGCCAGTGTTCGATGATGGGCACGAGCATACCCTCCGTCTTATCCTCACGATCCTTCGGCGCAACGACGATCTCGACAAGGTCCGACAGCCTATCAGCCACAACGCTGTTAAGCTGGGCCGTGTTCGGCGGCGGCTGGCCTACCACGATAGCCTCGATGACGCCCAGTAGCTTCTCTGCGAGATATAGGTTGCTACTATTCGCGGGTGCGTTCTGGCGGTTGCTGGGCGCTTTGGATGACGAGAAGGAGGAGGACGTCGGCACCAGAGCCAGGAATCGGGAACGGGCCTGGCTTTGCAAATGGCGAGAAATGTCTTCGCTTAGGCAGGGGAGCATGGTCGTCCACATAATGTTCTGAGCTTCGATGGCGCGATCCATAGCCTTAGCAAATAGATCAAACTGGGAGGAACTCGGCTGCGGCTGGCCGTCTTCACCCTCGGTTGGTCGAGGTGGCGAGATGGAGAGATCCATATTGAGCTTGATCTGGCAGAATGGCATGGTCAACTCGTTCGTAAGACGCAAGATTTCGTCATAGGCTGCTGCGGAAGGCGTGCCAAGATGGCCTTCCTGCTGGAAGAGATTGCTGATCATCTCATGAATAAGACGGAACCCTGCCGGGGGGATGTTCTTGGGGCTAAAGGCGTCCGTGACGTCTGCCGTGTGCACCACAACCAAGAGTCGCAAGGCGTCGAGCACACTCTCACGGTATGTGCCGTCGTCAAGAGGCAGCTTTGCGTTGCCCACTCGAGCCCGAAGGTCGGCATATTCAACGGCCGCGTGGCGTATGAGCGAGAGCAGTCCTTTGTAGTGATTGAGCTGTAAGGCGCGCTGGTAGATGCCAAAACGGTAAGCCTCCTCCTGGCTGAGGTCCGAGTCAGCAGGCAGTCGCGACAGGATCAGATGAAGCAGTTCCTGGAGATAGGTCACTGCTCCAGGGGTTGCCAAGTCCGGGACAGTTGCAGCCGCTGCTTCGGCATCTCCTGACGGGGGCGCTTGGGTCAAGCTTGCGGGACCGACCAAGAACGAAACAGGCAGAGCATCAGTGATGATGAGGAGAGGAAACACAGCATCCAACCGTTGGCGGCTCTTGAGTAACCGAACACGGCCAACCCAGTCAGACATGAGCTTGTCAAAATGCTGCGCGTCGAATAAACGCAGGCGGGTAAGAAGCGATGCGTGAACCCTTCGGTTGTCATCCATCTTGGCCCAGCCTGCTTCCAGTCGCCGTATGATGTAGCCAAAGAGACGATTCATGGTCGGGTGGTCTATGCTGTTCCCGCTCGCCAGCAGCTTCTCGATTTGTTCCGAGACCTCGCCATCAGCACCCGATGGTGGATTGACCATGTTATCCGAAATGGGGGAGCATGCGTCGGTTGCGTTGTTGCGATCGCTTTGGGTGAGCTCGTGGGCCAGATACTTGGAGAGTTCCTGGCGGCTGGGCATCCGCCGGGAGAGGAAACAAAGCGCGGCAAGCAGGGGGCGCGAGACCAGGCCCTGCTCCTGATTGATGGCCTTGAGCCGCTCGAAGAAGATGGTGAACAGCCGCTCGGCACCACCCTGGGCGTAGAAGACCAGCAAATGAAGGTTTACAGTGTCGACGCAGGATGCGAGCACCTCGATATTGGTCGTCCTGGAGCAAAGTTTGAGGACGTCGCAAAGGGCATAGAAGTCTTGGGTCGCTTCCAAGATGGTGCGTATGGCAGAGAACATGCGCAGAGATATTGGCTGGACGGACTTGACAAGCCTCAGGACAGTCTCGCGCAGATGAAGGCCCACAGCAGTCTGCAGAGCCTTTGAGCTGCTGAGGATCCTCGGAAGAAGCTTTCGCAAAGGAATCGGCCTTCTGCCGGCCATGGCGTCTCCCTGCACGGGCAAGCCCAGGGTGTGGCTGACGCACATCAGGGAGTTGCTGATGTCGCTTGCTTCCTCGGCGGTAGAGTAGTTGGCAGCCCGTCTCAGCAAATTGGCCCGGCCATCCTTCTGATCTTCCGTGAGGTAGCGTATGGGGAGGTGAACGAGCAACCGGGTGGTGCAAGGGGCATCGTCGGAGTCTATCTCTGAGGGATGGCTGCAGGCGCCGCGAGCCACAAGCCACTGGAGATATTGGGAGACCAGGAACTGACCTGTTCGAACTAGCTCCGTCACGAGGTGGTAGACCATCTGCTTCCGAGCACCATCGCCGGCTGGAATAGTGTCCATGTGCTCGAGAATGGTGGCGGTGACGTTGATCCTGAGCGTGCTCCAAACCTTGATGAGGTTGGCCGCGACATAAAGCCGTGCCAGGCCAGGGCGGTAGAACGACGTAGCCCAGTCCACGGTCGTCCTCACGATGTCCACCTTGTCGTCTCCGGTAGCCCAGCACTTTTGGGGCAGATCGCGATCTATCTGGCCAAGGAGCGTTGCGTCCAGCAGCCGCACCAGCTGCGGCCGCCCGGCCGCTGGCGAAGCAGTGGTGGTGATGGACACTTGGCCATTTCTGGCACTGACGTGGTGGTATGCCTCTCGGCCTACTTTGTCATCCCGGGGCAGGAATGCTTCCAGAGCATCCTTATACTTTGGCCAAAGGCCTGGGTCGATGAAGCTGTCGGGATTGTTCCTGATGAGCGAGGCCAGTAGGGTCGAAAGCTGGCTCGAGAGTTGGATGAGAATATCCTTGTCGGGGTGGATATGGACGGTATGGAGATGGCCAAGGATGGAGTAAACAAGGCGACGTCCATGTTTGCGCGAGCGCAAGATGTCGGCCCAACAGATCTGGGCAATCAGGATCCACATGGGAATCTTGGATTGAGGGCTATGCTCTAGGCCGGATGTGATCCAATCAAGGTAATGGTCTCGATCAAGGAGCTGCTCGGCGTAGAGGTGCGTCGCCAATCGTATTCTAATCAAAGAAGTGTCAGCTCGTGAAGGAGGGGAAGGGGAAGGGGGAGGGGGAGGAGGCAGAGGACGGTGGCGCGAGCTCAACTTACGCGTAAGTCACCTTGGCCTTCCAGTCTGGCTCGCCAAACGCAGAGGTGACGGATTCTATAAACTGCTCCACAAAGACGGTCCAGTCTCTTATCCACTTGAACTCGCCTGCTATGGCAAAGGCGCCACCGGGAGCTCCTTTTCTCTTGAAGGCACGAATCTCGTTGGCACCGACACACTTGGCCAGCCAAACAGCTCTTTCGGTTGGGACGCTCTTGTTAAGACACTGGTCCAACAGAGTGCGGCCACGGATACCATGGGGGATGGTTCTGCTCAGCCGCCGGAGGGAGATGGCAGGGTTAGCCAAGTCCTTCATCCAGACTTCCCTCTTAGTGTCCGTCAGGGTAACACGAGGAGGAGGCTTGAACGTCGATGGAGCAGTGACGTGCCCGCGGTGCCTGCGCTGGTTAAGCACGCCCATGAAGATGGTAGAAAGAGCGCTTAGGCCCGATTTCTGCTTGATGGCCGGGGATATAGTCATTCTCGCGGAGCTCGTCTCGTTCTGGTTACCGCGATCCCATGTGCCTTTCTGGATCGCTTCGGGGCTCCAGTCGTCTTCGTGGTGCTTGCCGTTGCCACCATGCCACGGAAAGAAGTCGGCGTGTCCAGAAAAGAGCCCCCGACTGAAGGGGTCACCACCTGTTGGGTTAGACCGTTTCTCGGTCGAGGGGTAGCGCGGAGCGCTCTTGGGAACCTCGACGGTCCAAGGCCTCGGACGGCCGTCTTTCTTGAGGGCCGGGGCGGCCCGCGAAGGGGCTGCCAGCCGTCTCGATAGCTCGGGATATGTTTGTGATGTTGGTGGGCGTCGTCTGGGCATGGGCAAAGGCTGGTTGTCGTTGTCGACTTCGGCCGCCGAGGCCCGAGAGGGCGCCGGGCTGGAGTCGCCGACATCTGCAGCATCAGCCATGGACGGTACACGCGACGTGGTGTGGCTCTGTGGCGATGAGGCGGCGGAAACAGAGGCTGAAGCCGACGTCGAGAGCGACGCTGACGCTGCGCTTCCGACGACCGGGTCGATGTTGGAGAGTTCGAGACGCAGCCGAGAGCCGACTCTTCGCGGTGTGGTGACGAGACGGCCATGGGCTTGGACTTGGTTCGCGCCATGGCTCTGGGCCTGGGCAGGGTCGAAGGAGTCGCTCGAGGCATCGCTGAGGATCGAGTCCTTGCGGATGGGCGATGGGGGAAACAGCTGCTGCGACAGGGCGCGTTGCTGAGGCGGAGGCCGCTGGACCGACGGCAGCGTCGAGCTGCTGAGAGCTCGCTGCGGCGGTCGCGGGTGGACGCCGATGGGGGTCCTGGAGGTCATCTCTCAGACAGGAGGTGAGGCGCCATCCCGGTATATTGTGAGCTATCAAGTGGTAGTAGGGTATGGGAGATGCTGGGGTTGATGGATAGTAGTAGTATGGCACGCAGAGAGTAGTAAAGGTAGGTACCAAGCAGAGACAGAAACGGTGCAGTTGGTACAACCGCTAAACTGCCTCAGTACCCTTGGGTTAGTTCGACGACGCCGGTTCCAGGCGGCGGCTAAATGTTCAAAGCGCTGGCTGAGTCGGGCGTGGCGACGGTGGCCACAGCGAGATCAGAATTTCAGAGTCAGGTTGGGTTGTAGGGAGTCGGACAGAGGCGAGAAGGACAGATGAATGGGCGTTGAGTTTTTCTGGGCCCCGAGAAAGTGGAAGGGAAAAGGTATGTGGTACGGAAGCATCAACCGACGTCCGGCAGAAGGAAGTTGTATTTTCCCGCCGCACCCGAATAGCAGCCCCAGCCTCAGGCGTTGCGACAGCGCGCCACGGCAGCACAAAGTCGGGCCCTCGTGCGGGAGGCTTGTGAGGGCAGGACGGACGCTCGAGGTGTGTATTTCGAGAGGCCGGTCAATGGACTGCAAAAGGACGAGGAGCACCGGTAGGTTGCCAATGATGGAAGATGCGCTGGAGGGAGGAGGGAGGAGGGGAGTAGGTAAACAAGGCGAGACGGCAGAGGCGTCTTTGGGGTGGACAATGGCAGCAAGAGCGAAGCTGACAGCGATTTTCTGCTTGGCCAGTGTACGAGTTGTACGAGCACGGGGAGAAGGGTGCGATGTATCCGTACCTGTGCCTGTCGCGCAGGCTGAGGGCGCTCCGTGCCTGCTAGTGCCTGTGCCTGCAGGCCGGACACTGTGCGGTGCCGGATTGGGAGCCGAACAAAGCACCGGGTATCGAAGTTGAGAGATGGGGTGCACAAACAAATCTCCCCGGGTTGACGCCTATAATTTGGGCTGCTGCGTGTTCTGTGACAGCCTACTGTTCAGAGAACAGCGCCTTGAAGTTATTGTACTTGTGCGTGCTACGTTCGATTCGATCCCTTGATGCGCTTCTCCGGGACACTCCCCCAACGCAGGTACGGATACTAGACCTGGAGAAGGGGTATCTGTCGCTTCGAGGTATCTTGCTGGAGATGCATGAATACTAAGGTAAATACCCGTCTTTTTTCAGCTTACTCAGGCGGCAAAGACGCTGGCAGCCTGCTTGCTTACAAGTAGGATCCGACCTTTCAAGAACCTGATGGCGTCTGTGATTCTAGCACGGAGCGTGGATGACACAGTACGCCAGGAATGGGAGTATAAGCCGCTGCGCCGCCCTCTGCTGTGCGAAGCACGTCCATCTCTGGGAGCTAATTCATCTCAGTAAGCAGGTAGGAAAATGCGTCATGGTATTTACACGTCATTGCTCGAGAACTCACGGCGCGTTGGGTTCGGATCGTACCCGATATTGGGCACAACAGGGTCGAGGCCGAGATGGATGCCGCGCAGTGATAAATGTGAGGTGGTGAGGTGTGGGCGTGCAGCGCTGCCTCTTTCGGATGTGATGGGGCACCTGCAACCACCTCCGTGCTGGCAGCGCGATAAGGGTGCGGCTCCAGGCAATCGTTCAGGGCCCTGTAAGCGGGATTGCGGCCACTGGCGGGCGCTATCCGCACTGCTAGATGGCGCTAGCCCACGGAAAGCTGCTGGCTCCGTGCCAACACGAAACCCCCAGGTGGTGCGAGTACAGGTACCTGCAAGTTTCTCGTGCAAGGCACCTTGGCGCTCAGCCTGAAATGACCTATTCCATCCCATGCGCCACATGCCACACCCCGTTGCACCACCATGTGCCATCGCCATCTCCAAACATGGCGACTTGAGATCCGAGGGATGCAAGCCGCAAATAGACTCCCAGATATTGTACGTAGCGCGGAGCCAGTGACCACGTTCACGCTCTTGAGCTACGATAGGCAACGCTGCATGTTACACGCAGTCAGAGAGAGTAAATTGCTTCAGTCCGTCAGTCAGCCGTTCCTGCTTCTACATAGCGAGTCCGCACAGCACGAACAATAGTGACGATGCAAGGACAGGTCCAGGGAGATTCCGGTCCATGGAGGCGGCGGTATCACAAAGTGCACGGTTCGTGACTTGACGCCACCCTTTTCCCGACCTTGTTTGATCATCATGACCACCTTCAGGCGTTCACAAGGGGTCAATGGCCCATCCATCCGGCCCACCAATCCCATAGCCAGCCAGAGTGTTGCCAGCGCTCATCAGAAAGCCGGACCAACGCCGTCGCCGCACTCTTTCGCACTCGTACCAAGCTATTGGGCGATATCCAGCAACTACTTAAGGTATCTATCACGTCTGTTTGTCCTTTGTACGGCTCCAACTCATCCTCAGTCCAGCACGCGCCATGCGGGAACACGCAATCCCCGCACAGGCACAGAAACCATGCATGCTCGCACAAGTGGTAGATATCGTATACCCAATCTCCATCCCCTCCATCTATAGGTCTAGCAGCACTGCGAGATGTGGGAAATGGGGGGAAGAGCCATGGAGTCTCCGTCTTCCCTGCTCAACGACCGCATATTATTCGATGTGCCTGCCCGCATGTGCATGCAGCCACGCGATGCGGACTGACAACCGACACAAAGCTGACTGATAATGCGACTCAGTACGTGACTAGGGAGTATCAGTAGGAGCGAAATGCGACCATTGCATGAAGTTCTTATGTACCTAGCTAGGTAGGTGTGCGAGACATGCGAGAGGCTTTCCCCACAAGGCGACTCTCGTTGTCTCCATAGCGTTTGATCACGAGCTCGACTCGGTTCATCGTCCATCAATCATCGCCATAGCCATCATGAGCGACATCCAAGCATCACCAATGACTGCCTCCGTTTGCGCTCCAAACCTGAATCCCCTCTGGGCGGGACTTGAGGCGGCGGCGAATTAGCCCGGCGTGCCTCTATGAAGTCAGTGTGTTCCTCTGGGTATCTGCCATGTCGATAGTTGATGTTTGCTGCAGCCTCACGCCTCTCCAAAGGGATGTCTACATACCAACCTATCCTAGTCTCAGCGCCACAACGCAATGAACAGGGTCAGGTCAAGTCACCTCGGATTCATCAACCTGGAGCTAGCGATAGCAAGTACTGCTCTAGTACGTGCTGCAGCTTCCTGGTACGAGGTAATCTCGGCGTCAGAGCTCGAGGTGAATAGCCCTGCTCAAGCAGGAAGCAAACAGGCCAGCCACGGAGCCTCGCTACATGCAGCCTTTGCGTTCATGGTTTCTGCTCCCTCGCGGCCACTGCCCGGAGCAGTACCTGATTAGACCGCATGCCAACTGAGACCCCGAGATTGCACTCCCGCATGAACTGGGAAGATGGCCACCACGCAAACGGCCACTGTACCTTGGTCGCTACCTTACTACATACCTTAGGTAGGTAGATACTACAGGCAGTATCACCACTGCTGGGTTCTCCTGAGAAAAGGCCCGGCTGTCGCTCGTGCCGGACAGCCAGATCTGCCCTCTGTCCCGCTTTGTGACGCAGGAGGTCGAGACAATGTCTCGTTCAGCGCCCCAAGCACGAGTCGCAAGGCTAGCGGGGCCGCCCTCCCATCTCGTACGTGGGGATCTTACAGTCGAATCGTCTCTCCGTTCGAATGCATAGGCGTCATGCAAAAGACGACTGGAGATGACCATGTGGGAAGGGAGACATAGGCGCCGCATTACCACATGAGTAGGGGGCGAAGGGAGCACGACAAGGAGAACAAGTGATACAGTATCATCCAAATGCCTGATGCCCAGCTTCAGCGACTGTCTGTACCTGTCGCCAGCCGAGGACTTATGGGGAGATGTAGGCCACGTCGCAGAGATGCGAGGCCACCTCAACCCTCGTTCTACGCTACCCTAGACCCGGAACCCTCGAAAGGGGTGGCGATACATAGGACGAACAAGGAACAATTACAGACGAACATAGACAGGCATGCTGGTGCTGAGGCAAAATCAGAAGAACGTGAAACGGTAAAGAGCGTGTGCTCTTACTAGTGATACTTGTACAAGTATGTACGGCTGCGAGCATGATACAGACATTTGGTCGTACAAAGTGGCGAGCCTCGAAATCCGAATCACGTACTTTAAAGCTCGCCAGCACCGGCCTCGTTGATACTCCACTCGCTCCAGCCCTTCTTCTCACCAGGCAGCTGGATGCCCTGCCACTGCTCCTTGGTAACATTCCTCCACTCCTCGACGGGAATCCATCCAATGTACGCACGGTCACCGAACCCGCCAATCCAGTATACCTGCGTAACCACCAGCCGTGCCCATTCGCTGGCATGGATGGGGTTGCCAGGCAGCCAGTACTTGGCGTCTGGGTGCTTAGTGGTGTAGCACGAAGCAAGCCGAACAGCCTCTTTGATGTTCGGCTTGATCGGTTCTAGATAGCCGATGAGCGAGAACCTGGGCAGGTTGGCGGCAGAGTAGGGTGCCGTGTCCGGCAGCGAGGAAGAAGAGAAAACGTCCGGCTCGTCAAGCTTCGAGGCCTCGTCATCGTCTCTGTTACCCAAGAACGGCACGAACGCGGATAGACGAGACAGGAACGAGATGCGCTTGGCCGGCGGATACGGCGGAGTCCACTCCACGGACAGAGAAAGGTTGGATCCCGCGCGGGCATTCTTGAAGCTGGTGGCAATCTTGATGGCCAGCAGCGTTGGGTTCCCCTCGTCTTCGCAGTCACTGATGTAGTCAAGTAGTGCAATCGGCAAGCCGTCGAGCCCCTCCGGCCGTCTCTCCGCGGCATCCGCCTCGCCGGGGGAGTGTGACTTGGGAAACACCGTCGACAAGGTGCCGAGCTTGCTGAGGGCCAACACGCGCCTGCCCATGACGGCCGATTCGAAGCTGGTTGGGATGCGTCCCGCGCCGACGCCGCCCGTGTCACCGAAGAGCGGAGCGGTGAGCTCGAGGGCGGCGGCATAGCCCGATAGGCCTCCAATGAGGCTGATGAGCTTCATAATCAACGATGTTTTAGATGGCAAGAAGAATTTGAAACTGCGGTTTCTGGGACAGCGCAATCAGTCAGCAGCTGAAGCTGGTAGCAGCAGGTAGTCAGGATTATATAGGACAGGCCGCGGTCACGCAAATGCAGAGAGGGTGAAGGAAGGCGCCGGCGTACGACTTTGGCCACGGATAGCTTCTGGCTCAATGCGATTGAGTACAGGGGAGATCTGGTAGTGTACAAGTCAGATGGAAAATGGGCGACGGCATACACGTAAGACGCAAAGAGGGGGAAGAAGAGGCTGGGTCTGATATCCCTGCTCTGGGTCAAGTGATTGTTGGATCATCAACGGCGTTTCGGCAGGTGACTTGACGTTTGAGATTGATAAGATTAGATCACTGACTGTAATTAGCTAGCGCCTTGCTGACATAAGGAGCGTTCTCCAGAAACTCCGAGGTAGTACTGTGAGAGGACTCGATGGGTAGTAGTATTTCCACAGTGCGACGTCCTCCTCTCTCAACCTCTCACGTCCTCCACCATTTGTCGCCCACACTCCTTGTACCACTTCGCCAGCTGGGGGACGGGGGCCAGCTCAAAAGTTTGGACCAGCTTGACGACAGGCATGCGAGGGTAAAGCTTTCTGATCTCGTCTTCCTTCATTATACCGTCGTCCCCGATGCAGCTCCTGGGTATGTCCTCTGGGAAAGCCTCGCTGTGGTATAATATCCATCCTTGCATGATGAGCTGCTTTGCCTTCTTCCACGGCTCCATCTTGTCAGCCGACGGTCTAATTTGAGCCTGTAGCCTCGTGATGGCATCCTTCTCCCATTTGCTCATGAAACTGCCGTCGGCCCCGCTCATCGCTGCGAGGAGGAGCTGATCGAGCCGCGCCACCTCTTGCTCGTCCTCGATGTCGACATGGACGAACGACTGGCCACCAAAGAGCCGGGCCACTGCATGCGGATGCCATGATTGCTTGTCCACTTGGTATGTGTTCCCCGCCATCAGGTGGATAATGCGGACGTTTGGGAGTTGGCTGTCTTCACCGAACAGGCCCGTCAGCAACAGGCTATCGACGGTCTCTACATCTAGCAGCGTTGCTCTCGTCTCCTGGAGGAGCTTCTTCTGTAGAGGGACGAAGCAACTCTCCTTGTTTATTGTGAAAGGTGACAGATCCAATATGTCAGTGTGGCCGCTGAACCATGTCCAGGAGAGAGGGGCGAGGAACTCGTGGCAATATAGCGCGCCATGATGGTACGCAACGTATCGAGCCTCCCGACAGACTCCGGCGATTGTTGGCGGAGCAAGGCTCTTCCATTCCAGAAAAGACGGTTGAAGGAAGCGAAACGGCCGGAAAATCTGCACAGGCAAGGCCAGCTTCCATATTCGGCATCGAAGCTCTGGGGGCAGACGTGAGAAGAAGGGAAACTCTGCTGCACTTTCACGACGTGACGCGAGAAGTTGGCGCTCAAGTTCCTTGATTCGCTGCTCCTGGAGAAACTGAGCTCGTTGCGCCCTCTCCAGCGCGTCCTGTATGCCTTTGAGATTCCTCGCTGACGATGTCTGCGAATCGAAACAGCGTGATGATGTCGATGGTGCAGCTTCGAGCAAGCAGTATGAGGTATCCATGTCGACGGCTGTCGATGATGAGGGACGGGACACTCAACCGCGTGGACACTGCATGAGGCTTTGTGTTGCAGACAAATGTGAAGCCATAATGGATCCGTGGACGGCTTTATGAAGTTTTCGAGATCTGTGAACATCTGCGGACAAATCCCCATTCTACTACCGTTACAGGTACTTCTTACTCGGAGAGTTGAATGAGAGCTTCCGCTCACAGGTCCGTCTTCCAACAAGCTTATTGTTCGCTGAAAGGAACAGTCCCGGTCTTTACTACGCCATCAATCGACTTGTAAGCTTTCTCATGGACAAGCGGTGGCGACTGTTCACGATCTCTTTGATGCTTCGTCTCGGGCGGGCAAAAAATACTCTGATTGTGAGTGCCTTTGGCTTTTAGGGAAACGCAGTATGTGGACGATGATTCGATCAACCATACCATGCGGGTGCTCTCGCGTCGGCGGTGATTGTCCCATGCGAAGAATGGTGGTCAAAGAAGATGCCTCTTTTCTTTGACGATGCCGCGTGATATACTGCGGCCCTTGGATGGCGTGAGAGCAGCACGACCAGGGCCTCTTTGGGTATTGGTGACGACTCATCGTGACAGCATTCATCACACTTGGAGTCATGGTTCTCTATGGTACAATCGATGTTACTATTATTTGGGCCCGATGCTTCCCTTGATCGATGAACTTTGCTTGTTTACTTGATGCCCGTATTTCTTTGTCTCCGACAACGGCATCTCCTCCGTTGAACCTTGTTCCCCCTCCATCCCTCGAGTCACTTGAAACACAAAGCGGCAGAGCATTCAAGAGGGCCCCGCCATGCTCGGCATCAAGCTTTGTTTACACGTCTTTGCGCTCTCCTCCCTTGCGTCATGCTCTTCAGCATGCCACATGTTGTCATGGTAATGACATGCAGGCCCTTTGGCTCAGACAGTTTAGCGACGCTAATCCGCGTGCAGAGCCAAGAGGAGTCAGCCAACATGAAGGTACCTTACCGAAGGACAAAGAGCGTCAAACAACTTGGGTTTGGCTTGCAAGAAAAAAGGGGGGGAAGAAGAAGAGAAAGAATCCGGCTAGGAATCCATATCGAGACATTGGGCGCTGTGCAAGGCCGACGGATAGTATCAAGGCCCCGCTGGCTGGTCTGCAAGGCAACCGAACAGAATCTACCGTACCACCAGTACACGTACCAGGTATGGAAACATCGACGATGAAGCCGATTTGACGTCCAAGCTGAGAGATTCCGATCCTCTGCCCCCCCCCCCCCCCCGCTGTGAGGTCATCGAGGGAAGCAGCATCACCACCAGCCCACTTAACCCTCTTCTGCCTCCCCCCTGCAGCCCAGTTCACGCAGCGGGGTGCCACAGGGCAGGGCCACAGGGCGGCTACAGGGCACCAATAACAGCCCCCACAGCGCCGAGGTGCCCTGTAATCCAGCGGCTGATGGCCTCCAGCGCTCCAACGGCGCCTGTCTAGCGCGTCCCTTTAGCAGCCTTGGGGTCCCCACCCGCGATAATGCTTGTTGCTGCTGCAACCATGTTGACTTCCAAGATCCCGTCTGGTCCAATCGCAGCCGCTGCCCTTCTCCAACATCCCACTTTCCCCCAAACGCCTTTTACCCCCCCCCATGCCACTTTGCATATTGATTGATCAGTGATCGATGATACTACCTTGAGGCCATCGATACCATCTATTGTCGACTGGCTGCCTGGTTGGTTCAGTGATTTATTTCAGAGTACGAGTTGCCGTCTTTGTCTGCCCGCGCAGGGTTGAGCCAACAAGGCGATTACGGTGTCGGTGTTTCCATTGCCTTTGTTTTGTTCTCCTGCTTCCCATTCTCTGCGGCTCATTCACTCATTCGCTCCATCACTGGCTGACCTGCTTCGTCCGCTTCTGCCTTCCAGACAGCAATAGCAATAGCATCGGTTGTCTTTGCATCATCGTGCCCAGCATCTTTCCTGTGGCATACCAGCAATCCGTCTCCCGATCGTCAGCCTCTGGTCTGGTTCCTCCAGCCTTCTCCACCTCTCGACCTCGTCGAAATCCCGTCCACCACTTGGACTCCAGGACGAGGGGATCCGCAGACGCACCTACCACCCATACCCGGTGCAGACAGAAACAGGGCATCGCGCATACATACGCAGCAAGCAGATGCTACTATCCTCCGCCGCAGACGTCCAGCAGCCAATCGATTCATCGGCAGCTTCTATCGGTTTTTCCACCCTGGTCGGCAGTCCCTCTCCTCCACCGCCACGTCACGCCTTGCAGCGGGTTTAAAAAAAAAATGGCCAGCTTCATGTCGAATTTCTTCCCCGGCAGCAGCGTCGGTCCCGGCAGCAGCAAGGACAAGGCGCCGCTGGCTGGTGACGCCGCGCCTCGCCCTGTGACACCAACCATGAACAACATCAACAGCTTCGTCAACCCTCTGAACACGCCTCTCGGGAGCCCTAGCAAAAGGACGATCCCGCCTGGCGCTCACGACCTCCCCACAGTTTTCGACACCGCTATGAACTTGAATTCCCCCGGCATCGAAGCTCCCGTGAGGCTGTCACGCCCGCAGAGCGTAGTCGCTCCGCTTTCGCCCGGCAAGGCCAACAACTCCCAGCCTTCGTCTCAGCCTCACCTCCAGCCTCGGGAGCAGCAGCAGCAGCCCAGCGCCGCCGCCGTCGAAGAGGTCGCCGCACAAAGCGTGCAGAAGGGAAGAGCATCACCCGGCACCCCCAGGAGGCGGCAGGGCCAGGAGAATGCGCAGCCTGTGCCTCGTCTCGCCGCTCACGACCAGGAGCGACAGCCCCACCACAGCCATGCGGCACTCTCTCGCCAGCAGCCCTACGAGACTAAGGATCGTCCCATCATCGCTAAGAGATTTAACACGGCCCGCGGCTTGACGGCGGAGGAGCGCGAGATTCTGCAGAGACCCAATGTGCGCCGAATGGTCAATGTTACGCAGCTTTGTAAGTCTTTCTGATCTGCTTGCCTTGTGTGTCCTCTTCTTTATATGCGCGTCTAGGCCCGGGAGGAGAAACAATGGAATAGAGAGAAATGAAAAGGGGGAAATGGGGGAAGAGGAGGATAGGGCTGTATAGGACCAAGGTCATGGACAGCCTTGGCCTTCCCTCACAGATCTCGACCAAACCGATTTGGCCAGCTGACTGATTGACTAACTGCCCTCTTTCCTCTGTCTAGATTTCCTGGATTACTACTTTGACCTACTTACATATGTCGGCGCCAGGCAGAAGAGGCTGGCCGCCTTCAAGGCCGATGTCCCGGCCCCTCCCGCGACTGACGAGGAAACATACCGACAGCTGTGGTCCAAGTATACCGGTCGAGAGCGAGCCAACCTTCGCAAGCGTCGCATCCGACTAAAGCAGGGCGACTTCCAGATTCTGACCCAGGTTGGCCAGGGCGGCTATGGCCAAGTCTTCCTCGCCCAGAAGAAAGACACGCGGGAGGTGTGCGCCCTCAAGGTCATGAGCAAAAAGCTGCTCTTCAAGTTGGACGAGGTTCGGCACGTGTTGACGGAGCGCGACATCTTGACAACAGCCCAGAGCGACTGGCTCGTCCGGCTCCTGTACTCATTCCAGGACGACAAGAATATCTATCTTGCCATGGAATACGTGCCTGGTGGCGATTTCCGTACCCTTCTTAACAACACGGGGGTGCTCTCCAACCGACATGCCCGATTCTACATTGCCGAAATGTTCTGCGCTGTCGACGCCCTCCATCAGCTGGGTTACATCCACCGAGACCTGAAGCCCGAGAACTTCCTCGTCGACTCCACCGGGCATGTCAAACTGACCGACTTTGGCCTAGCTGCCGGTGTTCTTGCTCCGTCCAAGATCGAGTCCATGCGACTTAAGCTGGAACAGGCCTCAGAGACGCCGGTGCCGTTTGGCAAGCCAATTGGGCAACGGACCGTGGCCGAGCGCCGTGAGAGCTACCGGACGATGCGCGAAAACGATGTCAATTATGCAAAGTCCATTGTCGGCTCGCCCGACTACATGGCACCCGAGGTCCTGAGGGGAGAGGAGTACGACTACACTGTAGATTACTGGAGCCTGGGCTGCATGCTGTTTGAGGCGCTCACCGGCTTCCCCCCATTTGCCGGCGCAACCCCTGACGAGACATGGCGCAATCTGAAGCACTGGAAAGATGTGCTCAAGAGGCCCGTCTGGGAAGACCCTACCTACTTCCTGAGCAACAGGACTTGGAGTTTTATCACAACGTGAGTTACGACGCTTCTTCCTCGCGTCTGCTGCTTTACATTGTTCATACTAACACGGAAGGTGATTGCAATGTCAGGTGCATCAATTCGCGGGCCAAACGCTTCTCCGTCATCAAGGATATCTACGCCCACCAGTACTTCTCCGAGGTAGACTGGAACACCCTTCGGCAGACGCGGGCGCCCTTTGTGCCGGAACTGGACTCGGAAACGGACGCAGGCTATTTTGACGACTTCGGCAACGACGCCGACATGGCCAAGTACAAGGAAGTACACGACAAGCAAGCGGCGCTCGAGTCCATGGCCGAGCGTGAGGAAGAGATGAGCAAGAGCCTCTTCGTCGGCTTCACGTTCCGGCATCGCAAGCCCGCCACCGAAGACGGCGTCAGCCCGCGGAAGCGCATCCCAACTGATGACTCGTTTGGAACCATGTTTTAGAACCGAACATCGCTGTACAAGGAAGTCTATCACGGGGCTACTTTTCGCTCAGCAAGGCTTTTTTGATTGTCGAGGACTATTTTCCTTTGAGCTTTTTTTGCCAGAGTCATATATCTGGCCTAGATATTACTGTTCAGTTGTTGCTTTCTTGCGGCAGCTTTTCTGAGTGGTGGGTTGTCTCCCCCATTCTTCTCTTCCCCCTTCTATAATCGGCAGCAACTCTCGATACTGCGTTTTCCTTGCTTGTTCTGGTTGCGATAACCGAACCTGTCGACAACGGGCTAAAACCCCAAATTACTTCTTTAATCAGACATCGCCTTTTCCCTTCGATTTTTCTAGTCCCTGATGCTTCCTTTTACTCTTCCCCTTTTGTTTTTCGTTCCTATTTTGTGTATTACATGGTCAGAGTTGCAGAGAGGGGAACTGGAGCAAGGGGGGGGGGAAACAACAAAAGAGACGCAAGAGGGGCGCCGGCGGCGAGAGTCTTGTGATGGTATGAAGGACCGGATGGGGCGACTGCCACGTTGGCCGGCTGGCATTTGGCATTCTCGAGAAGCAGTATTGATGCATTCATGTAGGAGTAACAAGCACGGGTATGTGGTACACAGGTAGACAATTGAATGTATGGCTTTGCATGCGTTGGCCGGTGCGAGTGTTTGAGCGGATGGGGTGAAGGCCGTCACTGTCAAGCAAGTCAGGGGGTCTCACGGCCGCCAGCACAAGCTTTCAAGCATCATGAATTTATTCCGCAAGCCTGCCTGCTCCCAAAGCGCCTCATTGCCTGCGTCTTCGGCCCTCATGAGCAAGAAACAAGTAACAGTTATACCCACGTCTCTCCAACTAAAGCAAATTGCAACCACCCCGTGCCTTCCCAGGCTCAATTCGATCATTCCAACAAGAAGAAAAGAGGAGGCTTCAAAAAAGAGCAACAAAGAAGAGAGTAGAAAAGGAGGGAGTTAAAAGGATCCCTTGCGTCGCAGCCAATACTCTGTCAACTAGATTGCCCTTCCCGTCGTCAAGTTCAAGAGGGGAAGAGAGGCGGGGTCAAGAAAGGAAAGGGGGTAAAGAAGAAAGGAAAGAGACAAAGAAGAAAGACAAGCAAAAGGGATCAAAACCCGCCGGCCTGCCTCATCCATAGTTGCAAGCTAATCAAACCATTGACGAGAGATCAAGGAGAAGGAAATGGGTCCAAGGGGAGAAAGAGTAGGCAACCATCTGCCGTCCCGGTGGACTCTGATTGAAAGCAAACTGGAAGAAAAAAAAAAAAAAAAAAGAAAAACTCGGCGCAATCCACCCCAAATTGATCTATGAATATATTCGTAAGACAGAAGAAAACAATTCTGCAGCAATGTATCGACCAGCCCCATCTTCGCTTCACATCTTGTTTCTTGACTCCGTATCCGTCTCGCCAACAGACTCGAATTATGTCGACATCAGGTCGTACGCGCGGGGCGGTCGTCGTAGTATCGTTGAACCTCGCCCATCGCGTTCAAAAATAGGTAGTCTCTCAACGAGCGCCCCACGTCCCTGTATCATAGTTGTCGGATATCACACCAAGGTTGTTCTTCGGAGACCACCGCCCATATTCAAGAGCAAAAAAGAAATGAAGGGGAAAAAAAAAAACAAAAGCCATTGCCAACCTCCGAAAGGTAGTCGTACGTGCAAGCCAAAATTCAGACCCAGGTATCATTCCTTGAACCAACACTCCATGAAGATGCCCATATTTAAAGCGCCCAGTATCCTTTGCGCCGCCATCAGCTCGTCTGCAGCAATGCCAGGCAGCCTGCATTGTGAGTCCATGGTCGGCCCCTTCTCACCCCTAGCCACCACACCTTAATGTTGACCCAAACACTATTCGCATGCTATCCCTTTTCGTCCAAGTATTAACGGTCCGCTGTCATATTCGCTCTCTCGCCGGCCTTCTTCAAAGACTCATAGTCAACCACTCCCATTCCTGGGGGCCTGACGAGCCACCGGCGCTGTTCACAAGGTTGCCCTGGGAACTTCCCATGGACACCATGCTCGATCCCATCATGGAGCGTTGACCCATAGAGAAGCTAGGGTTCGAAAGCATAGTGCTCGAGATGGAAGGCATGCTGGGGGTCGGGCCAAGCTGTCGCCCAATGGAGTCCCCCGGGCCGTCGAGATCCATGGCCGTTGAGGAAGTGCCCTCGCTCTTGCTATGCCTGCGCTGTCTTTTGGAGGACGCCGTGGCCGGTCGGGACATGGACGACGAAGCTCCGGGTCCAGGTGTTGTCTTCGGCGGCGCCGCAGCAATGGGCACGACGCCCTTGCCGCCCACAATGGTGGCTCCTCCATATTGGCTGCCAGGCGTGCTGCCCGCGGTGTGCTGTCCACTGCTGGCGGGGCTGTCGCCGTCCTTGTTGCTGCTGGGGCGGTTTGTGGATGGCGGCGTCACGGCTTGGTGGTTCGCAGTAGCAACGGCTGCGGTCGCGGCGGCAGCGGCAGCCATGGACAGTGACGAGTTCTTCCTCGAGGCGGCGTTGGAGCCATTGGCCGCGTTTTTCTTCCTCGATCCTCCAACTGGGAGGTTGGCACCGGATCCCCTGTTTCTCTTTTTGATAACGTCCGTCTTCAGACTCAGGGGCCGCACGACGCCATGCAGCTTGAGGAAGAGGCCACAGGCATTGCAGAGAGGCTGGCCCTCGGGATTCCGTCTCCACAGCGGAGTCGTCTGGGTGAAGCAGTTGGTGCATGTAGTGGGAGTGGTGTTCTCTCCGGGGTTCCCACTAGCCGCATGCAGGTTGGTCGAGGAGCCGTGCTTGGAGCTTGGGGGCGGTGAGGCTGGTCTGCTCGGCGCAACTGACGAGAAGCCGGAGGCGGTTCCCGACGCATGAGGGCCCGGTGAGCTGGGGAGCGACTGAGCGATTTGCTCGAACCCGCTGTGCTTGGCGGCCATGTGCGCGGGTGTCGACGAGTTGCGAGGGAGTTTGTTTTGTCGCTTGTCGTTGCCCATGCCGAGGGTCTGCGAGTGAGATCGGCTCAGACTATGGCCATCCCAGTCGTTGCTGGTGTCGACGTAATCAGTCGTGATGCTCCCAATCTGAACGTGCTTGCGAGTGGGGCCGCCAGGAAAGCGAGCAGCCTGCGTGCTGAACTGTCCCGGCAGAGAGGCGTCCCAGCTAAACGTCCCTGCCTCGTCAACGGCAGATGTGAAGTCACCGTGGAGGCCAACGCCACCGCGGTCCAGGAAGGCATTGCCGTCATCTTCATCAGACTCTCCTCCAAAACCGAGCATGTTCCCTTGCTGCATTGGCAGAATGGGGGAGGCGACCTGCGAGTCCGTCTGGAACACTTGGCTTGGGTCGATGTGCCCAAAGGAGTTTTGTGCAGCACTGTATGATGCCACCGCCTCCGAGCTGGTGGTTGTGGAGGGGAAGGCAGCACCGCTGCCGTTGCCGCCGCCGCTGCCGCCGCCGCCATTGGAATCGCCGTACATGAAGTGGTGGTTTAAGTGGTGGTTGAGGTTACCGGAGCTTTGTCGGAAGCCTTGTGCACGGTGGTGCTGCTGGTGCTGCATCTCTTGGGAGCCGAAATAGACACCGTCACCCTCGGTCATCGGATGTGGGGTAGATGTGGCCGACGGATACCCTGAGCCAGTCGGAGAGTAGAAGTCGGGATTGTTCAGCGAAGATTGCAGCGCGGCGTTGTTGTACACGGAGGGAAAAGGTCCATTGTGGATCAATGGGGATGTCGATGGAGAAAAGGAGAAGTTCGGATGGAAGGGAGCAGAGCCAAGGACGCCGTCGCTGTCAATGAAGTCGAGGTTGAAGGCAGAGCCCTGGTTGTTGCCCATTTGCTGCTGCATGGACATCGCGTTTGTGTTGTCGAGAGAGTATCCATTGAGGTCCGGGTCCGCCTCCAGATCGAGGCTGAGGCCAGACGCACTCGTGTTGATGGCGCTCACATGGGGCGAGAAGTTGGCAGGCCGTTTCCTCGTCTTGGGACACATCGTTAGCAATCTCCCATAGCGCAAGAGGTGGTTTGTTAGATGAGAGAAAGAATTGGACAAATGCGCACGCGGAGAAACGACGACGGCAATTTATAAGGCAGAGGGACGGGTACATGCAAGGTAAGGAGAAATAATAGGTAGGCGAGTTCAAGGCGGAACGTGGCGTGCCATGCACGGCAAGCCCTAAAGCATAAGATAGACGGAAGAAAAGAAAGTTGCGAGGGCACTGGAAGGCTTGATCCGCTGGGTAGGGGCTTCTGTTCCAATGAAAGTCGAATGCACTCACCCGCCGGTCGTCTATACTCGTCTTTCTGTCGTGTCGAGGGACGTAATGGAAATCATCAAACTGTCCCCGCTGGTGAGGTGGCGCTACAGGGACGGACTGGGCGACGAATTGGTTGGCAGACGACCCCTTGCGGCCCTTGATGGGGATTGCCGAAGCCAGCGGCCTGGATGATTTGCTGGTCTTGGTGGCAGCGGTCTGCGGGCCAGAGAGAGACGGTGCGGGCGGCTGGGGTGAGTTGTCCTTGACAGAGGCTCCTCCCTCCTCGGCGAAGATGAAGTCGTCAATGTTCATGGCATCCACGCCCTCAGCATGGCTATCGGATGTCTTTCGCAGCTGCTGGGCGATGCCGCTGGGCGCGTTCTGTGGTTGAGTCGGTTGCGAGAGGGATCTGTGATGCAGGGAAAGACAAGATCAGAAAACATGTCAGCCAGCGGCGGGATGATGTGATGAAGGGCGAACCCGCTCCCCTCCCCCCAAAGGGAAAGTCAAGCCGTATCTAGCCTTTTAGACGGGCATCGACGCAAAGAACGGCAGACCAATCAGATTGGGATGGCGAAGCATGAGACGGATGGCAAAGGAGATTTGTTATAATAATACCTGTTGTGCGTCTTCTGCTGTTGCTGCTGCTGACGCTTGCGCAGGTTGAGGGCCATCATGCGCCACGTCAAGTTCTCCATTCGCTGCTGGTTCGGCAGCTGCTGCTTGGTCCTGTTGAAGAACTTCCAGATCTGGGCAGCCAGCGGATCGTCGCTCTGCATCTGCTCGAGGCTGCTGGACGAGCCAGCAGCGGCGTTTTCGAGCGACGGAAACAGGGCGGAGTCGAGGACGCTGTTCTTGCGAGACGAGGCGGCCTGCCTGCTCGTCACGGCGGCAGGGGCATTGCCGTTGGTGAGTGCGACATGGTCGTCTCGCGAATCCATGCGGGCGAAACTGCGGTCGGTACTTCGATGAGGATCGGGTCTTCGCGGGAAGCGGTAATCGTGTTCTGTGACAGTCGGGTGCATCGCAAGCGGCCCGACAGCTGCCATGGATCGCTGGAAGCCCTCCGGACGACGCTTGCTGGAATGAAGTGGGAAGGATGACAGGGAAAGCTACGCCTTGATGTGCACGCCGAATGCGAACGCTGTACGGAGAGTACGTAGGATGATGCGCGGCCGAGTGGAGGGGTGACGAGAGAGGATCAAGAGAGAAAAAAAGAGTGAGAGCAGCACGGAGTACCCCTGCAAGTTTCTGCTTGACGTCGTCGGCCTGTGACAGGCCAAAGTAGGAAGGCTAATGGGGGGGGAAGAAGAGAGAGAGAAAGCTGGCGGCGACCGGTGCTTGGATGAGTGAAATTGGGGGAACCGCCGCACTCTGGCCGGGCGGGTCCTCTGGCCTCAATACAAGAGAGCAAGCAAGCAAGGCACAAATCTCGAGCTTTATCGTTAGGTACCTTAGGTACTTAGTAGGTAGGCTTGGACTTGCACGGGTACGTTGAAATGTGTGTGCTTGCAGTCAAGGTACCAGTAGGTAAAGGTCGGTATACCTAGTTAGCCTTGATCTGCCAAAGAGCCGTCCAGCACAGGCGAGGTATTGCAAAAAGAATTCGTAGGTAGAGTGAGGTGGTATTATGCGTCGAGTTGGAGGCAGCGAGGGATTACCCAGGACTGGGCGCCGAAAAGAGGGCCTCGGTGTGGACTCAGATCGCGCGCGTGCGTCTGTTCTTCTGTCTTGCCGACCCTTGTCGAATGTCTCAGAGGCTGAGCGTCCGAGTGGGAGCGACGCCGTTTTGATCTGAGGGTTTGCGTTGCTGTGCCTGGCTGGAAAGATGGCGAAGGCCGGCGGCGGCGCTTTTTGGAGGCCTTTCTGTCGAGGGACTGAGGCGCCTCGAAGGGTGCGCGAAATAATAAGGCAAGGTCGACAGCCAGAGCCAGAGCCGGAGAGTCAAGAGTCAGAGTTCAGAGCAAAGGCGAGAAAAAGAGCGTTGATGCTCCGATCCTAGGGAAATGCCTGGGACCTGCTAGCAGCAAGCCGGTTAGAGGCAAAAATGGGGACGCGAAGATGGAGACTGACCGATAATACTCCCGTCCCCCGTACCTGCCGCGCTTTCTGATGATTACAGACAGGCAGGTGCCCTGCCTGCAGCGACCTCGCCTCCAGGTCCTCGGTACATCTACGCGCTGGATGCGTCCGAGTGTCGGGTCGCGTTTTGGACGACTCTGAGCAGAGCGGCCGAGTACTCATACATGGCCCTGGCGTACCGGACTTTCGATGTGGGAAGGACCCTCGTGGCTCACAGCCGTCGGGTCCCACTCAGGTACGGCTAGGTACTTTCCAACTTCGACTTCAAAGGCACAGTGAGGGTACAGAGTACGAGTACAGGCAAGTACTGAGTTCCTTCAATTTCACCTTGGCATGTGCTTGGGTCGAACGAGGCGCTCCTACCTTAGTACTGTACCTACGGCGAATCGGAGAGCTTAGAGGTACCGGGCGCCACCGTCACGAATGGACTGCTAACGGACAGGGGACTATTTCGTCCTCGAGGCGCCATATCAAGTACTTACTGGCGCATGTGCCAGATACCCATACCTATTTCATACAATCAGCACTTACATTATTCCCAAGGGCTCGTGATGCAGCAGAGCGAGTCTGCCGCCGAAAACTAATATGGAAGAAAAAAAAAGTAGAAGACGAAGGGGGAAGATCGGTACCATACCTTACTTCATGCTCGCAATCTCAGGCTGCCACCTAAAGCAAGAACCCTCAAGGGCACCTTCTGGCAGACAAGTGTCGCTTGAACCGAGAACGGAGCTGCGCTTCTGCTACATAAATGGGTCCCACCCATCTGACCCCACCATCCCGAGCCCTGAGACCAGACCACCTGGGACCTGTCCAGTAGGAGGAGTGTTGGTCCTTGTACTCCGTTCAGGTGCGGTTGAAACTTCATCCCAAGTCGAGAGTACGAAGGCAACGCACACTTGAACAGGTTGAGGGGGGCGATCTATGTCCTCCGTCCATGCAGCCACGGAAGCGTGATCAAGGCGATCAGGGCAGTACAGCGAATCATGAGTCGCAGACTGGGTATGTACGATGCACGCAAGCCAGGGACCGGAGACTCTTGACGCGGTTGTGGAGCGGGGAAGGCAAAGTTCCCTGATGTGCCTTGTTTTTTGGGCGTTTGCCTCTGCCGCTTGAGCATTCGAGTTGTTGTTCCAGTGAAAGAGCTGGTCGGCGTGAGGATATTATGTGCTCCAGACCCGGTATTTACTGGCCAAGCCAAGACTTGATGGCTCTCTGTGTGCTCCTACAGATGGCAGAGCAGAGCCAGCAGTTCAGGAAGCATTAGTCTTGACAGCTGTCTGTGGTGCCGCGAAAATACGAGGTACGGAGCAATTATGTATCTACCACTACCAAGGTAGGTAGGTACCTTATATCAAGAGGATGTCCGAAATGGACTGTATTGTATGAGAAGACCGGGTACTAACCCAGCATCAAACCACCGCTAGGTAGCAAGCACCTCTGCTTTGCAGCAAAGTACTCCGGCAGCTTTTCCTCTTTGGATTCGAGGTTCGAACTCGTCCCCGCGCCGATGGACCGCCGTTCCCGCTTCAGATATTTCTATGCCGTGTTGCGTGTTTCGTACTCGGTGCCCAGCAATACAGTAGTACCTCTGGGCGTCTTCAACATGGGTGCGTCCGGCACCCTCTCGCAACGAGAACGTCGACCGGTCCAAGACGGGGTCTCACGATGGAGGTGGGCATGCAAGCACTGATGCAACGCAACGCAACGGGTGTCGAGGACCGGACCCTGGTCCGAGTCTGCGCTGCCTTGTGGGGGCTCTCGGCGTGGGGGATGCAAAGGAAATCAATGAAATGAAATACCATTAATTGCTGCTATGACTAGCGGCACAGAAGCTCTCCTCACGGCATCATCATGATACTACTACAGTACCTACTCTTACTCTGTTCGAGTGTTGGTAGGTAGGTCGGGATTCCTTCCAAGGACCAGAGCAATGGCTGGCAGCAAGCGTAGAAGATGAGGCCAAAAACAGGCAAAAGCGTCAGCCAAGGGCAAACAGTAGTGGCAGTGATGAAGCCGCGTGGCTGTTCCATCTTCTGTCAGTCTATCGACGCCGTCTTTAGTCCATCAGCATCAGCCGTGGCGCTCTACTCTTGTGGCCACGGTTAGAACTACTACTAGGGTATGCAGGTGCTTCATATGGCCATCGACTTTGAGGCTCCTTCTTGCAATGAACTGCAATTAGTCCACATTGCCAGAACTTTTATACTAATAGTTCAGAGATTATTCTGACACGGCGCGGAGCAGCTATTACTACTGCTCAACTTACATACCTTACTAGGTATTACCATGAAGCTCCTCGCAGCAGCTTGCGACGCACGCGGGAAGCCGATGCATCTGGTACGGGCGATGAAGTACTGAGGTAGTGAGGTACAGCCTTGATGCAGCCGGTGGCTCCTCCCGCTCTTATCTGCTAGCGGCAGCTTTATCTCGCTGACCAACTCCTCTGACATGTGCTTGTGGGACTCCATCTCCAAGCCCCTCCAGCCCCTCACGTCTCGACCTCTTCACTCTTCCTTCGTCCTCTCCTCTGCTATCCAGTACCAGTACCAGCAACCAGCATGTTCCTACCTTTTCTCGCCTCTATGCCCCAAAACAGCGCCACACAGGCAAAGACAGCTCCGTCCGAACCCCCCCTCTTCTTCTTCTCTGCCCACCTACCTGGCCAACTAGCCGCCTCCCTCCCTTGCAAGCTCTCGCGATGCTCAGGCCCTGTCCCCCCGACTGTTTCGTCCTTCGGCTGCTCGTTGGCCTGCTGCCCCCACCCATCTGGGTAGCTGGCAGCGGGCCACGCGCTCGAGCCGGTTCGTTCTCGTGCATCGGAATCGCCAGCCCTTGTGCATCGACCAGCAACCCTGGCCGCTGAGTCCGGCAAAAAGGCTGCAGAGGCACCAATCATGGCGTCGCGACGCCGCTATTGGACCAGCGACGCCGGTGCTAGCTGAGAGAGGCAAGCCGTCGGTAATGGACGACCGTGGGCACAAAGAGCAATAAGTCAAGGTAGGTATGGAGTACGGATATGTACCTCGTCCCTCGTCTTTCTCTCGTCTGCCCATTCCATTCCCCGATTCCACAGCCAGAGAGCCCACCAGGTCAAGCGCTGCTACCCTGCGCACCCACGTTCTATCGAGCAGCTAACGAGCCGTCCGGCAGGGTGCTCGGCCCAGCCCAGCTCACGCAAGGGAGACAGGACGAAGAGCAACTCGACGAGACTCGAGTGGCAAGGGCTCGTCAATGTACAGGTACCGACACGAGTAATAGTGTGTGTGCTCGCCTCTGCGTGTGTGTGCTTTGCCAAAACGCCGAAGACGAGAACTGCCGCGAGGTGCCATCCTTGATACTCGAGCCAGCTCTGCAATTGTGCTGCTTGCTCTCTGGTCGGTCGCCTACAGATCGGCTTTCACTTTGCGGTTCCTGGATCTCGTCCAATACTGGCTATATCCCATCCATGGCCGGTACGCCACAGACTCGCTATTCAATAGTGTCGAGCCAAGGTCAAGGGGAATGGAGAGTACTCGCACGAACGTCAAAACAAGTCCAAAGCGCGGCCTCGGGACCTTAACCCCGAAGGGCCACACCCATTCTTACCCGGCTCGTCGTTCCGCGATCCCTCGTGCCTCTCTATTTTTACCCAGCTGGAACGGCGGCTCACCGATTTAGGCTCTTTGAGGGATCCTACAAGTGGCGTTGCCTGCCGGAAAGGCCCCCCACACCGGGCCAGAGACAAAGGCTGCCTGCATTCTGGGTACATACAGCAGATTGGCCGGCCGGTTGCATGTGGCGGTGATGCCTGCTTGCATGTTGCATGATGGATGTTACTCGTCATTGGTCCAGGGCCAATGAACATCACCAGACCCAGCTCGTCGCCAAATGGCCTGGCCACTGAATACAGGTACGATCTGGGCAGCTGTATTCTGATTGATTCATGAAAGTATCCGGACTCGGGTGATTATTCTTGTGGAACGTGTTCATGTCGTCCCAACGACTATCGTGCACGAAGTGCATACGGACAGACACTGTACTGCCTACTCGGATGCGGTGGTGGTACTTGGGGATACCATCGACAACCTGTTTCGCAGGTCGGGATGAGATGACCCTGGCGCTCTGGATGCTACTCGCCTCGCGCTCTCACGGCTCACCTCGCGACCTTGATTATCCGAACACCATGGCTCAGAGGCCGGCTATTCTCAAAGCCAGATTTGCAATGATTGACGGGCGTCGGGTGGCCTGCTTTTGACGACCGACGCTCCAGCCCACGAAGTCTTGGTGACTACTACGGTTGCTCTGCACATGCATTACTATCAACTCCGTCACTCCAGGTATTACTCGTATAGGGCCGATATATCCCGGCTAGTCTTTGAATTCCTAGCCAAGTATGAAGGTGTCCCTCTCGTTCGTCGCCAGCCAAGCTCCAAGCGATCGTTTCTCGGACCCTACATGCATATCGGCATCGAACCGATCCAGGTGTTTCATCTCTCTGTTGGTGCTTCGCACGTCCTCGACCTCTGCTATACTTCCGCGTTGCTTGTTCCGAATCCTCCGGCGTCTGTGTCTGCTCATACAACAAATCAGAGAGTCTTCGAGGAAGACGAAGTGCCGCAGAATAGGGGGTGCTGTACGCCAAGCTCGTTGACAATGTACATATGTACGAAGCCCTACTGGCCGCATACCAGTCCCAGACACCCAGGGTTATTCGGGCCTGTCAATGGACGCCACAGAAACAATACCCCCGGGCCCCGGTCATCAATGTGCGATGGCTCAACACACAAGAAGAACTTGACCATCTAGTCAGCTCGGGCATAGTCAAGCGCCACCGGCTAGAGAGACGCCAGCACCTTGGGAGGACGGCGACTTGGGGATGAACAATCACAAGTCCTTCCCTTTCATCCCTTCATCCAGCCGTCTTATTCTGACCCTGTCTTCTTTCAGTTCGTGCACTGAGCTACATGCAAAATGCGCTCGAACCCGGGGTTACACTCGGTCTGATCTGCCGAGACAGCTCAGCCGCCATCCATCGGAAGCAGGCAGTTCGTCTCGACGGCTGAACAAAAACGGTGGTTGAACATGCGGAACTGTTCTCAAGATCCGGCAGTTGCCCGCCACACTTGTTTCGCCGCCGGCCGTCACACATATTGGATCACTCGAATGTTGTTAGTCCAGGTGTGACAGTTACACTCAAGTTGTACGAGCCCTATCCTGACTTTCCTGACATCTAGACCGAGCTCGTCTCCGGCAGCAGACTTGTTAAGAGGCCAGGCTTCTTCCCACAGGCTCCGATGAATTGAACCAACCCCTCAAGTTACTGTCTGGCTGGGCCTCTTTTAAACGCCCTGCTTACTGCTTGTTGATTCCTCCGCCGTCGCTACTTCGTATCCGTGATGCTGCCTAGACAGTGGGCTACAATCCCCATGGATGCTCATGCGACGGGCTCGAGCAACTACATGTTGTAGCTTCGCCATCTCACATCGACCCACGGCGTGAGTTGTGCCCAAACACGAATGGATCATCTTGGGCAAGTCCATGTCCCTGTGGGCCACCATCTGGTCAAGGCAAAGTCTCAATCAGGGCTCTGCGGCTGGCCTTTGTGCTTGTAGCAATCGTTGCTTTACGCCTGGCCTATGTGTGGCCATCATTTCCTTTACCCAACAAGCCCCGGCATCGCCCAGGCGAGCCGATCATTACTCTTTCTGTGTGCGGAATTGTGGACGTCTCTCTTCCATCGTTGACGTCGACGAGCAAGCGGGTACTTGTGCGAAGAAATAGATGAACACAGGAGACCTGGTCGAGGAGGAGGAGAGAAAGGGAAAGCTACCAGTACACTCATTGCTATTCATCATCACCGAGGCGGCGCGATTCACCGTAGTCGCTCCCCCGGCCGTCCCGTTTGACATCGCTTCTCACCACTGATCGAAATCCCTCTTGATGAGAGGCTCCTGGTTCACGGCAGTAGCGACGCTGCGTCTGCTCATAGCAGTCGATGTGACTATGGCACGGACAGACACCGCAGCTTTCGAACCAATCCGTCGTCAGCAATGTCCAGCCGCCGGCAATCCCGCTGAAGTTGGTGAACACAGCGCCAGGGAAGCCGATCAAACCAGGAACTGAGCTCCGTATCCTCCCAGTTGGCGATTCAATCACCTACGGCTTCCTGAGCGACCAAGACGGAGGCGACGGAAACGGATACAGGCTGCGACTTCGGCAGAATCTATCAAGTAAGGACCAATCAAGTCTCTCCAAGACAGTTACCGGCATACCTTGACTGTATCTTGTTGCTAACACGCTGAGTGCAGAAGACAAAGTTGTGTTCGCAGGCACAGAGACAACCGGCAACATGACAGATGGCTATTTTGTATGGAAAGACACAACCCCTCACCTGCAGTCTGCACATGTGTCTCACGGGATGCTCATGAGATGCGAGCGGATTGATATCTGTGTCAACTCACAAGCTAATCGACTTGACCCTCGCTGCATCACCAGGCTGCTTGGAACGGCAAGACGATGCAGTACATCTCAGATCACGTTACGCCCTCGCTTGAGCAGCGCCCAAATATCATCCTGCTTCACGCCGGGACAAATGACATGAATCCCAACGGCGCCATTTCCAAAGAGGGCCACGACCCAGTAGCTGCGTCTGAGCGTCTGGGGAGCCTGGTTGACAAGATGACGGCATCGTGTCCGGACGCCGTCATTCTCGTCGCCATGATCATCGGGACCTGCAACGCCGAGCAAGCTCCGCAGACGAGGGTGTTCCAGTCTCTCATCTCCAGCGTGGTAGCACCCAGACGCGAAACCGGAAAGCACGTGCTGGCGGTGGACTTTTCGACGTTTCCGCTCGACAAGCTGAGGGACTGCATCCACCCGACAAACGAAGGATATCAGCTGGTTGGATACTACTGGTATGACTTTATCGCTCAGATTCCGCGGGATTGGATCACGGCTCCGGTGGGAAAAGATCCCCAGAGGCCGGACGCCCAGAACTTGGCCATGCGACTGGGGGCAGATAGGCTTCTTCTGGGCCTTTCGGGTCTGTTGGTTGTATTGATGTATGCTTGAGCCAATCGACCTGCTCAGTCTTGCCCACGCTTCGTTTCCGGCTCATCAACACTCGGCTTCGTCATATCCAAGAAAGCACTATAGTCCTCAATCTCGCAACTCCAAACACATACGACCATAGGTAGTGGAGAATTCGGGGTCTCGTCTGCTCCCCCAGAGACAAACCATTAACCGGCAGATTAGTAGTCAGGTGGGTGACCACTGGCGAACACCGGCTGTTGTATGTTTTTTGTTATTTTTTGGTTCTTCTTTCCTTTCTTTCTGGTCCTTTTGCTTCGAATGGACGTGGACTTGAAGTCGCTCAAGGCATTCGCTTTGTCTAGACTTTGAGAGGATCAGCAAGTGATGGCGGAAGCGAATCACGATGATGTGTATTTTAACAAGTATTTTGTTCTTAGGAGATTGTCTATAAACATAAAACCAGTAGAAATACTAAACTTGCTATATGATGTAGATATAGAGGTATGTTGTAAAAGACATGAGGTTGAACTCGATCCATGAACTTGCAAGGGTTAATAAGATAGTCATCTTACATGTTAGATATTCCCAGTATTACCTGAGACCTACTTACGCAAGGTATAGACGTATATCTACCTACCTAGGTATAGAATGAATCCATTGGGCAAATCTACCTGCTCGCATTGGGTTTCTTCCAGTTGAGCTAAAAAGAGAGAAAAAAACAAATCAGAAAATGAACCCATGTTCCAAAAAAAAGAGAAGTCCAACTTCATAGGGCAACTGGTGAGCTTTGCTCCCGGCAGGGCTTGAACCTGCGACCTTCGCATTACCAAGACTAGTAGTCGAAACGACCCCAAAGTATTAGTACGAAGCTCTAACCAACTGAGCTACGGAAGCCCTCGATATGATAGGCCGTCCCCTAACCCTAACTATACGACAAACGCAACTGCTGGGGCAAGATTCGGTGGGACTTGGAATTTCGTCGCATGTTTTCTCCTTTCTGTCTTCTGGCACTTTCATGTATTACGTTGCGTTTCCATGTATTGATAATGCAAAGCAGATCCCAGAGAAGAGTATCACTTCAGCTATATCACGAGAATACTCACAGCATCCCGATGAGGATTCCCACCACGCTCTATATCTCCTCCAGTGTCACGGCTACACAGCATTGATAGTCCGAGTATTTCCTAGGGTAGGTGTCACAAGCCGCCAGGCGGGCTTGAAGGCAACTTGTACATCGGACATCTCCCCACATCATGATATTCGTGCAATAGATATAAGACAAATAGCACAGTGAGGCTCTTATCATAGGGATACAAAGGGGTAGCCGTATTGCATTGCAGACCAAAACACTTTCTCCTTCCATTGTCCATCCAGCGGAATGCTCTTCTTATTCGTGTATTAATACCAGGCCTCACCACATCACGCCTCGGGGGTCGTTCCGCTTAGTCATCCATAAGCATCGCCAGGCCCCACTATGACCTCTAGTAACACCATTCGGCATCTCAACTCTGGAAGGGAAACAACCGAAGAAGCAACATCAACAACATCCGATAAACCACTGTCAACCCGATTTTCGCCAATTTCCGTCCAACAATCCCACCTGAAACATTTGCTGATACGCGATCCAACTTGACTCTCATAAACATCACGCGCGACAAGAGGAAATAGCAAATCCCAGCCCAGCAGAGATCCATCTGCAATCTGCCGAGCCATGCCAAAAGAAAAGAACTACAACCCCGTGCAAGCCCAGCGCAAAGCTGACAAGGCCCGCGAGATCAAAAAAGGTACGTCGAAAATCCCATCCCCTCCCCAAAATCTGTAAGAGAAGAAGAAAGGAGAAGGAGACGGACAGAAACAAAAGACTAACAAGCGGCGCGCCCACCAAACAGGAAAGGCCGAAGCGCAAGGCCGTCGCAATGAGAAGCTCGCGCGCAAGAACCCGGACCGCATCCAGAAGCAAATCGACGACCTCAAGGCCGTGACCGCCAAGGGAGGGAAGCTGACGCGCCACGAGGAGCTGGTCCTCGAGGGCCTGGAGAAGGAGCTCCAGCTGGTGCGCAAGGCCAGGGACGCGCTGGGGGACAAGGCGCCGAGCTTTGGCGGGCGCCCCTGGGATGGCTCGAAGCCTGGGGCGCTGGGCAAGCGGAGGCGCGGCGACGATGACGGCTCGAGCAGCGACGAAGACGTGCCGGAGGACGTGAGGAGGATACCCATGCCGAGAGACACGCCGCCGCCGATACCAAAGGCCGAGATGGACAAGTGGTACGCGAAGCGACGGGCAAAGCGGGAAGCCGAAAATGCGGCTAGGCGGCGCGAAACAGGCGACGAGGAGGCGCGTGACGGCCAAGACACATCCAAGGACACGACGGGAGAAAAGGGACAGAGAAATGCGCCGCCAGTGGAGCCCAAGACGGTCTACGAGGCGAAGCCGGTGGTGAGAGATCTCAGGAAAGAGGCCGTCTCTGCATTTGTCCCCACGTCGGTGCAGATGAAGATGAGCAAGGGCAAAGGAAAGGGCGGGCTGATGGAGCCGGAGGAGGCAGATCGGCTCGAGAGGGAGGGATACCTGAAGACGGCTGGGGGGCGTGGGCGAAATGGCGATGGGGTTGGAGGAGCACAGGAGGTGGAAGACGAGCAAGTGGCTTCTCGTCATGTCATGATGGAGGAGGTGGAAGACGAGGAAGCATGAGAGATGTGACATTCGCCATCTCGCCTCGTCTTATTTGCATGGTTTGGCGCATTCCTGATTCTGGTCACGGCGTATTTGGACAAGTCTCTTTTCTGTGTTAGTCGAAAGTTGAGCTCTATGGCTTGATCCTCATGGGGGCATGGATAGCAAGCCCGATTTTTTTGCCCTCGTTTGAGTTGGCGATAACCAAGGCAGAACTTGAATGTGTTAGGTCGTTCGGGATACCGATTGGTGGCCGTCATGCCCGCGAATCAAATTCTCCAGCCTAATGTACTGTGGCACTCGATGCAACAGCATCCCGGGGCTTTGGTAAGGTTAAATCCTGTTGGGTTAGCCGGCCATGCATATGGGATGGAAGAGCCTGTCGGATGATGGCATTCCAACATTCCAACGTCACGCAGATGCAGAACCTTTCAGTTACCTCAAGCTCTCAAGTGCCCGTCTCACCTGACAGTCGTTTCCCCTGGGAGACAAGAAGGGAGAACAATAGGAAGAGAAGGCTGAAGTCCCCCCTGAAGTCTCTCGAGTCTTATTCTCCTCCCTCTGCCACCTGGAATTCCGTATCCACTGTAAGCAACCACAGTGGCCAGCTTTGTGTCATCTCCGGACGTACAAAGTATACCAAAAGCTCCATAGAAGGATCTTTTCTTCCTCTTCGCCCCCGTCCCATCCTCCACGAATGGAGACTTCCGATAGGTGGAGCAGCCCGGAGTGCTCCGTCTCCCGCAGGAAAAAAAAAAACCACCAAGGAGCCGCTAATCTCAGCTACTTGGCAGCGCCTCTCGGGCTCTCTCGGGGCGGCGGCTTGAGCGGGTCTCGTCCTCTCTGTTTTGGGGTCCTGGAGACTAGCCCAGTGATTGCCGAGATGCTTAATTGCAGCATCGTGTCTTAGCATGACGGGAGGCGCGAGATTCGGGTTGTCGTCGTTGTCGTTGTATTGTGTTAGTCGGGCTGTTGCTCCTAGATGAGATGGTTGTCATCAGAAAGCCGAGAGCAGCAGCGGCCGTGTTAGGAAGCAAAGCCCGGATACGCCATTTTCACGATGGTTGATCTCATAACATATAGCCACCCCGGCTAACAAAGTCGATCCAGCGTGTAGTAGAAGTTGGGCTTCAACCGGCAATAACCAATGAAGTGGACCATTGAAACTGTAGAAAGCAGAGATGAGAGTGGGAAAGTCTTGTCCTGTCAGAACGGACAGGGTCCCGCCTCGGTGACTAGGGAGAAGGCCGGCGGTGGAACTGGCGAAGCAGCAAATGACGAGTTTCCATTACCTACACACGGCCTTTTGTGCCCTGAGTCCTCGGCGCGCGAGCTCTTCGATCTGGTGCTTGGGTTCCACTCCGACAAACGGTTTGTCGCCCCACGCCGACCGCGGATCTAAACGATTAGCATCCATATAGGGCGCCAGCTTGACAACCTGCAGCGTCAAAATGCCAAGGCCTTGCTTCACTGGCTCAACCTCTCTTCTTCGTCCTCTCTCGCGGCTTTGTTTTGTCCATCTTTGACAAGACAACTCACAAAGCTTCTTTTGGTCTCTTTGCTTCCTTTCCTCTTCACCTCCACCTTGTCCCCCTCTTCATCCCTTTTGGTCACCATCGAAAACTTGGATAACCTGTTGACAATCTGTCTCCGTCAAGAGGTTCATTGTTGTTGGTCGTTGATGAATCTACCTGAATCCTGAAAACCGGAAGCAAAGCACAGCGCAACTCGACAACAACCCTTGGGACTCTTAGGGGGGCCAACAAAGGAAGCAACATTGGAAACGATGGACGCCCTCCAGGTCAACTCGAGAGCGGTCCACGATGATGCCGAGCACGAGCCCGAGATGAACAGCTTTGGATCGTCGTCAGACGAGAAGGAATCGGTTGGCGTTCCTGAAATGGTTGCCACGACGGAAGAGCATCGTCAACAACAATCCAGCCAAGATCTGGAACGACAACAGACCATGAGATCAACGACATCGTATCAAGAGACCTATCCCGAGGGCGGGCTCCAGGCATGGCTTGTCGTTGCGGGCTCCTGGTTCGCAATGATCGCCTCCATGGGTCTGATGAACAGCATCGCCGTCTTCCAGGCCTATACGCTCAGTCACCAGCTTGAGGGCCACAGCGAGGGCACCGTCGGCTGGATCTTCTCCATCTACACCTTTCTGGCCTTTTTTGGCGGCGTCTATATCGGCCCCGTCTTTGACAAATACGGCCCGAGATGGTTGCTCATCGCTGGGTGCGCGTGTACCGTTGGCGCCCTGGTTGGCATGAGCTTTTGTACAGGTACGACTTTGTTCAAGTGTTTCGCTGCTTTGACTTTCACACCACGAATTGGGTCACATCCCATCTCTTTCAGTTCTTGTCTTTCCATTCTTCTGTGTTGTTTTTTTTGTTTGTTCAGTGTCTGTGTGCATTCCGTTCCTGTTCATGACCTTGCCCCGTTTCCTTGTGCCCAAGGCTGACCCTCCAACCTCAGAGCTGTATCAGTTCATCCTCTCCTTTGGCATCCTCGGCGGCCTGGGCACCTCGCTCACCTTCACCCCATGCATCGCCGCGGTGGGTCACTGGTTCAAGGCCAGACGAGGCTTCGCCACTGGGCTTGCGTCGACGGCGGGAGGCATTGGAGGCATAGTCTTCCCCCTCATGCTCACCGCCTTGTTCGACCGCATCGGCTACGGCTGGGCCACTCGAGTGCTCGCCTTGATATGCCTTGTGTGCGGACTCGTGGGCGTCAGCCTCGTTCGATCCCGTCTGCCCCCTGCCCAAAACGCAAAGGCCCATCCCGACTTTCGCATCTTCCGGCAGATCCCCTTCCTCCTGACGACCATCAGTATCTTCCTGTTGGAGTTCTCGCTCTTCATCCCCTTGACCTACATCGCCACCTACGCCCAGGACCGGGGCTTTGGCACCACCTTTGCCTACCACCTTCTGCCCATCATGAACGCCGGCTCCGTCATTGGTCGAGCGCTCCCAGGATACTACGCCGACGTCGTTGGAGCCTTCAACGTGTGCCTCTTCTCCGTGGCGCTCTCTCTGGTGTCATGCCTGTGTGTTTGGCTGCCTCTGGGCCATACAAAGGCGGGCATCATCGTCTTCTCCTTGCTCTTTGGCTTCGGGAGCGGCAATAGCATTGCCATTGCGCCCGTGTGCATCGGCCGCATGTGTAAGACGCAGGAGTACGGCCGATACTATGCCACCACGTACACGGTCGTGTCGTTTGCATGCCTCATCGGCATCCCCATTGCCGGCAGCATCGTTCAAGCTGACGGCGGCTCCTACACGGGGCTCATCATCTTCACCAGCTGCATCTACGTTGGATCAGCGTTCTTTCTCGTTCTCGCCAAGACGTGGCAGCTGGGTTGGAAAAACTGGCGCGCCAGGTATTGATTGATTTGAGACAAGTCATCTTTCGTCTCCCACAGAAACGACGAGCAAGCACACAGTCACCTGTCCTTTGTTTTTGTTTGCTCCCGTCCATTTTTGTCGTTCTGTTCAGGATGGGAAGCGGTTATCATGACCAGGTTCATTGATAGATATCCACAAGGTTCGGCGACGGCGTTTCGGTTCATCATGATGAAGGAAAAGGAAAATGTTTTCACGCAATGAAGGGAAAAGCTCATGTTTGCATTTGTATCGCATTTTGTCCTGTTTCTTTGTACGCATGCCGTTATGCAGGTGTGTGTTATCTAGGCCGCATATCGGGGGCCGAGATTGGTGAAAAGCGAATCATAATGACTTGTATTAAAATGTCCCGAGGTTGCTGCTGCTTTAGTTCCTAACCCGCGGTGCTGAGTGGTATCGTGAAGTCCAATGGCCCAAAGTACAGGCTCTCCTTCTCTCCGAGTATTTAAAGAATTCTCGTCCCTACTGTTGCTGTCAGTACTTTTCTCTGCTGCTATGCATCCAGTTCCTTAATGTGATTTGGCCTCCAGGAAAATGGCCATTGTTAGATCTATTTCTTCTCAACGCTGCTTGACTTGGCAATGTGATCGTCGTGAAGTTCTGCCACAGCTGGTATAATCAGAGCTTCAATCTCCTGTTCTGGATCGCCCTCTGGAACCTCGTCCGGTCGAAGCGGCCGTCCCTCGGCATCGCCCCAGCCGCCGTGTCGGGCGACGCGGAGCCATCGGTCCTCGCGGCCCGGGGCAACAAAGACAACCTCCCATTTGCGCGTGGAGAGCAGGTTCCCGATGACGAGGTGATGCTGGTAGCGCTCAAGGCTGTAACGTGCCTTGTGGACGAGGATTCGAGGATCCGTCTCAAGCTTGAAGCTGACAATCATGCCTAAGGGAGCCCAGCCTTCGACAAGGCTCTTGAGGAACTTGGGGACAGGGTCAAGATCTATAATGAGGCGCTTGGAGCGCGGCACGCGAGGGGAGGCATCGAAGTTGTCAAACGTCTCTTCGTCCTCTATCTGTGGCGATGGTGACGGCGTGTCCTTGGGGTAGAGCTTCTCAACGATGTTGGTCGACTGGATCTTGTGCTCGGAGAGGCGCTCCGGCGGGACGAAGAAATCGGACACTGCAGCTGCCAGATAGAGCAGGCCGCTGGCGCCAAGCGGCGCCATAAGCCGGGCCACTGCGCGGAGCTCGTGCAGGTAGTCGCCAATGGTGACGAAGGGCAGCAGAAGCAGCATGTTGTTGCGGCGAGCGCTCTGGTACTTGCGCAGGACGTCGAGGATCCTGTCCGAGTCGCTGGGCCTAACAGCGACGCGGCCGTCGGAATCCTCTTCGAGGAGGTCGAGGAGACAGTCGGTGGAGTGGGAGTAATGGCGCGAGTAAGGGAGGAGGCTGAACTGGCGGTGGAGGAAGATGACGGCGTAACCAGCTGAGAGGAAGTACTCGGCACTGGTAGCACCACGGGTCCCGGCAGAGAAGTTCTGATTTGATAATGGAGTGGTCTTAGCATGATTCCTTTGAGGTCATCCCAATTGATGAGGAGATTGAGCAAGACAAGGGACGGGGCTTCGGGAGGGGGAGCAACAGTGCTTCACGTACGTCGATGAACCTCACAGTGTTCTTCTCCAAGGGAACAGTCGTTCCTCCAGAGGTGACGAGAACCACCCGCCGGTTAGCCGCAGCATGTTGCGTGATGAAGGCCTCGGCTAGCGCCGTGTGGGCGGCCAGCTGCTTAGGAGGGGCATTGGAGGCGAAATAGGCGTCCTCAGCCTGGGAGGACTCTGGCGCAGACATGATGTCGAGCTTTGGTGGTGAGTTGCTGCTGCCGCTGTTGTTGATTTTGTTGTTGTTGGAGTAACTGAAGTGTAGATTACCGAGTCGGAGGTTCCAATAAGGTGCGAGCACTTTCCCCGTGTTAGAGGTAGGTAGAGGTAAGGTATGGCGGGGTTATCTGATAAGGGAGATGGTCAACCCCAGAGCGGGAAAGAGCGACTAGCGAGAGGCCTACATACAATGGAAGGTGCTTTATTTGCAAACGGGCAGGCAGAAACTTGGATAGTCGAGGGAAGAGGTAGTGCAGTATCCTGTACAAGGTAGATGATTGAAAAAGAAGATTGTGGAAGCGAAAGAAGGAAGAAGCACGGCAAGCAACTCGCATCGCGGCGGCTCATATGTATATCCAAAGGTGTGCTCACAACTACGAAGCAGCTCCCATCATGCCATGGCCAAACAAACTGAGCCAATCGTGGTACGCAAGGGACGTCTCTCTCTCTCTCTCTCTCTCTCTCTCTCTCTCCCCTCGTGCCAATCACCGAATTCCAAGGTAAAAAGAGTCCAGTCAACGAGCATCAATGGTGACACGACATCTGCAGCTCATGCCCCCCTCTACCAACAGCACAGCATCTGCCACCTACTTACCTACTCAACCCGCCCACCTTGAGGATACTGACCCCGGAATGTCCCCTGCATGCAGTGACAGTCATGTAGACCGAGACAACTCTGCCGGCTCCGGCTCAAGATTCCCATGGGCCGAAACTCCGAACCGGCGCCGCAACCGGCTTTCGGCTCCGTATACAACGTACGTGCAGTAGGAAACACCACTCTCAACAACTTACCGTAGGGAAGGCATAATTCGTTGTCGCCTCACACGTGCATGAGTTTCAAAAGGAGCCAAGTCAGCATGGAAGAAATTTAATATCTATATACATATATGGTCATTCAGCGGCTACCTATCCAGTGCCCACCCACTCATACACACTGTCTCTATTTGCTGCTGCCGCTCCCCGCCAACCTCCACGCTCTCAGCGGCAGGCTCTGCAGGTGCAGCACCTTGGGCTTGATATACCAGACAAATGTGGCCACGCCAAACAAGACGCAGAGAATGTTGACGGTGTAGTATCCGTCGCGAATCATCTCGCAGCTGCCGCCGCCGTTCAGGCACCGCTCCTTTTCTCCCTGAATGGCGCATGAGAAGGACTCCGTGACGAGGGGGCCCTTCAGGTTGCTCGTGCTCCGCGAGCCGGGGTGGCATGTCGCGACAGTAAACGAGTCTACAAGCTTCAAGACGAAGTAGCGAGGGAATGTGCCTCCAAGATTCGAGACGCTACACAAGAAAGACTGTCAGCACGTTGTCAAGGTCGCCCGGCGCAAATGCTGCAAAGAAAATGAAGAAAGACTCACGTTGCGAGGAGCGTCATGTAAGTACCTCCAATGACCGGATCGGAAACCTTGGCGTGGAATGCCGAGATGGCCACGAACATGATTGTGTTGGTAAACGTCGAAAACACATGCTCGCCAATGACAACAAGGAGATACCACGTCGTCACACCTTCCGCAGGGAACATGGCCACCGTGACCTGAGCAATCAGCGCAGCCAGCAGACGGCCCGCGAAGCCCCAGCACCACAGCCGCATGGGCGTGTACTTTTGCGACCACATGCCGGCGTAGTAGCCGACTCCAATCTCAAAGGGAAAGTCGATCAGCACCGTGAGAGCCATGTTGTCCTTGCCGAAGCCCTTGTCGAGCAGCTTGAGATTCGTCACGCCATCATTGGCCTGGAAGCCAATCTTGGCAATGAGGTGCACGATGATGATGGTCTGCACGTTGCGCAGCTTGAGAATGCCCCACATGATGCGGTACACGTCCCAGACGCCATCCTCGTTCTGCGACTTCTCCTCACGCTTAAGCAGGCCCAGCCCGATGGTGACGAGGATGTACGTCCAACCCCAGAAGGTCAGATAGCCGCCGAGCGAGACGAGACCGTCGTCCGAGGGCGTCTTCCGAACCCACTTGTTGGCAAAGTCGGAGGCGTTGAGAGCGAGGAAGACGGTGTATGACATGAAGTGGCCCGCCGTCAAGCCCACCGTCTGCGCCGTCGAGGCATACGACACGTTTCCCGGGGTCAGCAGCGTGAGGGCCCAGCCGTCGACGGCAATGTCCTGCGTCGCGCACATGAGCACCAGGAAGAACCACCAGAGCATGAAGGACCAGACGGTAGGGCCCTCGGGCTTGCCAATCTTTTCCATCATCTCCTCCACGTTGGATCCCAGCCAGAGCATGCCGAAGCCGGACAGGAACTGGATGGGCACGATCCACGTTTTCCGCCGGCCAATCTTGGAGCTCCATACCGCGTCGACAAAGGGACTCCAGAACAGCTTGAGCGAGTAGGGGTATGACGCGAGGCTGAAGGTGCCGATTTCGCCATACGACATGTGGTTCTTGAGCAAGAAGGGCACCGATCCCATGGCCAGGCCCATGGGGATGCCCTGCAGGAAGTAGAGCAGGACAAGCAGCAGGAAGCTCCTCTGGTCCTGCGCGGGTAGCTGGAAGAAGCCGACGTCGGTGGTTGCCGGCGACTTGGGCACGGGATCGTCGAGGGAGAAGGACTCGCGGGAGATGTGGTTCGCCGCGATGCTGTCTGAATCGTGGTGGGTGGCGGTCTTGCGCCGCATCTCAACGCCGTTGCTCATCTTGCCGTTGCCGTTCGCCTCCCGCTTGAGCGAGAGGGTAGGGGAAGGCTTTGACGAAGGCGATTGAGCTCGTCTTGCACGGGCACCCATATAGCACGATGTAAACCCGCTTCGAGCCGGCAGGGCACAAGATCAGGGAGGGTCCGTCGTGCGGTTTGGGGCGTCGTGCGCGTCTCGGATCGTCGGCGGGTTTGGGGGCGCACGAGAGCGGTAGCGAGGGAAGGCTTGCTAAGGTGCTGATTTGATCGAGACTCGTAGAAGCGACGGCAACGTAAAACAGCGCAGGCGAGGCTCGGGTTGCTCAAAGGACTGGCGGTCGAGAAAATCGTGATGACGGTGAAGCGTATAGCGTGAGGGTCGATTAACGGCGACGACAAAAATGCCACTCGAACAACGGCAGAGAGAGGAGAGAATGAAGGTGAAGCCGCCAGAAACAGTCGGCGCCGGAAGAGAAGAACGAACGGGATCAACAGTCTGCCTATTGCATCCAGGCAGCAGCCGCCAGGGAAAACTCAAGTGTAATGGATTGTTGTTGTTTTTTGGTCCCTTCTGCTCTGGATTGGTGTGGAAGCTACCGTGGCCTCAAGGGCGTCCCTTGTTTTTTGGTCGGTTCGGCTTACAAAAGACGGAGGCAAGCCTTGGTTGCCACTCGAGTCCAACAAGTGCCAAAGTGGAAACGAGCCAGCGGAGAGAAACCCGTCACAAAAGACCCCGAAAGAAGTGCCCTTTTTCTTTTGGCAGCCCAGGAACCGGCACTAATGTCTGCTGTCAGACGACTTGCAGTGAAATCCAATCTCTTCCCCGGAAATGCTAGACAACATGACGGGATGTGATCTGCCAACCCTACAGAGGTTCGAAAGAAGCAGTGCAGTGTGCTCAAAGCAGGGACTTGTACCACATACTGTACTGACACTTATTACCTCTATCATCATTCATCTCATTCGGATCCAATACGAACTGCTCCACAGGCTGCAGCAGACTCGACGATGAATGGATGAAACGGGAGATTGAGGAGCATCGAGATGCAGCACATGCACAGCACTAACCATTGGCGCTCCAGTACTCGCATTCAGGCTGTGGACCGCCTGTAATTCGGCGCTCCCACAGGGCGGGGAAGCGAGCCCGAATGGACGGATGCAGATGCTGCCAGGGGCATTCTTGACTGTTGCTCTTTTGGGGAATTTCCTCGGCTCGGCTCATCGCATGACAGGGCCTTATCTTATCGGCGAGGGTCTGCATCATTGGTGGAAGCTGTTTGCCATCATGCGACCAAATGCTGGACAACAACAACAAACCTTCCAACATTCAACACCAGATTTCAACCCCCATCGAACGAGACACAGTTTGACGCGCTACCTCATGTAGTCCTGCCATCGCATACCAGAGATGGACCCTACGCTGGATGAGCTGCAAGTCGACCCTCTCGATGAGGAAATCGCATCTCTCAAGCAACAAGGCAAGTACTCGCCAAATGCCCAACTTCGATCGCGCGTCAAAGCAGTTGCGTAACGCATCGCAGCGCGTCGCAGCACGCGCGCTCGCAAGCTAACAGCTCCTCTCCATCTCGTCCCTACAGTTGCTCATCTGCGCAAGACCCTCAAAATTGAATGCTCCACCATCCTCTCCTCGCCCTCCATCCAAGAAGCCCTCATCTCCTCCCTGAACCCCCAGCCCTCCGCCAGATCGGCCGCCCTGCGCCCCCGCAAGCCCCGAAGGTCCGCCGAGCGCGACGAGCAGCTCCTCCTCGCCCGCTCAAAGCAGCAGGAGGCCTACAACCAGCAGTGCCTCTACCGCATCGCCGCCTCCGTCACCGCCTTCAAGGTCCGCGATCCCGACCCCAGCGCCGTCGACGGCGGACACGTGCTCGGCCTGCGCTTTGAGATCATGACGCGCGGCCAGTTCCTGCAGCCCTACTACGTTATGCTCAACCGGCCTTATCCCGGCAACGCCAAGTTCCTGCGTATACATCGACACACCGTTCCGCCGGCCATTCCGCTGCCGGGCCTGGCAGCGAGACACCTACCCGCGCCGAAACAGCAGATAGAAGGAGGAGGCGAAGGCGATACATTACCATTGCCGCCTAAACAAGACCTCGAGCGGTTCGTCAAGTCTTTGAGGAGGGAGATCATGAGGTACCACAACAGACTAGGCGTTTCTGCGGATCTGCGACGGAGCCTGGGAGCGCACAGCAGCCATAGCCTGATGGCAGCCGACGGCTCATTGCCTCCAAACACCATTGTCGACGTGAGCATTGCGGATACCGAGGCGAAGCAGATACGGCTCACCTGGGCCGACGAACGAAACGGCCGCCTGGCCATGGACGACGACGGCAGAGTGGTCAAGTTTATGGTGTTTGGGGCGGAGGGGAGGGACTGGGAGACTACGAGACAGCTCGGAGAGAGCCAAGGGCGCGTCGAAGACGTGGCTAAGATGTTGGAGGAATATGCGGCTGGAAGGGAATAAAAGCATCGTTCCAAATCTCTCGAGCAAAGCGAGGCGTTCATGGGGTTTTAGATGGTAAGCACGGCGCCCAGACCCGAAAAACGAGGTCAAGCATCTTTATGGGCAACAGAAATTCTACGAGACTGGAGCATTTTTATTCGCTTTTCAACATTTTCAAGACATATTTATTCAGGGGGGAAAGAGGACAGTATCGAATCTAGATACCCATGCAACGTTTACTGCACGATACAAGGCACAATCACACAAAATGACGGCCAGAGTTATATAAGCAACAATCAATTCAATCACAACAGATTATCAAACACCCGCCTCGTATACCTCCGACTGGCCACGGATAGCCATCACCCACCGAGCGTATATCCAGCCTCCTTGCACGCCAGCGTAGCCCCATCGCGAGAAGATTCGAAGATTAAGTAAGTACTGTACTCAATAAACAAAAAAAAAAGGCGGTGGGCGTGTTGTCCCCACCAGACGTCCCATAAACTCATCAAGGTATGTGCAGTCCAACTACTTCTGTGTCCCTCCGGAGCATTACATACAACTGCTGATACAGCTCTCCCCAGCTTCACTTCTTGCACACTTTGCCTTGGCCTTTACAGGAACAGGGCAGCAACGGCACCCGCGAAGAGAGCCATGCCAGCGCCCTGGGTGCGGCTGACGGCGCCGTTGGGCAGAGGAACGGTGCCGTTTCCGGTAGGGAGAGGAGCGGCGCTGGGAGCAGTGCCGGCAGGAGGAGCGCAGTAAGCGCCGCTGCAGCTTCCAGCAGGGCTGGCCGGGGCGGGAGCAGCAGGAGGGGCGCTGTAGGCGGGAGCAGAGGGAGCAGAGGGGGAGCCGGCGGGCGAAGACTGAGCAGGGGGGGAGTAGGCGGAGGTGGGGTAGGCCGGAGCAGAGCTGTTACCGGGCACGGGGTAGGCCGGGATGGAAGAGGCAACAGGGGCCGACGCGGGACCGCTGGGGACAGCAGGGGGGGCAGTCAGAGCGGGAGCCGAGCTGCCAGGGACCGGGTAGCCCGAGGGGGCGCCGGCAGGGCCGGTAGCGGGGAGAGTCTGCGTGCTCAGGGTGACGACGGCCGTGTTGGTCGGGAGAGGAGAGTTGGCCGGCGAGGAGGCGGCCGAGGGGTAGCCGGCAGAGGACGGGGCCGGCGTCTGGTTGGCCGTCTTGGTCTTGGCAGCCTCGACCGGGCAGATGGTGACGGTCTCGGGGACGACAACGGTGGTGGTGTGCTTGCCGTTGGCCGGGCAGTTGGTGACGGTGGGAGCGCAGCTGATGACGGTGTGCATCGAGGTGACGCTGACGGTGCTGGTGGTCCAGACCTGCTCGGGCTGCTCGGGCTTGCAGCTGTCGCCGCAAGGGTGAACCCAGTGCCAGCCATCGCTGTCCTCATCGTCACACGAATCGATGACGACTCCGTGGTGCGACGGGTGCCACACGTTCACGTGGCCGGGAGGAGGGTTGGAAGAGGGCTTCTCCGCGGCAGCCGACGGCAGATCGAGGCCCTGGGGCAGATGGAGCTTGAGGTCGGCGCCAAGGTCGATGGTCTTGAACATGTCGACGTTGAGGCCCAGCTCAAGAAGGCTGGTACCGGCAACAGCCGTGGCGGCCGTGGCAGCAAGAAGGATAGACTTCATGGTGATGGGAAATGAATGTTTTGAGTGAGTGGACGGGTCAAAAGAGCCCAAAGGGGTGCGTTGAAGAACAAAGAGCGGAGGGGTGGAAGATGCAAACGAGGCTTGCTGAGGGGAGCAGAGTCAAGAGAAAAGCTCGGCATCAAGGAGGCGAGATAATGGGTCTTAAGTAGCCCTTCAAAGAGTGATTCATCCGAATCAAAAGACGCCTGTTCTTCATCTCTCATCCAGCCCCTCCGCATCCTCCGCTTCGCCCTCCCACAAGACCCAGTCTCGGCCCCTCCCCTGGGTCCTCGTTTGACAACCCCGTTATTGCGGGCAGGCTTGAAGAAGGGGCTGGCTCAACAGGAAATTGGCCACAGAGACAGCGGTAGTTACACCGGAGGGGACGAGAACGTTGCATCCCTCCTAGCAAGCGAAGATCAGAGGCGGAGCGACAAGTGTGTATGTACATGCATACACGCATACCGGCAGTAATAGCACTACCGGTGGTGATAGCAGAATGCAGTAATAACAGCGGCATCAGAAGTGGTCGATCCTGACGCAGGGCTCCGTACATGAGCGGAGCACGGCATAGTCGAAGGCCTGGGAACACCCAGTTGTACAGTAGTTATGTCGTGTCATTGGCAGTCTCAAAGTGACACTAATTCGTCTTTCCTCTTCCTTCTCTCTCTCTGACTCTCTCTCTCTCTTCGTAGGCTTGATTCAATCAGATGCTCTCATCGTGGTCACATCAAGTCTCAGCACGAAGCCCGAGGGAGAGACAAAGGGCCAAGAACGCAGACCGAAACAAGCCTTGTGCCCTGGCATGAGGCGGCCTTGGGGTAGATCGGATGGATTCTTTGTTCCTGCGCTAGCGGCAGGAGAGAGAGCCTCGCTTGAAGAAGCACCGCACATCACACTTTCCAGCACTTGCTTTAGCGATATCAGGGTCTATGCTCCCTTGCCTCATTCCCCCCTTTCTGGACGTCTTTTCCTCTCCTGGAGAGATGAGTGGGGTGGGCAGTTGCTCGCTTCCTGTTGATGCCCTTTGAGTCAGTTGCCGAGAGGGACAAAACGAGATATTGAGCAGGCATACGGTTGGCACTGCGAAGCACATCTCGCCCCAGTGGACTTGGCATGAAGTGGTACATACTATACGCATCGTCGAATGAACTGTTGGAAGGATGTCCAAGTTGAGCGTACTTGTGTAGCTCGAGTCAAAGAACACCCCCTGGTCTCCGGGACCCCGGTCACCGGTCGATGGAGCCCCTTGAGTCTGATGAATTGTGGAGGCCGGTGGGCGATCTTCGCACGCCAACTTCTGCGGTAGCACGCGGGTGGGCTTGCTCGGCTTTTGGCCACAGCCGCTGAAGACTCCTCGCAACCTCATCAATAAGCTTGTCTGAGACGGCAGTGGGTTGAGTGGCAATAGGGCACGGCATCTGCGGCTGTGATACGAAGTGCCTCGTCTGATGTCCAGTGGCGGTTGTGACACCAACGCTCTGGCGTATCACTTGTGCTCCGTCAATGACCTTGTCGCTTCACGGCCACTGTTCCGTCTTTCATCTTCCTCTTCATCTGCGCCAACACTGCCCCCTACTCAGACAACAACCTGCTTTCCCGTACAATTTGGGCATGGCAGCCGGAAGTACACCGGCCATGGCGGATAGGCAGGCCCTCACCCCCAGAAGCTGTTTCATTTCCGCGCTCCTAATACCGGCCACGCTGCTTGTACGTACTAATTGTACGATATCACATGAACGCCAAGCTGGGTCCTAATGCAAGGCAAGCGGCCATCGCCTGTCCAGCTATGCTGTAAATAGCATCGAACAGTCTGGGGAAAGAAGCGAAAGGGCGACAAAGGAGAAATCAGACAGACACCTCATCAGCCGGACCCTGCCATAATCTCCACTGCCGGTGGCTAATCTGGATCCATGATATTGCCGGCCTGTCATGGCGGGCTTCTCGAAGAAGCCAGTCTTCCATCGCCGTTTGCTGCAGACGCGACGGGGCAGCCAGGGAATAATCAAGATGCAGCACTGAAGAACAAATGCATATCATAACAAGCAGAGCCTGCCTCAACCAGAGACACCCATCCGTCCATGTTCTTACATGTGATTGGAGCTTGGCAATGCAACGTGCGCAACAGGCTTCGTTCGACAAACTCACTTGGCCACAGTAGTGCCAACACGTCCAGGGTACAGCAGTACAATGATTCTTGATCCCATCACCTCGCGCTTCACCTTGTTCGGCGGCAGGGACAGCTCGTATCGCATGTGTATCTGTTGGCTCTATGAGCAGTGGCTCCCTGTAGATTTCGGTAGGCAGCATGGAATGCACACGACATGTGTCCCTGTTCAGGGGAATTATGATCTCGATCGAATAAAGACACCGAGCCAGGGGGGGGGGGGNCTGTCAGTAGTACCACTCTCCATCGGATGCTCCGACCTATGCTCCGACCTATGTTCCGACTTGTGCTCATCGTGCTTGTCTGTATAAAATTTTTATCTCCGCTTCAATGAATGCAATTCAGCCATCATCCAGCACGACACCGCAGCATAACTCTTGTCGATTCTGCGTCTCTTCTCCTCGTCCCCCCCCCTCCCCCCCCCTTCAGCGTGCCACCGATGTGGCTCGTCCGACAAGTCCAACAACCAGGCTCCGTCTTTGCTGAACACGCTGCTCAAAAATGGAGAATTCGTCGCACACAGAGACAGGCGGAGCGTGGTGCCGGAATGCCAAGTCGCTTTATCATGCATTGTCGGGTAGCTCCATGAGATCTGCGGCAACGCAGGGCCACAGCCGCGGACTCCATAACAAAGAGCAGGGCTTCGAAGTGTTGGGCAGGACAAAGCAGGGTCGTTGATCGGGCAAAACATCATGCGCGTCGTGTGTGTATGTATGCTTGTGTGCCCCATCCTTATCACCAGTCCAGACGTTGTCTTGATGCAGGCGGCGGAAGTGTGATCGTGCCAGCGGTGCCAGAAGTACCATTGGTTGCGTCGTCCGCTGCTGCAGCTTCCACTCGACCATCCCCATCGTCGCCATTCTCGCCATGGTCGCCATCGAGCACAGACCGGTCAATCTTCCAGAACTTGACTCGCTCGTCAACGATGGCGGTCCACTTCCTGATGAGGGGATGCGCCTTTGCCACATCAGCAAACAGCACCTCGTCGTCTTCGTTGGCTTCAGGGTTGACGTCGTAGCTCCAGTTGCCGTCAGAGGCCCAGTAGTCGGAGCTGAAGATCTTGGGCACGCTCAACTCTTCTCGTGCCTCTGCCAACAGCTTGGCTGCTGTCTTGGATCCTTCGTTCTCGTCACCAACCCGGTCCCGGGGCGTGGTTTTGAGAGCGTCCTCGATGCCTTCCAATATGCCGAGCAGCTGCCCTGCCGCCAGTCCTATCGCAGCACCGAGGCTGAAGCCCTCGTCGAAGCCGGCCTGGATGGTCCGCTCTTTTGCCGCCGAGATGCCCTCCCGATATCCTGCAGTGGTGTGCTCTGTCTCGAGCCGCCGCATATCGGATGGATGAAGAGGGTTTTCAGGTCCGCCTAGAGCCGAAACGACCGCAGCAACGTCGTCGCCGGAGCCCAACCCTACCTCAGTCTCAGGCCCAAAGACATCGTCGAGGGAAAAATACACGCCGCCGGAACCAGGGCCATCCTCCGGCGCCGCTGCCTGGCTAGAGTTGCCGCCCCGGCCCTGCGCGAGATACTCGTCATCCATTGACTGCTCGACCGGGCGAAAATGCATGCTTCCTGCTTGCTTTGGAAGATATCAGCCTACAACGGAAGGTACTGTAGTGGGAGGCACAGCAGGTAGAGAGGCCAGCAGGAGGCAGCAGGGCGTTGCGTACGCTCCAGATGGGCACTCCGTACCAAACAGTTACGTGTGTTCCTCCTCCTCTCTCTCTCCCTCTCACTCTTCCTCTCTCTCTCTCTCTCTCTCTCTCGCTTCTTCTCTCTCTGTCCCCGAGCTGGAGGGCCGAGGCGGCTTCGGATAATATGGACAGGAGCAGGGGGGACAGATGCTGCCGTGCCCGGATCGGTGCGAGTTCTGCGGCTGGTAGGTTGCAGTATCTGGCGTGCCTGTGCCTGTTTTTCGAACTAGGTTGTATTATTCCGTACTAGCATTCGAAATTCAGCCATGGATCCCCCCCTGCTTCATTAGTCACATAGTGCCAATCGTTCTCGGCCGAACTAGCACGATGCAGCAGGGTGGTAGTGGTGCGTCTTACCGTGTGCCTTGAGGCGTGTCTTCAGAGACACTGTGCTGGTTTCACTCGAGAAGACGAAGCAAAGCCGTCCAATCCTGACGATGCTGCGTGCGAGGCCATGATGCAATCCGCGTTCCAAACAGCCGAGACAGTGCGCGTACAGTCCGGCTATACCTCATGCTAGCCCGATAGGTAAACAGGACAGGGCCGGGGAAAAAACGAGCAAGTCGCCCTGCACGCTCTCACCCTCCCTTGCTTTGGTGGTTGAAAGGCTTCTGAGTTGTCGGTGACACAAATCAGGGGGAAAAATAGAGATGGAAAAAAAAAAAAAAAAAAAAAAAAAAAAAAAGCTGCGCGTGCAAAGTCGACACCGCCTCTCAAAGAGGATTTGCTGCCCACAAGCCATCCTCCTCTTGCTTCACTATCTCACGTTTCTTCTCTCGCCATCATTTCCTTTTGTGTTTTTTTTCGCTCCCTCACTTGACCTTCGAACGCCCTTCAGCTTCAGGAGGAGTGAAGAGAAATCAACGACTGAGAGAAAGAAGACTCTTCTCCGTGAATGATGCCACTTTGACGTAGCCTCGCCGACCTCTCCAGCAAGCACCTTTCGTACAATCTATACTTACCTTACATACATTTTCTGTATGCGTGTGCTGTCATATCATCACTCCTTTCCGGGAATAGGTAGTCGTTATTCTTGGTCCATTCCCACTCCTTTGGCAACACCCTCTGTTCCTGAGCTGTCGCTCTGTATGCACGACGAGGGAGGCTCTGTCGCGTAGACGTCCGTGATGACGGTGACGCTCGTGTCTCTCTCCCTTGCCGTTGCGACACGACACGACATGATGCCGATGCCAACACCAGCACGCAGGCGCGCATGTCGAACGCACACACACACACACACACACACACAGACACACACACACGGCCTCCCTGCCGAACAAATAAGAAGGCAAATCTCGAATTCGAGAATCATGCCACGTATTCCCTACCCTCCGGATTTCACCGTTTCCATTAATCATCTGGACGCCCTTGTGGCGGTCAACAGATGGGCTCCGCAGCAAATCGTCCATGCATGAGCTGTTTATGGCGCATGGCGTCAACCTTCCATCTCAAGGCGGTCAGAAGACGAGAAGAAGGGAAAGTCGGGTCAATGCTTGCTTGTCTTGCTTGTCTTGCTTGTCTTGCCTGCTTTGCCTGCTTCGCCGCCTTGCTTTTTGCCCGTTTGCTTTCATGACCCTGGTTGCTGCCTGCGTGCCTGGTCCGGGGGGTGTTCCAATCAGCTCTCCAATCCCATCGCCGTCGTCGCCGTCGTCGTGGGTGTCGTTGTCATCGTCGTCCACCATCACTACAACGACACCACCACCACCACCATCTTTCTATCACCAGTCATGCCGGCCCAGATGCCCCGTCTCGTCCTGTCCGGGCCAGTCTGAGCCCGTCTTGTCCACTTGAACGGTCAAAGAGGTCCATCACATGGAAGGATCGCTCTCCCCAGAAAAGGACATGGATAGATGCAACGCCACGACAACAGCAACAACATGATCCTCGCTCACGCCAGGAGGTCGAGGCACACCAATGGTTTCGTCCGCCTTGCGGTAAGATAGAAGCACTCATGCAAGTCCCTGATGAGTTGTCTCATGTGGCCAGACCAAACAAAGCTTGCCGAGTTTCCTTCGCATCTCCATCATGGGTCGGAAACGGTAGAACCCAACGGTAGGTCGCAGAAGGAACATCTGCCCGAGCGGCTGAGACTCTGGTCCAAACCTATCACGGACCCCATCGTGCCGGAGCTATGGGAGGATCGGACCGGCCCCACCACTGCCATGGAGCGGGACGACGGCGCTCCATGTGGCTTTCTTACACGTACATACGTGTATGTACATACGAGGACGCCGTAAGCTCCCTCGTGATCCTCTCTCTGGCGCGCCATCTCTCAAAGAGGGCCAACGGACACCCAAGAGAGGACGCTTGTGCCCATTGGAGTAAACGTGCCAGCAGCTGAGTCGTCCCCCGGCCCCGTTCGACGTCAGGCAAAGGAGCCATCCGGGCATGGATGCCTCTACAGCTTGCATCTGCCATGCCATGCTGTGTTGTGCTGTTCCTGTAGCTCTGCCAAGATCTAGCTGAGTATCGAACCAGAAAGCTGTGGGCTCATCCAGGAGTGGGCTCCGGGGAATCGCTTGGATGTCGTTGTTTCGTTTCCCTGCTCCATCCACGACGAACCACTTGTTAGGACGAGTGCGTTGTTCGACGTGTAAGCAAGGCGCTCTCTCTCCGTCAAGGCCCGCTCACCTTGCCACCAGGTGATGGGCCTGCGAGATGTCTTCTCCAACTACGGAGGACTAGTGTTAGCTTATCAGCGGCTCCCCTCGCACCACCCCCTTACCCCCATGGCATCTCCCTGTCTGTGGCATAGATTCTCACTCACCGGGTTGTCGAGTCTTCCATTTTCTCATCGCAAGGCGAGAAGGCGGCAGCGCGAGGGGGGAGAGAAGAGGGGGAATGTACGTGAAAGCTGCAGCCACCGTCACGAGTACTGTAGAGAGACTCGAGGCTCGGGGATTTTTCTCGTTCTCCCGGATATTCACGCCAGTACGGTAATCGTTAGTGCCCTTGTCTGAAAGCCATGGCCGACCCACAATAGTAGCAGCAGCAGTGCTTCCTGATTGCAAGACAGGGGAGGGCAAAGGATGGGGCGTCCCGTACTGAGTATTGCCTGGTAGGAGGAGGAGGAGTAGTAGTAGTAGTACGAAATACGCGATGATGCAGACATGGCCTGCTTCCCACAGCATGGAATTGATGTACTTGTTTGGGTTAGAAAACGGAGTGAGTGCGGAGTATAGGGCCAAGTCGACTCTACAGAGAACTTGTGCTGTACAAGGAGCGGTGTTCCGTCAGGACCGTGGAAACTCGTGTCGAACAAGCCCCGGAACGTCGTTCTTGGAAGACACCCCGTTCTTTCTTCGGGGCCCGTTCCTGAGCTAGAAAACAGCGGCCTTGTTCAGTAGGCAAGGTAGGGTTCGAGAGGCACCATCCCCTCCATCTCCCCACCTACGGCGTCATTGCCCGCTGGCACAACAATAGTTGTCAAAGTTGATGGAACGTCGCCTTTTGCTGCCTCTTTCTCAACCGGCTAACTCCCGAAAAGGGGGCGGGGAAGCGGACAACGACAACAGGGGTTGAGGCTCTTCGGGATCCGGGCCGCGCACGTCATCGAACTCGCCTTTTTGCTCTCTCTGGTCTCGTCCCTCGACGGGTTTCAAACGAGGCAAGGGAAGCTAGCCACGGTTCCAACGCGCGCTATGGGCGAGGGTGTGTACTGCAGGTCTGCCCCGTAATCGTATGTACTGCGTATGTGGGTTTCTCTCTCCTCTGTGTGTGCGTGTGTTTGTGCGTGTGCGTGTGCCTGTGTGTGTGCGTGTGCCTGTATGATATGCGCGTGTGGACGTGTCAGTGACCCCCTTGTTGAGAAGCTGCGGATATCGTTTGGAAGCCAGTCTATCCTTTCTGGAATGCCGTGCCGGGCAGTGATGTGTTTGCAAGCAACGCCGCCGCCCGCCCGTTTGCGACAACTGCCTTGCCGATTAATTCCAGCTCCACAGTCTTTTCGCCTGCTGTCCCGGCCCAACGTGGTTCTCCCGCAACCCAACGCGAAAGGTCCAGCAGCGCTTCTAGAAAGACCATGGGTTGTCCTGCATCCATACCCGCCCCAGCTCACCTCACCCTTGCACCTGCACAGGACCCCTTCTTCCGCCTAATTCCCAAAACTTCCCACCCCCCACTGCCTAGTCCGCGTCGCCCAAGTCCCTAAAACCTTTAGGTTCGCTCAACACCCAAACAACCACGCCTTTCTCGTCGTACTCATCTCCTTGGTACTCGGTAGTCACGTCGTCCTAGGTTCGGAAAACAGAGACCTTGCCCCTTTCCGACAAGGCTCGCCATCTTCCATCGGCTCTTCATCTGGGCGCCTGTCCTCCGTTATCTCTTCTCTCGTCCCGCGTACCGTGTGTTAGCGCCCCCGAAAGGCCTCCCAGTCTCACACCCATCCCCGTTGTCCGCCTCCCACCAACACAAGGCAACACTAGAGAAAAGAAAGAAAAAGAACACCAGAAGAGCAAGGAAAAGAAGAGAAAACAGACAGCCACCCCTGTCGATCACACAAGGGTAAATGAAAAATCCTGCAGGGGCGGACGAAGTACATCAGGGGTTTGACTGACCGCCATGGGTAGACCGCAATATCGGGAGCCGTGTTCACAGCAAAAATAAGCCCGACCAGCAAGAAAGCCACGCGAGAACCCATCGAACAGGCGGCGAGCTCTCAAAAGAAGGCTCTCACCGGGTCGGTGTGGGAACAGTTTAAAACATCAAACCGTTCCCGCAACACCGTCCACTTTTCGTCCTTTCATCCAACAAGAAACAAAGAAACAAAAGAAAAACAGAAAGGAGACGGTGCTTGTCGAGCAATTGTTCTGAATTTGACCTCTCCTTCCGTTTTCTGAGCTTCCGGGCGCCTTTTGTGCAGTTCTCTCTCGCCACCACCGCAAACTACTATCCTTTCTCTTTGAACTCCTTCGTCTCTTTTTTCTTTCTCTCTCCAAGGCCAAAATGCGCGGACCGTATGACACCACTGGCATTATCAAGCCCAACTCTCCTCAGCCGCCAAAGCCCAAATAATGAGTTCATTTGTTGTTGGGTTGGCCTTCTTTTTTTCGACTGCTTTCCCTATTTTGTACTCTGTGACACGCTGTGCCAGTCAGGTAACCCACCCCCTCGATCTCGGTTTGCTTCACATACACCCGGGCATTGCTGACGGCGACTTTTGCAGCGGTCTTTTAATAGTAATACGTCGATTGAACCAAGCTCTCGATGACGAACGGGTTTCGGACGACTCGGCGTTTCTTGGTCATGGCGGCAATCTTCTTTTCGACTGTTCATATACTTTGGGTTTCGGATAACGGATCGGTTTTGGGAGCAAGAGAGGGAAAATAGACTGGGAAAAGATGGGTCGGGAGCTATCCGTCATGAAGCCCACGGACGAAAAGGCAATGCCGCGACATAGAGATATAATCATCCACATGAGCCCCCCTGAGCTGGGTAATGGTTTCCTTTGTCATATATATAGCAGGCGCCGCTGCCGCCGAATGAAACTTAATGTCTATTTTGTCGAACAATTCCATGTCAGGGTGTGATGGAGACAGAAGGCAACGTATTGAATCATACCCATCTGAGATCAACCTTGGCAGTTGTGCACCTTTGCGCTCCGCCGCTCCTTGCATGCCTTGCCCGTACCTCGACGAGTCTGACGGCAGCGTGGCTACTGTGGCAGAGGCACAGGGTATATAGAGAGAAGAGCGCATGTTGATTCTTTGGGCGAGACACTAGTGGTTCGGAGAACGTCGTCAGCGCCGTGAGTGGAGACCATGGTCGCCGGCGAAGTGGGACTTGATCTGGCCGGCACGGCATCGGGGGCCTCCCAGTATGGCACCGGCGTGCGACGGTTGGGGTCTTGGAAGAGCGGTGATTGCTGTCCACGATGCGTTCCCCTGATGCGTGACGGGGTTATGGGGTGCTACATGGAAAGAGACAGGAGACACGGGGGTCCTGCAAGCGCAGGTCATCCTGTTGTGCATCGCTTCTGGATCTGCCGCCCGCCTGGCTGGCTCGATTCGGTGATCTCGCAGCCCCGGCCGACTACTGCATCTCAGGCATAGACATGTGGATGTTGTGCATGTTGGTGGACTTGCTGCGCCAATGCTATAGGAGCGGGATGCGGGACGGTGCACCTTGGGATCTTTGAGACAGGCACTAGAAGCCGGGACGAGATTGGGTTTGGGTGTGGCCGCGCCGGTTGCCCAGCCATGTGTCGAGCCCATGCGTCCATCTGTGCGTCCACCTGTGTGCCCACTTGTGCGTCCAGGCGTAGGCCCATCATCTGCGTGTCCAGCTGTGTTCGTGTCGGGTCCCCTGCATGTCGGTTGTGCGTGTGTACGAGGCAAGGTAAGGTAGCAGCGGCGGCGGCCGTCCTGGCCACGAAGCTTGCCTTAGCCTATCCTGTGACCGTCTTCCGCACCGTTGAAAACTGAGACAGAGGAGGCATGAAAGAAACAAGACAAGCCAAGCCGAAAGGCGAGGAGAGGAGATGAAAGGCCGTGGGCCGTACGGCAGGCCAGGGGTTTCTGGTTCCGTTTCGGCCTTGAAGGCGGATGATGCGTTCTTTTATACAACGAAGAGCGTTCCTTTCCTCCCCCCTCCCCTCCCTTGTGTCGCGCGACCCTTCTCTCTTGGGCTGCGATTGTGATGGCTCGCAAAACCCGGCATGACCTGGGCTACTCCCGAGATGGCTTTTCCTGTTCCGTGAGGCTCGTCCTGGGCGGCGGAAGCTCCTGTTGGTCGTGAGCAGATGGCATATGATGGTGGGGTCTGTGGCCATATCGGTAGTATCCGTTGGCAATCCATTGGAAACCGTCATACGAAGGTGGTGGGGGCGGGGTTTGGGAGAGAGCAGAAAGTGCATCTTCATGCAGTGCAGCTGTTCTTTCCCATGCATGCCGTCGAGCTGCCAAGCCAAGAGACGTTGGATCCGGATCGCCTCTCGTTCGCGCTTTCCTTTTGCTCGACGTCTCTCGCTTACTGCCCCTCCTCTCGCTTCTCTCCCAGGAAAGGACAAAGGGCCAAAAGTCGCCGTGTCGTCATCCCTCTCCAGCTCTTGCCTCTCGGCATCAGGTTTCTGTTCTTCTTCCAGTTTCGACATGTCTCCGATTCGCCAGCCGGCAAATCGACCTCGACACTCTCTCCAAGGGCTGGTGCCTGTCCGTCGCAAAACGATGCAGACGACGGTTTATCCCTCTCTCGAGTGGTGATCGACCGCTCGACCTCGATCCCTGTATCATTTTCTGCAGAGCATCCCCGGTACCTGCATTGCGGTCCAAAATGCCTCCCACGTCACTTCGCGCGTGGCCACGCCTCATGGTTCATCGACAGGGTCGGAGCTCGCGCCATGGCCTGATTTGCCCGGGAAGTTGGTTGCTTTTGCTGCCAGAAGTCAGACGGCTCCCGCTCTGAGACGCTGAGCATTGGGGCACGAGGCTGCTCATGGCGTGTTAGCAGTTCGATGGATTTGTGATGCTTGCGAGGCTTGGAGCAGGTTGGTGAGGGACATGGGAAGACTGGTGAGCCGTAGAGTAGGTACGTACCCGTGCTTGCATGTCCAACGACGCGTCCGTCTGCTTCTGCTTCCCGGCCTCTCTTCTTACCCTTGCTCTTTTGCAGTTCGCCCTCCATCATCATGCCGTGACGGCCGTCAGACCCGTTATCCTCATGCAGCTCATTCCAAATGTGGGCGTTGGATAGCCGCTTTGGAAATGCGCTACCGACCTGATGGTGGTGCTCCGCTGCCTCGACGAATGAGAAGGGCACACATCCTGTGGCCTGAGGTACTTGTCGTCTATCACCCCAATCGTCAGCCCTGGTGACATGGTAATGCCTCGGGCCGTCCTGAACCAGTGGTCGAATACTCCGTATGCACAGGCAGGCAAACATCGGGTCAAGCACAGTACTGACGGAAATGGCCCGACCTCGACTGCGATGTTTGATCAGGTGAGGAGAGCAACAATGATGTGCTGCAGCAACATTCAAACACCATGTCGCCGAGGAACGGCGAATACTGTCGCTTCGATACTGGTGGAGAAGACACGAAAACACCATCTCTGCAGAACGGATTGACAGGTTCTCGCTAAATTCTCCTTGCTGATTCGGGCAGGAAAGCAGGAAACATCGTCGACCACTACATACATACTACATTACTGCCAAGTACATACTCCCCGCCTTTGGCTTTTGTGCCTTTTTCGGAAGCCTTCTATGTTCCTGCCATTTCCTTCCCTCTCCTTCTTCCTTTTGCTTGCGAATAGTCATGATGCCAATGGAGTCTCAAGGGCTTCAGTCAGTCAACAGGCCGAGCATTGCGAGCATTGCAATAATTGTGCCATCTTCAGGTTTTACATCCCCAACGTATCCAATGTGTCCAGCCCCGTATTGAGCGAAAACCACGGGCGAGTCGTTGGAGTCAACCGCTGGCCTTATGACAGGCACCCAGCCCTCCATAACCGGACGTTCTGTCGGGAGATACCACGCCTCGCACGACTCCATCCTGCGAATATAGAGGGCCTCCAGGGTATACGAAGCCGAGAGTTTTTCTCTGAGCGTCGTGCTGACTGCGCCGGCGTTCAGGGACACCGTGGTGTGGTGGATGGAGCTGATTTCCCACGGCAGATCCCAAGTTTGCCTCATGATCTTGTCCAGACTTTGTGGGCCGGAGGCAGCAAACGAGCCGCCAAAGACAACGATGCCGCCGCGAGAGGCATACTGCACGAGCCTTTGCGAGATGACCTCGCACTTTGGACGAGCGATCCCTCCATCGGCCACAAAGACGGCGTGCGGCTCTGAACATTGTGTAAAGAGAGAAAATGCTTTCTCAGCTGTCCTTGCGTTCCATACAGTTGCTCTCTCGAACAGCTCATTCAGGAATCTGGCGTGGGATTCCTGGAACGTGATCTGAGCATGCTCATCGCCAAGGGTGAGGACGAATATGACGGGCTTGCCCGAGTCGGTGGAAGAGCCGTGCGCGTGGGTGCTCATGTTGTTCTCCGAGGGAGGTGGATGGAGATGAACAGAGAGACTCGAATGAACAGCGTTGGGAGCAAAAGAAGCGGAAGGAGAATAGTGCCGTGTACGTTGACGCAGAAGCGAGAGCGATTTGGAGGAGAGTATGGACGAATATTTATATCCGAACGCTTGTCGAGGACTCGCCCGCAGTTTCATTGGCCCCGGGAGCTGCTCCTGCTACTTCCCTTCTTCATTTATGATTTTCGCAACGCTTGCCAGTCGATGGCCGATGCGTGCAGAATGAGGCGCATCTCTGTCGAGAGTATCTTGCCGCTCACCACGGACATGGGTTCCACCCTGGACGGCATTCGTCTCGTCGGATTCTCATGAATGTTGTGCACCCAAATGCTCATACGACTTTGATGTTTGTGTTACCAACATGTGTCCCTAGTCTAACGCCATCACGGAGCATGGGTTGACGGCCTAATGTGGCCCGTCATGCGGCCTCTATGTAACCGTTCATACAGGAGACCTAGCTCATGCTCAGAGCCATCTGTTCCGTGCAAAGCAGACGATTCTCTCCATTGTCTACATATACTGTGGGATTGCAGTTGATCATTGAGCCAAGCAGAAAAGGCACGGTAGGTCGTTCACCCCAAAGTCCCCGAGCTAGAGGGATGTGCTGCAAACTCATCGGTCAAACTTGCTCAACAAAGGATGAGGATGCCTCAGTGGCCCGTTCCGCCATCACCTGTACATATGGATCCAAGCGTACAAAGTACCGCGATATCTCGACAATGAACCTTGGCGAGAGTTGACGGAAATTGACATGACGTGCTGGCCCGAGAATCAACCAATCCACCGGACTCGGCGGAGCTATCAATACGGCATCGGCCTACAGAGGGACCCAAGTTCGACTTGCCATTCCTCGAAGATTTGGACCTCACCCCCTTGAGTGAGGTGGAGAGAAGGCCCCAACACTCTACCTTGTGCCGCAATTTCTCTCTGGCGTATTGCACAAGCAGCACTTGACAGCCCCTGAGAACTCGAATTCAAGCGCTCACAGGACCTGGGTATGTTGGAGTCGCCGAGGAGGCCCCAGACAGCTCGGGCAGATACCAAGCCTGTTTCGATCGGCAAAAACTTCTCTATATGTCTATGCGCCCACCACCAAGAATTGCCATCATGGTGTGATGTTGGAATCCGTATGCATGAAGGGGGTCAGATACATGCAAAGGCTGTGTACTTCGCTTGTCTGATCCGCGTGGCTTGCCGGAGGCATCAGGCTCATAGGCTCGGCCGAATCCAGAGCATTCTGCTGACGAGGACATTCTTCACCGGCTTGGCTGGTAGACCTGCAAAAACGGAGCTCTCGACTGCGGTAACATCTCTAGCAAGATGTCGAGGACTCTTGGATGAGGACAAAGCCCAAGTTTCCTGACAAACATCCACGTATCATGGCTTTGGTGTGCTTTGGAGGAGGGGAAAGGGGGGGCAGGGCATGCAAATCACCCACATGAACAAACAATTAAGCGACGACTATTGGCAAGCCACTCGAGCGGGGAGATATTGGCCAGGCATGCTTCTTGGTTCTAGGCCTAGCTTGGAGCTGGATGGACCAATTGTCCCTGTTGAGTTGTGGGGGTCCCTCACCACTGTCTGTCGCCTCCCCGTGAACCTCTCATTTGGCTGACCTGTAGGATGGCACATTAGGGTGGTGATCTTGGGCATTTTGGGACTTTATCAGGTTTCGATCCTCCTCCAAGAGTGCTTTTGAATCTTGAGCTCGATAGCGATCCCGAGGTGTATGGACATCAGATTCTGTGCGGTTTGCAGCTGCCTTTGGAAAGTAGGGGAGAAGATGACCGATTGACCAGCGTCCGTCCACTGGCTCCGTTGCAAGAGAAACAACGGGGTGGGGCCGTTTGGAGAGCCGGACCCGCACCGGTGTGCTGGGTTTGTTCAACTGACAGTGGCGGGTTCCCTCATACATGATCAAGCAGGGCTCCGCGAAGAGAATGAGGCCGACTTGGCCGATGCCTGTCTATACGAGTATGTACCATGTTCCATGCGCAGACGGACGCCACGCATCTTCTCGACCCGCCTTCGTCTCTGTCTCGCTTCCATGGCCCGCCGCGGTTAATGCCGAATCGTATCCAATGAGCTTCCGTGTGAGACCTGTGAGATGCCGGGCATTCAATGCAAGCACGACGACAGTTTCCAAACATCATCCTGCACTGCGCAGACTCGGTGAGCCGCAAGAAGCTTGGCCTCCTCCCCAGCTCAATGGAGGTGAGGGGTGAGGGGGGGCTTACCATTGGAAGGATGAAGGGCGGGAGATGTGGCAGATTGCGCGAAAGGGCTGTGAACCCTGCTCCGAGATCTAGCTCAACAGCTAGGTGCCGAAGCGTGCGCCAAGAATCCTTCCAGCCACTCTCGACCAGGGGCAAGGCTAGCAAACATTCACACGTCGTGCACAAAGCAGGTTCCCCTCCGGCTGGCCTCTCGCTCTGGCCGGATATCGCACGTCCAGATCATCGGCATCTAGGACAGCGTCGGCGTTTAGAAGACGATACCAAGATGAACACCAGCTGCATGCAGCCTATGAGACGATGGACTGATGCAAGTCCGCTGGCAAAGTCGCCTCGATAGCCGAAATCACTCACAGCCCATCCTCTCTGCTTGGCCTCACACAGGTACTCGTACACTGCCATCAAACAGCCTTGGGTGGATCCCCGTGTGATGGCTGTGCGTCTTCGAAAACGAGCAGTGTGCGGTGTCTCATCTCCTGAGCTGGCTGCCTATTTAGCACGTGGAAAGTTGTTGTGCAGGTTTTCTCACCCCATTGAGACTTGCCCCCTATGACGAATTCTAGAAGCTGCCGTGCCGTTCAGTATCGACTGAAAGAAGACTTCAACGTAGCATGCGTGCGGAAAATCGTCACCTGCTGGCCGTATCATGACGGCCTCGGCACCGATTCTGCAACATGTCACCCGAGTTTGGGAGCAAAACAGAATGCTGGTATCACCTCCAGCCACGTGCATGGAATCTCTCTGCATCTGGAGACAGGGACCTCCCGAGGACGGGCTGCCCGAATCCTTGCGCAGCCATGCCTTGGTAATTGTCCACTCCACATCAGGGCAATGGCCGTGCCCTGGGCCGTTTACGCTGTGGTGTCTGCCGCGAGAGGTTGGGACCCTGGCTTCTGAGCCGAGGGCCACATCCTCAGTGCAGATCATGCGGGCAGCACCGGATATTGTTCGAATACGTCTGGCTGGCTGCTCTTCATGCCCTGTTGCGTCGCTAAGCTTCATGGGGAGCGGCACAGTAGCCATTTGGACGCAGCGGCTCTGTCCACTGCTGATGGTACACTATGCGTACGTGACCGGGCACGCTGGCTCATTTCCCAAACGAGTCCTGAACCGGCATGTTTCTATTTGCCCCCCCCCCCCCCCCCCGGGGGGGCAGAGCAGGAATGGGCATCTGCTATCTGTGATTCCCGTGGTTCCTCAGCATCGCTGTTAGCCCAATTGCCTTCGTGTTGATGTACGTAGTATAAAGTGGACTGAGGAGATGGCTTTTCGTGTGTAAGCGTTGTACCTTGCAAACGTCACTCAGCAAAAAGCTACTGGAAATGTTGCATAGCTTGTGATAGCGATGATCCAGTGCCGGCAGTCACTGTACGTTGGACAAGTGCGTATGGGCATGCGAAGATACAAGCGGCCCCAGGACGAAGTCATGCGGATGCTTGCAAGTCCCAGGCGGCTTGGGCTACACACTCAAGCGGTCCAGGTGATAACGGTGAGCATGAGACATCGCAAGGCCTATGCTTTGATTTTGGTGTGCGTGTCGAGGTAGCCCATGTCAAGCTGAAAAGGCGCATGTCCGACTCTGTCAAAGGGAATCATGACATGGGTGTTATCCGTCGGGAGGGTGAATCACCAGTGCAGGGCGTAAAGAAATGCAGGCATCCGTACGAAAACGAGGCCGCGGATGGACGCCCCCATCCCGCCAAAGTCGCCGAGGTGGCAAGCTGTGCATGTGCAGAGTGACCTTGTATGCATACTACCCGGAATATTGCATCGTCTGCCGTCGCCCGCGTCATCTGGACAGGCAGTCCCCTGACGATCTCTCTGTCAGCTGTTGACGAGGCTGCGGATATGCCTCCCTTGGTCGAGATACTTTGGCCTGCTTCTGGTTCCGAATATGAGATTGTGGGACTTGGAAGAATGGCAAGAACGTCCTCTGCCAAGTTCCAGTGGGAGAGGTAGAAGCTGGGGTCCTCGAAGTCATGATACTTTTCCTCCCACTGTCGGGGAGCTGGGTGGACCAGAACAGCGGCCTGTAGCGACTGGCTCATACCGACGGCATCCAGCCAGCGGCACGAGGTAGGTAGTACAAAAGCTCCATCATGTGTGATCAAGTTTGCAGAATGCATGGGAATATTGCATAGCTGCAGCTCTGCCTGCCGCCGTGTGCTCTTATCCGGGGATGACCGAGTCGCTGCGGCTGCCGCTCGAAACATGATCTTGCAGGCCGAGATTGCAAGAGGCATCTACCCGCGCGAGGATGGAAACTGGGAAGCACAAGAAAGCCTCATTCAGCGCATGAGCACACCGGGCATGTCGCTGCCTGGGGCTGATTGGCAATGCTGAGGGTAAAAGCAAAGGGCTGAGTGCAGGCCAGGCCGGGGTGAGGTAGCACGGGAGATGCATGATTCCCGCTCGAGTGTTCGCGTGTATAGGTCGTATACGGAGTAGGTAGCCTGTATGTTCGAAGTCGCTTGTCCAGAGCGTCCAAGGCGGCCGTGACCCTTGGGCCCGACGTATGTATGATGTGCCTCTGGAGGACAAAACAGTCACCGATGAGACGAGGTGCATACGTCAAAGCGCCAAAAGGAGCGAAAGCAAAGAATCGCAACACGCCTCGCACTGTTCGTCGGGGGTAGAGCTGTAATACGGATAGCCGGCCATATGGCTCTGCCCCAGCGGTTCGGAGCAATTCATGGCCAAACGGCACGATCAGAGGCGCCGCAATCTGCTGTTAGTGCAAGGTACGGGCACCGAGAAGGTGAGCTTGATGTCAGCCCCTTGTCAGCTCTCTTCCGCTAGGCAGTTCTCCACCCGGACCGTCAAGCGGCATGGCCACGCCGTAAAGCCTCGCCAGCAGCGTCGGATTCAGTGTGGGGAAGCCAGACGAACCAACTTCTGGCCTCTTCTTCCTCCTCCATACCACGTACGCACGGACGGGAGCACACGGAGGAATACTAGTCCAGCACCTGCTGAAGTGCCGGAATCAGGACTGCGCTAGGCTCTTCGCCTTGGATTCACCTCTCATTCTCCTTGGTCCTGTTTGGCGCATCGTCCTCTCCATTGCTGGTGGGTCCTGTCTCGGAGAGCTTCACTTCTCGACGCGCAAAGGCTTGCTTGTGCAGGCTCTCATCACCTGGGAACTCACTGTCCGCCATCCGCCTCGTTCCGCTTCACCGTCGTCGTACAGATTAGACAATCAGTTGCCCGTCCTCCCAGCATCTGCGCCATGGTGGCCGTAGACCCGGCGACGCGGAGGCGTGTGCTTCGAGTTGTCATTGTGTCGCTTCTTCTGGACCTGGTAAGCCGCAGCAGCCAGCAAGAGGCATCGTGAGCATCGACGATACCTGCAAAACAGACAACTGATCCAGGCGGCACCCAGATATCCTTCACATTCATCCTGCCTCTCTTCCCAAAGCTGCTGGAGTTCTACCGGGACCGCGAGGCACCTGATCTCATCCACAGGGACGCACCCAGTACTTTCCTCCAGCAGGTCCTCGGAGGGTTGAATGCATACAAGTCGTCTTTCTCGCGACCAATCGACTCGCGATATGACATTGTCCTCCTCGGTGGAGCACTGGGCTCCTTGTTTTCGTGAGTATTTGTAACTTGTCATCATCCCATATCAGGGCTGCTTTGTCTGTTTGATCTGGTTTGATGAAAAGGGGGGGTGGGCTTCAGTTTGACTGACAGATGCGGCCACAGCCTCCTGCAAGCCATCGCGTCTCCCATGATCGGCCACTTTTCTGACCGCTACGGCCGTCGCTATGCGCTGCTGGCCTCCATGTGCGGGAACATGCTGTCTGTGCTCCTTTGGGTTGTCGCAGTCGACTTCCGCACCTTCGTGGCTAGCCGCGTCGTGGGTGGCCTCTCCGAGGGCAACGTCCAGATTGCTACCGCCATGGCAAGCGATATCTCCGACGAGACGACGCGAGGATCCACCATGGCCATCATTGGCGCGTGCTTTTCTGTGGCTTTCACCTTTGGGCCCGGCCTTGGGGCATGGTTGAGCACGGTTGCCACGGCATGGGCGAACCCCTTTGCCGTGGCAGCAGGATTCAGTCTGGCCTTGGTCGCCGTCGAGACGCTGTACTTGTACTTTTGTCTGCCAGAGACTCTGCCTTCCTTGACTGGCAGGGAGGCAGCCAAAGGGAATGCACCCAACGACAAGAGTGGAAAAAAGACAGCAGCAGAGCAGGTCGAGCGGACCAACTCACGCTTCCTGCTCTATGCCACCCATTTTGTGTTTCTCTTGTTCTTCTCGGGGATGGAGACGTCGCTGTCTTTCATGACGTATGATTTGTTCCAGTTCACCTCTGCAAAGAATGGTAGGCTGCTTGGATACATCGGCCTGATCGCCTCCATCTTCCAGGGAGGCGTCACCCGCCGACTAACTCCCCTAATGTCCGTACGGATCGGAACTGTCGCCTGCCTCGCAGCCTTCATCCTCCTCAGCCGCCTTTCCACCCTCAGCGGCCTCTACACCGCAGCGACTTGTCTCGCCGTCACGTCGGCCACAGTGGTAACGGGCCTCAACGCTCTCAGCAGCTTTGAAGCCAACGAGCACGAACGCGGAGGGAAGTTGGGGATTATGCGAAGCTGGGGCCAGCTAGGCCGTAGTTTGGGGCCGATCCTGTTCACGAGTGTATACTGGTGGGCGGGAAGAGAATGTGCGTACACCATGGGTTCGATGGGCGCTCTTGTCGTCGTCACGGTCGCATTTCTGGGGCTCAAGACTCCCAAGGGGATGACCCAAGCGAGGGCGGCTGGAAAGAAGGGTCAATAAAGGCGATAGAAAAGAAAGTCTTTCCGTCCACCTACTTACTAGCTAGGTAGCGACTAAGAGTGATCGTAGCACCGCTGAAAGGGACATGAATGGCGAAGCTCGATGGAAGAGATATCGAGGCAAGGACAGATAGGAACGGGCGCTTGTACAGTAACAGCATTGCGCAGATGGGATACCGTCGTTGACAGCTGAGTTGCGGTGGTGTGAGAGTGAGAAAGAAGCTCTATGTGATAAATACGAATCGCTGCATTGATGGTTCTTTCCCTATTGACAGTACCTACTCAGGTACCTAAGGCAGGCAGGTGCATTGAAGGTTTTGCCTACTTAGTAGAACTGATAACCCAATCGCGGTCATCATCACCTGCGCAATGCACTCTGAGGGAAGGGACCAGGCACTACTAGTAGGTATGCGAGTAACAAGCAATGGACGCCCGAGGCATCAAGGCATCAGGAGAAATGGTAGTGACTGACAGACGGCACTCCTCGCCTGCAAATTACCTAGTAGTACGTGAGGTATAATAGCTCTAGAATACCTACCTACTTGCAGAAGGAAATGATGGGCACAAGAGGTAAAGGGCAGCTTGAACATACGGGACAAGAAGCAGCAAGGTATGGGTGGGCTAGAGAGGAAGGGGTTTGAACAAAAAAAGAGGAGGCGTCGATGGGAGTTCGAACGACCGCATGCCCGCACCCGGATTTGCACCAGGATCCTTGGCTTTCACCTACGCAGAGAGAATAGGAGTCCAACGAGTTGCCCTTACTCTATACGAGCGCCAGCCTGAACCACTCGGCCACGCAGAACGGTGGTCTCGGTTGGATCAGAGGCATGTAACTGGGCTTTTAAGGGACGCAGGGGAGGGATGACGGCCGCCGGCAGCTGGCTCGCGAGTGCCTGGACGCTGAGGTAGTACGTGGTGCAGTTTGCAGACATCTAACTTTCCCATCAGATGTTGTTCATGGCTCTGTGAGCTGTCTTGGGCCCGTTGAACGGAAACCGTGGAGACAGGTTCACCTCACGAGACTCGCATCCGAGCTGAAGGAAGCCGTTGGCGTTATGGGGGAAGAGAACCAACTGAGTGCCCCTTCAGCCCTCCAGAGGCCCCATTGGATCGCTTCCATCAGCCGGGTGGTCAGGTAACGTAAGAAGCGTACCTATTTGTGTTGCTACCCAGTTACGCTTCATGGCCCTTGAAGTGTCAGCTATTGAAGGAGGTCTTCAAGATCGTGTGTTATTGGACGGGCCACCCTAGATCCAGCCAACCTTGATGTTGCTCTCTCAACAGCCAAGCTACACCAGCCACAACATCAAAAGGTTATGTATTACGTGGGCTTCATCAACACTAATCAAGGAAGATGTAGTCGAAGAGTCACACCGAGCAGCGGCTTTTCCTGTTGGTCGATCAGGTTAAGCTTCAGCTGACCCTTGATAACGGGACGGATGCTCCACTCTACGGCTAACAGCCCGTTGGTGCCAAGATACCTACCATGGTACTGCATACGGGCGTGTATGTACAGGTACGCCATCATCTCAAAACGAGCAGCAGAAAGCATCGACCAGGCCGTGATCGATCGATCATTTGTTGCGCAGAGCTTCAATACTGGTGATGCGCAAGCCTCTGCTTGATCCAACTAGGTAAAGGTACAAGAATGTACAAGTACTAAGTATCTAGGTACCTACCTAGGTAAGGTACCTATGTAAGTTGTCCATCAGGTCCACTCACTCGTGTTGCCTCCTCAGGCCGGCCGACCAACTTTTCAGACGTACATACTGTCGACGTTGCTGATACTCGAGCTCCATACAAGCTGATCATTGTTCGTTCGGCATTCACGAAATCCAGAACAAAGCACATAGATGCAAACATGAGAAAGAAAAAATTGCAGTGGTGGCAATGTCTAGATAATGGATTGACTGCATGAAGTGGGGGTGTTGACGTTTCATGGTGGGTTTTGAATCCCGTCCTCGAGCGAGAAAGAATGGAGGGGCTGATAGTCCAGAGGGGTAACGACGGGAAGAGAGAGAAAATCATCAGCCTCGAGCAGGGAAAATGGTTCTGGCGATACCATACATTCTGCAGGGGGTCCGACTGCTAGTCCTACTAGGGTAGCTGCGGTCCTGGGAGCGGATCCTCCAGTTTGCCTGAAGATGATACAAGCAGTACTTGTAATACCTTGGTATCGCCAGTAAATTTCGTCGATGAGAAGAGCAGACGCTTCTTTTCGTGCAAAGTGTCTTTGTTGAATGCTTCTAGGAAGCCAACAGCGCGGGCAAGACACCTCGAGATCTTGTCGTCTCGACGGCATCACTCACCGCTGTTGAGTCACTGCTGATGTGTAACCGGTCGCCCAGTGGGAAGATAAGGTAGGGAGGAGCCTGGAGGTACCACCGCTTCTCACTGAGATGAAACCCAAACGACAGCGGCGAGTTGGGCAAAAACAGGCGCGCGCCAGCAGCCAAGGTGTGGGTGGATTGGGCCGTAAGAAAAGAGGCATCCCTACATGCAGTACCAACTGGACATGAGCCAGCCCGAGCATTGGTATCGACCACGGCTTGAATATCAATGAGCTACGCCAAACTTGCTGGCTGGGAACTGCCGCTGACCGTCTGTGTCATACCGAGCTAGGACTGGAAGCTTCTGTCAAGCAAAACGGAAAGCGGCGGATGACTCTTTGGGGTGCCAGAAACGTCCGACGACCGCTGAGGCTCTGGGACGATGTACATGTACTGTAGCCTACCTTACCTACCTCTACTACTAGGTAGTACCTACCAGCCTCGAATGTGACTGCACACACCACACACAAGTACCTATCAAACCGGTGGGAGTGCGTCTGCACTGGGCACCCGTACTGCAAAAAGGATACTGTCGGTTCGCTGCTGCGAGTGATGGACAACGGCCGCCAATCGGAAGGGTGTCATATCTCACACCACCAGCGTCAGGCCACGCTTCGTACTTACTTCTCACAGAGCAGTCCAGTTGAAATGGCCCGTAGCAGAGCCCCTCGAGGCATGTACGAGTACAGTGCCTGACAAGTGGTAGATGCCATCACCCTTCTGCAAGACATGGAATCTCTGGGAACTCGCACCCTCAGCTATGCCTGCCTGTCCACCATCATACCAGATCGTGTCGTGGCGGGCAGTGGGAAGGACGAGCTCCAACAGCCTCTTCTGATTGGCCAGGTCCGCCACAGCCACTGGCGCTCGCGGCGAGGAAAAAAAAAATCTTGCGGGTGTGCAGCAGCATTGAGTGGGAAGGGGGAGCCGTTGCCCGAAGCTGATTCGTCCGGGCTGGCTCGTTAGGGCTAGACCAGCAGGCGGGCGCCGCTTATTTTGCCCCTCCTCAGGCTTTTTCTCACAAGCCCCGTTTTGCTGCCCCGCGCGTGGCAGAAAAAAAAAAAAAACAGCACGAGCCACTGGCACTGCACCCCTCCACCCCTCCGCCCACCACCTTTTAAATCTCCTCCTCCCACCATCTGCTTTCGAAATTTTCTCTCTTCTGCTCTTCGTCTCGCATACCCGGTTCAAGCATCCGATCTGCGAATTTGTATGTGCTGCCTCTCCCTCTGACCCTTTTGCCTGGTGATTCCATCTTCCCAACAGTTGGATCATCATCATTTTCCTCTTCTTCTGCATCTGCGTCGACCTCGTCCGAGGAACATTTTTAGCTGACTCTGCTTGCCTCCAGCGATCTAGTCAAGAACAAAACAGCTCTCACGCTACATCTCACAAACCGTCAAAATGGGTAAGGAGGACAAGACTCACATCAACGTGGTCGTTATCGTACGTATTTTCCGATCCCTCGCCGGCTTCATCTGCCAGTCTGCATTCCAGCAAACATTGTGCTAACCAGCGTCGTCTAGGGGTGCGTATTCCATCAACCGTCTTGAACCAGATCGGTCGAACACACAATACTGACTTTGCTACGACAGCCACGTCGACTCCGGCAAGTCTACCACCGTGAGTAAACCCATCTTCCCACGACGTCAGCTTCGGCTTGCGAGTAGCGTCTCTGCGATGAACATGCGAGACTAACGTTGCCCTTACAGACTGGTCACTTGATCTACCAGTGCGGTGGTATCGACAAGCGTACCATTGAGAAGTTCGAGAAGGTAAGCTTTAGTCCCTTCAGTATCAAGTTTCGAGCCCGATTTTTCCTGCCTCTGTGCCCAACATTTGTCGACCGAATTTCGCCGTCGACGGGATTTTTCCCATTCACCCCGCTTTCTTCTACCCCTCCTTTGAGCGACGCAAAAAAAATTTTTGCTACGCGGTTGGTTTTAGCGGGGGTGCATCTCGAGCAACCCCACCATTACTCTCTGGCCGCTCTCTGGTCCTCCAGATAACAGTCAACGCACCCGCATCGTCATTCCTCCAGCAGTTTCTCCAGGATGCTAATCAAATTCCACTCAACAGGAAGCCGCCGAACTCGGCAAGGGTTCCTTCAAGTACGCGTGGGTTCTTGACAAGCTCAAGGCCGAGCGTGAGCGTGGTATCACCATCGACATTGCCCTCTGGAAGTTCGAGACTCCCAAGTACTATGTCACCGTCATTGGTACGTTTGATCCATTGCCTTTTCCGTGCGTCGTTGTCGGCACAAACTAACATGTCCCTCATAGACGCTCCCGGCCACCGTGACTTCATCAAGAACATGATCACTGGTACTTCCCAGGCCGACTGCGCTATCCTCATTATCGCTGCCGGTACTGGTGAGTTCGAGGCTGGTATCTCCAAGGATGGCCAGACCCGTGAGCACGCTCTGCTCGCCTACACCCTGGGTGTCAAGCAGCTCATCGTCGCCATCAACAAGATGGACACTGCCAACTGGGCCGAGGCTCGTTACCAGGAAATCATCAAGGAGACTTCCAACTTCATCAAGAAGGTCGGCTTCAACCCCAAGGCCGTTGCTTTCGTCCCCATCTCCGGTTTCAACGGTGACAACATGCTCACCCCCTCCACCAACTGCCCCTGGTACAAGGGCTGGGAGAAGGAGACCAAGGCTGGCAAGTTCACCGGCAAGACCCTCCTTGAGGCCATCGACTCCATCGAGCCCCCCAAGCGTCCCACGGACAAGCCCCTGCGTCTGCCCCTCCAGGACGTCTACAAGATCGGTGGTATCGGAACAGTTCCCGTCGGCCGTATCGAGACTGGTGTCCTCAAGCCCGGCATGGTTGTTACCTTCGCTCCCTCCAACGTCACCACTGAAGTCAAGTCCGTCGAGATGCACCACGAGCAGCTCGCTGAGGGCCAGCCCGGTGACAACGTTGGTTTCAACGTGAAGAACGTTTCCGTCAAGGAAATCCGCCGTGGTAACGTTGCCGGTGACTCCAAGAACGACCCCCCCATGGGCGCCGCTTCTTTCACCGCCCAGGTCATCGTCATGAACCACCCCGGCCAGGTCGGTGCCGGCTACGCCCCCGTCCTCGACTGCCACACTGCCCACATTGCCTGCAAGTTCGCCGAGCTCCTCGAGAAGATCGACCGCCGTACCGGTAAGGCTACCGAGGCTGCCCCCAAGTTCATCAAGTCTGGTGACTCCGCCATCGTCAAGATGATCCCCTCCAAGCCCATGTGCGTTGAGGCTTTCACCGACTACCCTCCCCTGGGTCGTTTCGCCGTCCGTGACATGCGCCAGACCGTCGCTGTCGGTGTCATCAAGGCCGTTGAGAAGTCCACTGCCGCCGCCGGCAAGGTCACCAAGTCCGCTGCCAAGGCTGCCAAGAAATAAGCGATACCCATCATCAACGCCTGATGTTCTGGGGTCCCTCGTGAGGTTTCTCCAGGTGGGCACCACCATGCGCTCACTTCTACGACGAAACGATCAATGTTGCTATGCATGAGCACTCGACTATGAATCGAGGCACGTTAATTGAGAGGCTGGGAATAAGGGTTCCATCAGAACTTCTCTGGGAATGCAAAACAAAAGGGAACAAAAATCTAGATAGAAGTGAATTCATGACTTCGACAACCAAACCATTGTCTCTGCATTCGCCCATGTGAAGTTTGAGTGTCAATCATGCTCGCGAGGCTGTACAGAGCCGTGTTGAGTGTATCGCATTCATGTTCGTCGTGAGGACCGCGCCTTTTCCCATCCAGTCATGTGCTATAGTCTAGGGGCCATTAGTGGCTACCTACCAGGTGTTTAGTAGCGCTGGAGAGAGCCGTTTACAGGCGTGAGGTGTGCTGTAGCGTCTTGTGTCGGATTCTTTTCCAACGACTTCAAGTTGTTCTTTCGCGGCCATCGTCATCATTGTCGATATCCAGAGACGTCATATTGGGTTAAAACAGTTAACCATTCTTGTGCAATTTTCTGCGAGCACCACAAGTTCTATATACCAAAATGACTACGTACTGTTACATCCCAACGTGAGAGAGGAATCGTTGCCTTCCAAACCAAACGCCCATGGAAATTATCCTGTGCCCGTACATTAATGCTGCATCTCTTTTGTGGACGGGACCTCATCTACATTCTCTATACACTCTGGTGCAAATTGAGCTACGACTTCTTCATTTCCTCGGCATCGTGAGATGGAGAATTCCCGGATGGTCCATCAGGAGCAATGTCGGCGGCTGGTTCTGTTGGTGAATGACCAGTGTTCGGCTCGGTGTCTCGCAAATGCTCAGACTCTGCGTTCCGAGTAGTCTCATGATCTTCGATTTCTAGTGGCGGCAATTGATCCTCGACAGCCTCATCCTCGAGTGCGTCCACGTTGGACAGCTGTCTCACGAGCTGGGAGCCATCATGCCATGGGAAGTAATTGCCCACAGCTAACCCGCCGACTAGAGACAAGAAGCGTGACGCCTCGGCTTTGTCGAGAGTCAAGGGTGTCGCATCTTTGCTTTGTGGCGGCCCAGCTTGTAGAGACAGCTCTTGTCTAAGGCCACCATGTCGGCCTGCATCAATGCTGCTGTAGCACAGAGTGTGGCCGTGGAACTCGAGCTCAACGGCCTGGTGGACCTCTGACCCCATGAAGAGGTATGGTACATTGATCGTGGCCTTCGAAGGCCTGCCGGTTGCCTTTGGGCTGGTGGCCCACGCCTTGGGGATGGAAAACGTGGCTTTGCTGGGCGTTCTCACAAGATTTTGGGGCAGATCGAACTCGCACTTGGACACAAAGTCCCTGACGAATTCTTGGCTTGGGTCGAGGGGCAGAAGATGATGTTGCGTCAGACGAACATCCACACTTTCGCCAGGCAGTAAAACGTCGCTGATATGTTTCGCTGCGATGCCAACAAGGGTCGAGCCAGGGGGGAGGGTGAGGTCGGCAAGGTCGCTGCCAGGCTCCACTGGCAGTCGAAGCTGTATTGAAGAGGGTGCGGAGTCGAATGTGGCGGAGGTTTGCGTGGGATCTGGAGAGAAGTTGAGAATAATGGTGGCGCGCTGTGCCACAGGTTTGTCCTCTTCCGAGAGGGGCGTGAAAGATGCCGGATGCGGAAGGACAGGGGAAAGAAGGCGATGGTGCTTTGCCATTGCAGCCGCCGATCGTGCGCTTCTGCCGTGAAGCACATGTCCAAAGGTCGCAGTAACCTGGCAGCTTTGCTCGATGCCATCCAGGGTCTTGGGAGTAGTGCCTGGAAGGGGGATCGCTTCGGCGAATTGCCCTGAAATATCGTCTCTTATAGCCGCCGTCTGGCCAACAGGAAGGACGTATCTAGACCACTGCCGGAGCTTGTCCTTCCAAGACATGCTTCTGCTTTCTCTCTGATGGCCGATGAAAGTCCCGTCTTGAGATTTTCTGCTGTCTGATGGTGCGATGACACGAAGGCTGCTTTGCTGCTCCTGAATTGGCTGCTCCAATAGAAGCCGTAAGGCAACATCGGCCGGGGTTTCCGAGCTCTCAGCGTCTTCAACCAAGGAGGCAAGATCCCGCTTCTCTAACCATGAGATTTCGAGTTCCTGATGATTTTTTTTTCGTCAGCCTGGAAGGGGCCTAGTAGACCTGGTAGATAAGACATACCCTATTCTTCTCATTGTATTCGATATGCGTCTGGGTGATGCGTTCAAGCTCTTGGAGTACTCTCTCGTCTAGATCATGCTCTTGGAAGTGATCTGAGGGGAATTTTTGAGATCGAATCGACTTGACCACTTCGTCAAGGTGAGTTAGGATGACAGGGATGGTCGACTTTCGAGCGTAAATGTTGATCCGGCAATCATCGAGATTGGTGGTGATCTTCTCCCTGTTAGACTGGTATAAGAAATCTTTGGAGAGCTGCTCGAGTACGACGCTGTTGGGGGCTAGAAGGCTAATGTCAGTCAAACGTCACGCCATGGCCCGAGGAGCAGCCACCGAGACTTACGGGCGATGAGCTCAAAGACGCGAGGCTGTAGCCAGAGAAGAGTTCTGCCCAGACCCTCTACTTGCTCTTGAACTTCCAGATTCCATAAAAGTTGCATAATCATGATCACCTGCCGCTGCTTCGGCCGGAGAGGCCCCCAGTGGTCGGGCTTTGCAGCGACCCATGGGCCCTGTTTGACAATCCAGGGATAAGTAACCGGTTTTCCCAGGCCTTGTTGGGACATTTCCAGGCGCTTCTGGATGAAGTATCTGGTAAGCTGGTTATGATTGAAGCCTTCCAGCAGCGTGTTCGCCAAGGCGTCGAAGTCTTGCATTGGCAGAATGGTCTTGTCGGCCGGCCGTAGGTCGTCAATGTTCTTCACCGCCGCCTCCATTGCCTCTTCGCCGTTGCCGTCCGCCTGGTCAACCATGCCGTCCCTTTCGGGATCAAGAACGACTGTTGCTTCTGTCGCCTCTTGTTGGACTCTTCGCGCGGTCCTCTTCGGCCTCTTCATCTCATTGGGGTTCTTCAGCATGATCGCATCGATGTGTTCTCCAAGAGCAGCAACAGGGACGCTCCTGGATTGCACTAGCTCGTCACGGTAATCTTTCCTATACTTTGGCCTCCTCCTGAGTTTACGATGGCCGAGTTCTGTAGTGACGGCATCTGTGGAAGCCCGTTCCAGGTCATGGGGCGTCTCTGATTGCAACTCTTCAGCGGGAGTCTCTTCTGCGAAAAGCTCCTCCTGCCTGAGCTCGTCCGCAGTGTCTTCCGGGAGTTCCTCCGGAAGCTGAGCTGCAGCGTCGCCTTCCAGACCATTCGCAGCTGCCACCTCCCTCGCGGTCTGCTTTTCGGTAGGGGATGCTGCCAGCCCCCATTCAGGGACATCGTCCTCTTTTCGGCGGCGCCATGGTTTTCGACCTGATCGCCCCTTGGATGCTTTGCTGGCTGGTTTCCTGATTGATTTGTTGTACTCGCGTGCGCTGACCCTCCCGGAGATGAGCGCTTCAATCTTCTCTTTGCTATGAATGACGGGATCGGAGCTGTAGCATCGTCGTTGAATCCATTCCCGCCGGCTCTGTAAGCTGAGGCTGCTTAGCGTCGTTCTGGCGAACGGTATCGACGAGGCGAGTCGGTTAGCGAAACAGGCATGCGGCACGTTCGCCGCTCTGGAAAGCATTGATGGAGTGGCTCAGATGTGCCATGAACGGGCGTCACGAGTTTGTGGTGAAGGCAACGATATATAAGTAGAGAGCTCTCCGCTTTCGACCGGCTGAACGACGTTCTGCTCAGCGGTGCAATAGCGAATTTTGTAAGATAAGAGCTTATCGATAACTGATAAAGCGCATTCACCTAGGCAGGCAATTAACCCGATAGTGAAGGCATCGGACGCGTCTCGGCCTCTTGCGGCGCGTCTCCCCTCCCAGAGGTGTACAGAGCCCCTCGTCCACGTCCCACAGGCTGCCGGTACTCTGTTTGAGGACCTTACCAGCAGAGCTCATTCCTCAGCCCTTTCTCGTGTTGTTGAGATTACGTTTGTTTGCGCCTTTGACCATGCCACCTTCTCAGAGGAGACGCCGTCCAGTGGGTTTCAATCCCAGCAGCTTCTCTTCGCTTCCGTCTAACGAGCCGATGGTTAGGTCGACGAGGATGGAGACATGGAAGAGGACGCCCGTCCGCGACAGCGCCAACACATAGCAGCTTCAGATGCTGAGCAAGACGAAGGAGCGTCCGACGATGATGCCGATACGAATGGTGCCTCCTCCAGCGTCGACGATCAGATGGCCAAGAAGCTGGTTCGATATGCCATCTCTTGCGAATACTCAAGAACGGCGATACGGAGAGATGGGATCAAGGAGCGAGGTACTATATCAGAAGTGGCAGCCGCCCGACACGAAGAAGTGCGGGGGAGCCGGAGAAGACAAGTCGGCTAATCGAGCTACGATTTAGTTCTTGGAAAGCAAGGTCGTTCATTCAGGAGGGTTTTTGCGCTGGCACAGACACAACTGAGGACGATCTGGGGCATGGAGCTGCGCGAGCTGCCTGTTCGAGAGAAAACGACGTTGCATGAAAAGAGACAAGGTATTCGCTAGCTCGAAGAATGTATCGAGGCTTCCTGGAACATGTACAGCCAACTGACTGTGGACGATTCGCAGCTATGAAATCAAACGCACAGCCAAAGTCCGGGTCAGGCGCCTACATCCTGACTTCGACGTTACCGAATGAATTCCGAAGCGCCGCGATCCTGACGCCGTCCAAAGTCCCGAGCGCTGAGCAGGAAGCAACATATTCTGCGTTTTACACAACAGTTGTGTCATTCATATGGCTGAACGGGGGAGAGCTTAGCGAGCAGAAGCTGCAGAGATATCTCACACGGCTCAACGCCGATCGGATGGTGTCGAGCGAGCGAACGGAGCTTGTCCTCAAGCGGATGGAGAGGCAGGGATATGTGATGAAAAAAGTCGACCGGCCGCCGGTCGGCTACGATGGCGACCAGACCATTAGCTGGCACGTCGGGCCTCGAGCAAAGGAAGAGATAGGACTGGATGGCGTCATGGGGCTGGTGCGCGAGGTCTATGGCCACCCCGATGATGACGCCTTTGACAAGAAGCTCCGGTCGAGTCTGGGTATTAAGAATAGACCACTCACGGAGAGGGGGGAGGAGGAGCACGGTGATGTTGGCATGACAAATGGAGTGTAGTGTAGGCAGTGATACCAGGCGGCGTTTGTGATTATTATATGAACCCGGAAGCGTCTCTTGTTTCCCCTGATTCCCTTGCGTTGCCCTTGTTCCGGTCTCCAAGCAGTAGACAGTGTCTCGTCAGCGGCTCTGGACTTTCGAAGCCGTCGCTGTATTATGAGGGGGTATCTCGTCGTGTCCATTTGCCTTTCCCGTGACGCCGTTTCCATGTGCGAACAAAACATGCGATGTATATATACAATTCCAATACACAAAAACACTCGCCGTCCGTGGTCATGTCTCTTGTCGCAAGTCGCTTTGACGTCGACGTCGACTATCAATCCTCTCGGGGCGGTGGAGGACCACAAGGTTGGATCATTTTCTGCAAGTTTAGGGAATCGAGTCAGCCAAATGCAAGCCCTTGTCCATGCTCGTTTCCATAGCATCAAGTAAGGTAGCCGGGATACACACCCTGATCAATTGCGCTCGCATCTTTGTCAATGGCTCGTTCTCAGCCAGCGAGATGTATGTGAGGAGCGGTCGGTGGCCGACAATGGAGGAGTAGGTGTCGCGCTGGATATTGGTCCGCCACTCCCAGCTAGAGGTATCAGGATGGCCGGTTCCGACGTACTTGGCCTGGAGACGTTCGAGTTCTTGCTGGTTGCGAAGCTTGTCGGCCTAGAATCAGGAAGACAGAGTTTAGCAGACGCGCGGTTGGACATTGCGCAATCAAGAATGCCAGAAGGGGCCTTCTTACCATGGTTCTGATTCGATGATCTGGTGACGAATTATGGGAATAATAGAGAACAGGTTCCTCGAGAATGTCTTCGAACAGAGCAAGCGACGGTTGAGTGCAGCAAGGGAACCGCTTTGGATCAAAGGCGTAGCTCGAGTTGGCAGCAACAGACCGAGAATCGTGAAAGGAAGATCCTCGGCTGAACGGAGGCAGAACCGCGGCGCGGTGCTTCGGCCCTGCAAGATGAGGTCAGCGATTGGCCGGTGCGTTGACACATGCCATTTCGAGCGCCATGCAGCTCTGCGCCAATCTGCAACTTAATATTGTGCCTTACAAGAACATTCACCTGCTAACTTCAGAAAGGGAACCTATCTGTCCCAGCAAATAAAGGCTTTTCCTCGGACTCAAACTCATTTATATTTCTCTGTCTCTACCGTCTTTCGATTCGAGGGCTGCCCTCAAGGAATCACATCTTCGTTTCCCAGGGTAAACCCATGACCTCTCACCGGACCTACTGCACGGCTTTCTCATTTTCAGCTTACTCAGAAATATCTTGGCCGTCACTTGGGATTCAGAGTGAAAGCAAGCGCGTCTCTCGTCGAACAGTTGGAAGAGAGAGTGATCCTAAACCACGACGTCTTTGATCCGCCATCATCGATCCTGTCCTATACTCTTCTACCGGTCTTTAAGATTGTTTCCTTTGTAATATTACTCTGAAAATCCGACCTACTTGTTCACCCGCCGAGGGTACCCGATCTCACAGCCATGGTTCAGCCAGCCACCACACCAGAGCATTGGACAGAGCTCATCGCCGCCAGGAGGCAGAGGAGGCTTCTCACGGAACGTGTCGAAGCGTTGAAGCGCTCCTGCGCAAGCGAGTGCGGCAAGAGACACGTGTCGGAGTGCCCAAAATGCTGGCCTCTGGTCATTGACAAGATGCGCCAGAGATACATCGAGAGTCCAGACCGCGAATGGTTCACGTCTAGGAAAGCGTTTCACCAGGAGCTGGAGGGTCTCTTTTCGGACGCGAAGGATCACAGGATAAGCATCCGGCAGATCGAGGCGCGAATAGAGTCTGAAAAAGAAGCGTGGTATCGATGGATCCTGAGAAAGCACGCCGAATTCCTCGTCACCTGCAACGACGACTTTGTTCACGGAGAGCTGAGAGGCATGCTAGACGACCCGGACCGGTCGCGCGACGAAGTCGTGGAGATGATGTGGCGAGGGGTCGGAAAGCCCCCCGACTGGGCTGAGCGCGTGGATGCCTTTGCAGCCAAGGTTGCTGCCGCGGGAGGGAACCCGGCCGCCCTGAAGAAGCTCTACGTGGACGAGTTCTTCATAAACAGGGAGACGGGCGAGCCTCTGGAAGACTCTAAGCCGTACCTGGACGAATACCTCTCCGACGAAAAGATGGGCATCGAGGAGATTCTCGGAAAGATTATGAAGGATGCGCAAGAGAGCAGGAATTTGCGGCCGCAGAGAGACATGCACACGGCACGCCTGGACGATCTTCGAAGAGCCAAGATGGCCGATGAGTTGAACAAGAGGCAGCAGGCTAAGAGCCAGGCGCAAGCAGCTCAGGAGCGGGTAGTGGGGGAGGATCTCTACAATCTACCACCTTGTCTGGTGTGCGGAAAGACTCTGGATACGCATGACGTCTTTTCCTGTCCCATATGCCAGGTTGTCACGCAGATGGGGGGCAAAAAGGAGCTCACGGTTTTCTGCTCCGAGGAGTGCCATGCAGCTGGATTCGTATGTATTCTTTCCATCTCCTTACAGACCGAGGCTGGTTTCGAAAAGCGGCAGCCTACTAACTTATCTCTGTGTCACCGCAGGACGACCACGCCAGCGAGGCACATGCCTGCGAAAGCGGAGACAACTGCGTGCAGGATCGCAGCGATGGACAGGTCGAGGATGTCGAAATGGATGATGGGACGGCTCAGGATGGCTTCATTTGCAGAGAGTGCCTGGGGCTGAAGCGAGTGACGGCGTTTTGCTCAGAGCGTTGCGCGTTTGAAAACGTCGCCAACCACTATAAGAGGGCTCACGAGGCCAAGGCAGACGCTGATGAGGTTTCCAGCCTGGTCCGCCCGATGCAGGAGACGCTTGAGTCGATTCTCCGTCGAGAGAATCCCGGACTGCACATGGAGTGGTTGACTTGAGGGGGGGCTTACGATGGCGCTGTCTGTTTATGGCTGTATCATTATAGTGGTAATATCATGGGGTGTTGCTGGTTATCTTGAATGGAATATTGCGTCTTCTTTGATGTCACGGATTCGATCTGCCCTGGGTTACTAGGTAATGCAGTCTTAGAAATGTGCATCCTTGAGAAATGGAGAGATTGGGCCAACTGAACATTGGACTTCATAGGTACTATGTTGATGCATGTCAACAGGAAAGGTGCCTGCCTGGTAGAGATGATTGAATTGTAGTCTGGAAAGCGAATGACTCCCATCACCGGTGCGGCGAATTTGGCTGCATCTGAGTTGAGGATGGCGCAGCGGCGGGTTGGGCGCCAACGTGGTTATATAGGCATCTCTAATTAGCGTGGTTCGCAACGGGTTCTATGGTCTAACGGTTATGACTCCGGATTTTGATTCCGGCAGCGAGGGTTCGACTCCCTCTAGAACCTAACCCGTTAACTTTTTTTTCCCTTCAAGCCTGATCACCACTTCATTTCCACCTCATTCTCTCCATTCATCTGTGTGAGAGACAGTCTTGTTCGTCAATTTACTTGTTTTTTTCAACCGTCTCTTTCGCTTTCCTTTCTTTTCTCTCTTTTTTTTTTTTTTTTTTTTTTTTTTTCCAAACATGTCAGTTCGGCCATGAAATAAGCTCGTCAATTTTTAAATGCTCAACGTTACGAAGTCTTCACATGCAGGTCATCAAAAAGCCGTTCGCAAACATGCGTCTCTCTAGTATTCCCTTTTATACGTCACCAATCTATATGGTATATAACATGGGTATCGGGTATCTACATAGTTATCAAATTCACATCTTCAAGTTCTCAGTCTCGCGACTGCTCTCCTTTTCGCTCGAGCTTCCTTTCTCGCTCGACACATCCACCTCCCTGCCAGCGACACCGTCGCTTCCGGAATCGACCAGCCCATACTGGATGGCATACGCTTCCACCTCCTGCCGAGACAGGTATGGCAGCTCCTTGGCGGCCTTGACGTACGACATGTTCTCGGCGTTGCCCTTGGCGAAGATGATGTCAATCTCTTCGAGAGATCTGTTTGCGGTCTGCACGGAGTTGTTAGCGAGTGAATCAGGAATAGAAATTCGGCGCCAAGAAAGCCACATACCTCTGGGTAGAAGAAATACAAGACGGGGAAGAAGCATCCGTTGACGACGGCAAAGAACAGGTACGTGCCCCAGCCAATCCGATTGATCATGATGGGCGTAATCATGACGATGAAGAAGTTGAAGAGCCAGTTGGTGCACGTCGACACGGCGTTGGCCTTTGCGCGAGTCTTGATGGGGCTGATCTCGGCGGGATAGAGCCAAGGGAGCGGCAGCCAGGTCGCTCCAAACGACGCAATGTAGGTGAACAAGCCGACGGCGGCGCCCTTGGCGGCGCTGGGGGTTCCCGGAATCAGGCAGGCAAAGGTCAGCACCATGGAGAGCATCTGGCCGGCGGTGCCCCAGAGGAAGAGCTTGCGGCGGCCGACCCGCTCAATGATGAACCACGAGACGGTGGCAAAGGCGGAGTAGACGATCATGTTGACGCCGCCCAGCAGCATGGCCATGTTGTGAGTCTCGCCGATGGAGTTCTGGAAGAGGATGGGGAAGTAGTAGATGACGGCGTTGCAGCCGCCGACCTGCTGCATGAACTGGGACGAGGCGCCGAGCAGCATGCGGCGGAAGTGCTGCGTCTTGCCGTTGGTGAAGAGGGCCTTGACGGGCGTGCTCTTCTGGCCGGCGAAGCCAGAGGCCCTGATGGAGTCGAGGATCATGTCCCGCTCGGCCTTGGTCTCCTCGCTGTCGATTTCATATCCGCGGAGGGCGGCAATGGTCCGCTCAGCCTCCTCGTACCTCTCGTGGGTGAGGAGCCAGCGCGGGCTGTCGGGGAGCCAGATCATGACGGTGCTGAAGATGAGGGCGAAGACGATCTGGAAGGCAATGGGGAAGCGCCAGACGAGGTCATCGGGCCCGTAGGAGGCGCCGTAGTCGATCCAGTACGCAATCAGCGAGCCAAAGGCGATGATGCCGCCCTCGATGCAGATGAGGAGGCCGCGGTTGGACGTCTTGCTGCACTCGGCCTGGTACGTCGGGACGGTGGACGTGTTGATGCCGTTGCCCACGCCCGTGACGATGCGCCCGATGATGAACTGCGCCAGCTGGGCGTGGCCCTTCTGGGGGGTGACTTGGATGATGGTGCCAAAGATCATGATGATGCCGCCGATGATGATGGCGCGCCTGCGGCCGAGCAAGTCTCCCATGGCGAGGATGAAGACGGCACCAATCAGGCAGCCGATCTCGTAGATGGCCGTCACCAGGCCCTGCATGGTGGCATCCCTCGTCTCGGGGAAGTAGTCGTTGAAGACGGGAGACGAGATGATGCCGCTCATGACGCCCTGGTCATAGCCGAAGAGGAGGAAGGCAGTGGTCGCAATGGTCGAGACGCACATTGACAGAGGCCGGCCCGAGAGGCCAGCAAACGTAGGAGGAGCCATGGCGGATTATCTCGATATGGCCAGCATAGAGGGAGTTCAACTCTGAATAACGGGGATCCCGAAACCTGGAGAGAACCTGGGGTCAAGCCTCATCCTTATATACGCGTTCCGTTCTCCGTTCCCCCCCGCGGTTCCAGAGTGTCCTGCTGAGACCCTATGTACATACAGCTACTCGGACCAAATGCTCGATTCGTTCACCCGCGCAGTTTCTCGTTATCCACATGACATCATTAACTGGGCTGGGACGGGGCAAGACTTGTTGGTGTTGACGCAGATGGCCAGATTCCTGGTCCGAGGGCACGAGAAATTGACCAGGGGAGGTGGGCCGCGATGCCGATCAGATGGAGCCGCACGGCAGCCAACTGGATGCGACTTTATTGCCTTTTAAACGTACGATCTTCAAGGGCTGTTTCACTTGTTTTCGTGCGGGCAAATGGCGGTGGGTTCGCGACTCCAGAAACGCTGAGCGAGCTGGGGTTTCTGCCGTGCTGTGATGGAGGCTGACTTACATGAACGTAGAGCCACCTCGGTTGCCTCTCTCTCTCTCTCTCTCTCGCACACTTTCGGGGGGTCGGCGAGGAGGAGGCCTCCTTCCAGCTTGTATCTCGCAACATTCATGTTGTAAAACAATCAAAACAACAAGCAAACTTGCAGTTACTTGCTATAACGAACCTCGCAGGAGAAATATAGTACATGATGCCTGGGTAACGCGAACTGCAACCCGCAGTCTGACATGTCGATACGCGTCCCCGGGCTCGACTCCAACCACCGGAACCTCGTCCGGATATCCCAATACGGTATCCATTTTTTGACTCCTCAAGTCAGCACTTGGCGGCCCAGTTAAGCGAGTCATTTGCGACTCATGAAAGCCGATATGCATACCGGGATGCTCAATGTTTTGATTCGTGCGACTGCTGGAGAGGCAAGCCGACTGTCGATCAGCACATGCAAGTCGGCCGTAGGAACCCCGAGATATGGGGGTTGGGCGAGGCTGCCTGACAAGCTGATAGGCCGTTTGTCCCGTTTGTCCCCCCATGGGCTGATTTAAATTCTGGAAGGCTGGGGGTAAATGGCTCAGCAGAATGAGAAAAGAAGTCTTTGGTGTCTCGTCTTGTGTTGCCGGCACATGTCTCTAAATGAAAGCTGGTGAAGTCTCAAGAGTTTGTATGATTTTTGTGGCGAGAGTGTTGCAACGACACAACTTATAATGTGACCAGTATATTGCAGCCATCAGCGAGCTTCCTATACCTGCGTCGTTGATTCTTGGCATAAGCATCACTCAACACGGCAGCATGGCCAGGCGAATCTCATCTCCATGGCTTCACATTCACAGGCAACAAGATACGCGTACCCACAATAATACTACCGACATAAGGACCAGAGAGAAGATAGTCACCGCCAGAACTTCCATCAGCTCTTGTGTATTTCTCTCATTTTTTCCCCTCTGTGTCTGCCAAGAGCACCAATGGCCCGATAACCATCACGCAAGAAAAGTCTTCGAGTTCGCCGGTCCAGTGATTTTCCCTGGAAGGTTCCCCATACCGTTGCATTTATGACATCGTTGTGGATCTTGCCCCGAGTTGGCCTCTTTGCCTCATGGGAGACTGGGGAGCCGTCGCCTCGAGCCAGATCCACAAATACTCCGGAACAAAACATCAAGATCGACAGGACGCAATTCGCCATAGTCGGCTATCGTAGGAAGGCTCTTATCTGTCCCTTCCAACTAGGCGTACACACCACTGTGTTGCCATGGAGGTCTAGTTTCCAAGTGCAAGTCAGGCACCATTCCGCCATCCGTCTTGCCATCTACAGTAGGTACTGTAATACCTGCTACCCTACAGCAATGAAGGCAAATTCCAGAACCGTCACACCCATTCTCAGACAATCATGGCGACTTTCACATGCCCTGTTGCGCAAAGATTGACTTCATATTTTGATGCTTGACAATATGTACAGATGAACGCTGCGAGCCTAAATACGCCGGTGTCGTTTGGAGCTTCCCCTGCATGTAACGCAAATCATGCGCTGGCGATCTCCAGCAAGCTCCGATGGTGCATCACAATGGTGACGGTGAGGGCAAATTCGCAGACACGACGAACCAAGAAAAAAAAAAAAAATAACAAACAGGGAAGGAGATGCAGAAGGACAAGACCAAGTCAGTGGGTGGCATGACGCACATCAAGGAAGCCAGCTCACACCGAAAGACTCCTTTTAAACTGCTAGCTTGCCTCCCCTTTGGAAGCGCCATGTCACGCCAGATCTCCCCCCTTGCCATGATTCCAATCGCTTGGAGTGACAGCCGTGCCACAGTGGTGGATTTGTGAGCAGCGCATAGTGGTATGGCCTCATGGATGCCACTCTCGGAGGCATTCTACGATGACGAAGCAACAGCAGCAGCTCCATCACCATGCGTTGCGGTCCCAGTTGGGGTCTACCCAGTTGTCCACGTCAGTTTCTTTAAGCAACGAAACATTACCCATACCGAGGAGAAAAGAAAGAAAAACAGAAAAAAAAAAAAAAAAACCATACCCTGAACGAAGGCGGCCAACACCTTGCTGCCGGTCTGCAGCAGCGGATGTCCCACGACAATTTTGAGAAACTTCTCAAGGCCCGCCCGCCGATTCTCGATGACATCGTCGCTGAAGCGGTTGGTAAAGACCTTGCCGGGCAGGGGCGGGATCGTCACACGGGCGCTCTCGCGCTCGAGGATGTCGCGGAAGTACTCAAAGTCCGAGTATCGCCTGCGCACGCTGCTCTGGCGCAGCTTGAAGGCGGGGATGTTGGTGCGGCACAGGATCTCGTAGTCGGTGTACATGGACCGGCCCATGCCGTGCGTTCGAGGATTGCGTACCTATTCGGAGCAGGACAGACGGAGCATTAGTACAGGTCAGTCCCTGAGAGCACTGCACATTGCAGCATCGTAGCCTGTTGGATGTCCCCCGTCATCGTGCTTCTCCCCCCCTTTCCCTTTAGACCTCGTGACCTTCTTGTCACCTTCTCTGTTTCTCGTCGTCCATCCCTTCGCTGTGCCCGTCAGGCTACCGGTGCTGCGGCTGTCCATTTTCCTCACCTCAATCTCGAGAAAGTTCTCTGGCGGCCCGTAGATCTCGTCAAAGCTCTGCTGCCTCGTGTCCGGCATGGACTGCAAGATGGGCCGGTGCAGATCCGGCGACTTGCGGGCCGCCCGCGCGGCGTCCTGGTTGTCCGACAGTTTGGCGGTGGTGTCGAGGTCGAACGGGTTACGGCTCGGGGGTTTGCGCGCGCGCACAGGGAGACGAGATTCGATGCGCTTCTGGGGCGGGGGAGATGGAGGCTCGCGCAAGCTTGTGATGTGTCTGAACCGGACAGAAACGACGATAAGCAGCTGAAGACAAGCACCAGAACTCGGTTCCCTTTGTTACCTTGGGAGTCGCGCAGATGGAACAGGTAGAGATGGTTTCGTCAAGCAGCCGAGAAATGCGCTCGGGATCGTGTGGTGACGGAGTTGGGCCAAAGAGGTGGAGAGTGACGAGATTGGATGCCAAATCGAATCAGAGAGCACAGCACAGTCCAGGATCTGGAAATAAGGATACTAACAATAATGTCCAGTACTTATGCCCTCCACTGGTTGCACAATCGCCGGCAAGCTGATCGAGGTGGGGTTTGCAGTTGCTGCTGTTCACGTGGGGAGAGCTGGAGAGCTTCCCCACCATCAATTCCATGGATGGTTCTAGGGGGCCGCTTCCAGTGCAGATTGGCGCATTTTGCCTGCTGGAATCATACCCGACAGGTGCTGAGGTGCGCTGGCTCCTTATCACCAGGCTGGGGGGCCTGCTTTGATACCGGACCTGACCTTTGCTGCTGCTTGGCTATCATTAGGAATTGGTATTATGGGGAGTTTGAGGTTCCTTTTGGGTTCCGGAATCTACATTCTTGTGTATCAACACCACGGTGGAGGGTCTGTCACGAATTCATGCCCTCTGGGCCACACTGCATTATGCAGAGTATCACAAGGGGGAGATCGGGATCTGAAGCCGGCAGCAAGTGTGTCCCGATAGGAGGAAGCATGCATCATTATCTCCTTTGACCCGCTCCATTTGCTTGCTACCTTGGCAGCAAAGACCAGGCCATATATTCCATTTACATGATTTAGATGTAGTGCCGGTGTCATCGTCTCGACCACTCCCCAGATGAATCGACCGGAGAGCCATGAGCAGAGAGCGGATAGCAGCCTTGTAGCCATTGCCCTGAAGAAGAGGACTCTCCGTGCAACCTGGCACACATCGTCTTCAAACAATCTCATGCTGTGAAAGATTGTGCACAGCGTGCCTTGTGATAAGCCGCTAACGTGAAATGAGCCCCTGACAAAACATAGATAAACTGACGAAAAAAAGTCGCCTCACCTTGCTCCTCAACTCCATAATCGATCAAAACCCCCATCTATATCCAGAAGCCTCACGAAGGAGGGCAATGGCTCATTGGCATGAAGGCCATGCTGGAATTTTCCTGTGGCGTGGGACAATTGGTACTGCACAGCCAAAGCTGACGCGGAGTTCGGGATATCCCCCTTCCAAGCTTCATGTTTCGCTAATCATCTCATTTCCACCACTGCCATCATTGTTTTTGAGTGGTCGCAAATTTCTGGTGAATTGCCCGAATCTGCTCGTCGACATTGACATTCTGCAGGTGGTTGAGATGAGCTTCGCTCTTCCCTTCCAGATGCCCGTCAAAGCCCTGGATGGCTGCCTTCTTTCGTCGGGCTTGTTCATCCTCCGAGAGCGCGTTCCCTGTCGCGGGGTCGAAGACGTCGCTCCTCTGACTGGCAAGCCGCTTCAGGTTGTTGGCGACGTCGACATGGGCAATGGATGTGGCATAGCGCGACTCAGCCTTGGCCTTTTGCTCTTTCCAGCTGGGATCCAAAAGCTCGACTGAGTGAAGCGAGAAGAAGAAGAGAAAAGATTAGCCAATGTCACAAAGCATAGTCTTTCTGTGGAAAACTGGCAAGACTTACTTCGCATGTGAGCTTCCAGCTCGTTCAGGGGAATCTGCTGCTTGCAGTTGGGACACAGCGCCATCTGCAATCCCTGCTTGTTCGCCGCCTTCTGGGCCGCCCGAGGCACGTAGTTCTCCTTGATCTTCATCGGACCCAGACCACCTCGGGCCTCTGATTGCGCCTGCTGCGCGCGAGCTTGGGCCGCGGACCTCTCTTGAATTCTCCGTGACACTTCCTCTTCTCGAGCAGATTGCTGTGGTTGTTGTGCCCCGGCACCGTGAACAGGGACTGGTGATGGCGCATGCTCATGCTGCTGCGGAGCGTATCCCGTATGTACAGGAAGGGGAAATGAGGCTGCCTGAGGCGTGACTGTGACTCCGTTCTGCAGATTGTCCTCCTCGCCAGGCATGGCCTCTTCGATTCGCAGGTTGGCACTGATGGAGGCCTTGTTCCTGTCCTCCAAGGAAGCGTACTGGAGGTCGCCCAGGGTAGTGGGTGGCGGTAGGTTGGCGCTCTCATCGGCGTCGGAAAACGTAATGGTCTCGACAATGACAAAGTCACCCCAATCGATACGAGCGAACTCGGCCTTTGCCACCTCCTCCTCGGCCTCCTTCTTCTTCCTCTCGGCCTCCTGAAACTTGGCATATTCCGCCCTCGCTTTTGCTCGCTTCAACACGTGGAACTTATCCTCGATATTACGCTGCAGCTCTGCCACGCGCTCCTCCTGCAGCTTGCCGCCCTCGCCGTCGAGCCCGCTCGCCCGCAGGAGCAATGTGTACTGGTCGACGATGTGCTGGAAGAAGTTGTGGAACGTGTGGTTGGGGATGAGGAACTGGAACTGGGGGTTGCCGGCTTCGCGCTGCGCCAGCTGCGTCATGAACTGCCGTCCATTCTTGGCCACGAAAAGCGCCGTCAGCCGGATCACGTCCAAGTCCTTCTGGTTGATGTGAGGCATTCGGGCACAGAATTGAAAGTCGGGCGGCTTGGGTGGCCCCTTGGGCTTTTCGGGAACGGGCGCAGCGCTTTCCCCAGCCCGACCGGCCGCAATGTCGGTGCCGCGACCGGCTCTGATCTCGCTCAGTCGCCACTGGTAGTAGTCGTGGTATGCATCTTCGCGACTCAGGAAGCTGAATTTGGGGTTCTGGCGTTCCTTCTCTCGGATGCGGTCCTCAAAGACCGAGCCGTTTCGCGCGACGTATCCGGCAGTCTTCTCGAGAATGTTTCTGATCTCACGAGGCGGCAGCACCACGCCAGCAGGAGCTTTGATGTCGTCAAGCGCGTTTGGCGCACTGCCGTTGGCGGCTTCCGCAGCCATTTCTGCAGATGAAGAAGGCGCAGGAGCAAAACGATTATTCTTGACGCGATGTTGCTGCAGCTGCCAGTTTTGGAGGGGACAGAAAGGGGAAAAAAGAGGTCGAAAGGACGTAGAGGTGATGATGGCGATGGTGATGGTGATGGTGGTGCAGCGCTGACTGGAAATTTCCGGGCGTCTTGCACAAGAGCAGCCAATCGAGTCGGTCACCGGAAATATGTTAATCCGAACTCTTTCGATTGTTGCGCCACAATCGATGGTGCATGAATGAAGAATCCGTGATGCAATACGAGCTGTTTCGTATCTAGCACCAGGTAAGATTTGCCGCCTACTAAGGCATAAATGAGCTTGTCTGGGAATGAATATTGATGGCAAGCGAACAATATCTACTCGAGATTTCTCTGCATTTCTCTGCATTTCCCTGCATTTTTGGTGGCAGACTTAGCATCTCTCCGTCGAGTTGTACTATTCTGCAGCTACCTACGTCGCCCAAGTTTCAGGTACGAACACCTGGAGTGGCTTGTTGGCAGCACATGTCAATTGGCCTGGCACCGACTGACAAATGTAAGATACAGTGGCCTCCCACGGAGTACAGGGAGCCTTGACCTCGCTACGAACCGAACAGGGCTCCCTTTTCATCTTAGTGCGGCTGGAGGGTGTTGATCCAGGGCCTTTGCTCCGTAACGGACGGAATCGACATTGTCTTGTGATGCTGAGTACATCCGATTAGGCTCGAGATAGTGCCTAGTAGGTAGTGTATTGATTGTCTTCCCAAGTATTCGATCGAAGTAGATTGCCTTGTACTCTTTCCATTTGCAAGCAGCATGCATCAGAACAAGGGCGAGACGCATTTTCAGGCCCGGAACCTCAAAATTTCTGGAGTAGCATTGTCCATCGCCTATTGGGCCATCCCTTGAGCGCTAGCGGCCATTGGTTCATCGCTAGAGCAAGGGGGCCCCTCTCCAGGAAACACGAGGCTGTTAACGGGGTCCTTCTCTGCAGTCGATGCAATGGCGGTACTCGCCGTGTACTCGCTCGTTGTATGGCACCAGAGCCGCGCCAGTCGGTACCGACACCCCGCAGACCAAGGTACAAGGTATGGCGGTGCAGCCAACAAGTGGCGCCAAGGCTGAGTGTTCCTCCCTGGAAAGGCCACTGTAGCTACATTGCCATGCTGGAAGCGCGAAAGCTGAACTCACTTCCACCCCTGACTGGTTTGGTCTGGTTTGCCCATCACGACGACCACCTAGACTACATTTCGGCTTCTTCTCCCCTTCTGCCTCTTATTTCCCCTTCCTTTCTGCCTGTGCGCTGCGACTCCCGACCAGCGGCTGTCGTTTCTTTTTCTTGTGCCCGGCCGAATCTGGGCGCGTCTCTTGCCCATTGTTCCCTTTGTCAGCTTCTCCCATGAGGCATCTTTATTAATTTCCACAGCTCGTCTCCTTCGTTCGATACGCTCATTTACCGGTCCGACCTGGACATTCCTCCAACCCCCTTTGAGCGCTCGGTCCTCGGTATTCTCCAGTCGCACGAACCGGTCGATTGACTTCGTCGTCCACGCCTTTTCTCCCCGACAATCCCCGCCAGACTCTTCGCCATGGCGAAAGCGACGGCGCGGGGCCGCAGCCCTCAACCTCCCATCGCCGCAGAAAAGATGCCCGCAGCCGTGGCGGCGCCAGTCGCATCGAGCAAGCCCTGGGGGGCCAAGACGAATACCTCGTACAAGTCTGATGGCGTCGCCGACAACGACGTCTTTCTGCTCCCCGGGGCCGACTATGTGGCGGCCTTGGGAGTGACCGTCTTGGCGACCATTGTCCGCCTGTTCAAGATCTACACGCCCACCAGCGTGGTGTTTGACGAAGTCCAGTGAGTCTCCTCTATCCGCTGTGCTGCGTGTCACCCCAATTCGCTGGTGCTGTGCTGACTGCCCCTTCTCCATAGCTTCGGTGGCTTTGCTTCCAAGTATATCAAGGGCAGGTTCTTCATGGATGTGCATCCTCCCTTGGCCAAGATGCTCATTGCCCTCACCGGGTGGCTTGCGGGTTTCGACGGCAACTTCGACTTCAAGGATATTGGTAAGGATTATCTGGAGCCTGGCGTTCCCTATGTCGCCATGCGTATGTTCCCTGCTGTTTGCGGCATCCTGCTCGCCCCCTGCATGTTCTTCACCCTCAAGGCCGTTGGCTGCCGGACGACCACCGCCATCCTTGGCGCCAGCTTCATCATTTTCGGTAAGTCTATACTATCCTGTCCCTGCCCTGAATCTGTTCCCATGTTCGTTTTCCGCGTGGTTAGCCGCGATAATGAGCAAGACAAGTTCTGACCTGAGCCTGGGTGCAGAAAACGGCCTCCTTACTCAGGCCCGTCTTATTCTTCTGGATTCTCCCTTGGTCGCTGCTACCGCCTTCACGGCCATGTCATTCAACTGCTTCACCAACCAGCATGAGCAGGGGCCTGCGAAGGCGTTTTCGCTGAGCTGGTGGTTCTGGCTTGCCATGACTGGTCTTGGCCTCGGCATTACCTCCAGCATCAAATGGGTCGGCCTGTTCACCATCGCCTGGGTTGGATCCTTGACTCTTGTGCAGCTGTGGGTACTCCTCGGCGACAGCAAGCATGTCTCCATGGTACGTTCGAAAATAGGGCCTCAATTCCCTTGTTCCTACACTGATTCCTGTTGCCCATTGGCTAACTCGACGTTCTTAACGCAGCGTCTCTGGTTCAAGCACTTCATGGCCAGAGTTTTCTGTCTCATCATCATCCCCCTCACTTTCTACCTCTCTATGTTCGCCATCCACTTCCTTTGCCTGACCAACCCTGGTGAGGGTGATGGATTCATGAGCTCCGAGTTCCAGGCCACGCTGAACAGCAAGGGGATGAAGGATGTCCCTGCTGACGTCGTCTTCGGAAGCCGGGTCACCATTCGCCATGTCAACACTCAGGGCGGCTATCTTCACTCTCACCCTCTCATGTACCCTACGGGTAGCTTGCAGCAGCAGATCACTCTGTATCCCCACAAGGACGAGAACAATATCTGGGTCGTGGAAAACCAGACTCAGCCCCTTGGTATTGATGGCCAGCCCATCAATGGAACCGAGGCTTGGGACGTCTTGCCGGAGGTGCACCACGTCGTCGATGGCTCCGTCATCCGCCTCTATCACAAGCCTACATTCCGGCGCCTCCACTCGCACGACGTCCGACCCCCGGTCACCGAGGCCGAGTGGCAAAACGAGGTCTCTGCCTACGGATACGAGGGCTTTGAGGGCGATGCCAACGACCTCTTCCGTGTTGAGATTGTCAAGAAGCAGTCCAAGGGACCCCTGGCCAAGGAGCGCCTCCGAACAATCGAGACCAAGTTCCGACTGATCCACGTCATGACTGGTTGCGCCCTGTTCTCCCACAAGGTCAAGCTGCCTGAGTGGGCCTCCGAGCAGCAAGAGGTTACGTGCGCTCGCGGAGGCAGCCTGCCCAACAGCATCTGGTACGTCGAGTACAACGAGCACCCTCTTCTGGGCGACGACGTCGAAAAGGTCAACTACGCCAACCCTGGCTTCTTTGGCAAGTTCTGGGAGCTGCACAAGGTTATGTGGAAGACAAACGCCGGCCTGACTGACTCCCATGCCTGGGACTCTCGACCCTCTTCATGGCCTATTCTTCGTCGCGGCATCAACTTCTGGGGCAAGCACCACATGCAAGTCTATCTTCTTGGCAACCCCTTCATTTGGTGGTCTAGCACGGCCGCCGTTGCGATCTGGGTCATCTTCAAGGGCGTCGCGATTCTGCGATGGCAGCGCGGATGCAACGACTACGCCAGCAGCACGTTCAAGCGTTTCGATTATGAGATTGGCACCTCCGTCCTGGGCTGGGCCCTGCATTACTTCCCCTTCTACCTGATGGAGCGCCAGCTGTTCCTGCACCACTACTTCCCGGCGCTCTACTTTGCCATCCTCGCCCTCTGCCAGATGTTCGATTTCGTCACGGCGAGAATCCCGGCCGCCCTTGGTTACCGCAGCACTCTCATCAACCGCGTCGGCACCGTGTCGCTCCTTGTCATTTCCGCAGCTGTCTTCACTCTCTTCGCGCCTCTGGCCTACGGTACCCCTTGGACCAAGGCAGAGTGCAATCGCGTCAAGATCTTTGACAAGTGGGACTTTGACTGCAACACCTTTCTCGATGATGTAAGTCTTCTCGAGATCTCCCCGAGTGGTGACGAGGGAGATTGAATAACCCATGACTGACACTTTTGGTGCTTAGTACAAGAGCTATACCCTGACATCACTTGCGCCTTCGAGCATTGCTCCTTCGCCGCCTGCTGCCAATGTGCCCCCTGTGAACCAGGACCAAAAGCCCCTGGCAAAGCAGCCAGAGCCTGTGATTTCGCAGGCAGCCGTTCCTCAAGAGCCCCAGATCCTCTCCAAGGAAGAAAAGATTGAATACCGAGACCAGGACGGAAACCTGCTGAACGATGAGCAGGTCAAGGCGCTTGAGGGCAAGGTCGAGTTTAAGACGAAGTACGAGACCAAGACGCGCGTCGTCGACGAGCAGGGACACGAGATCCCTATGCCCGAAGGCGGTTGGCCCGACAACATGGTGGCCGGCGTCGCCCCCCCTCACCCTGATGTCGAGGGCGCCGACAAGGAAACCCCAAAGGTCGAAAGCCCTGAAGTTCCCAGGGAAGCTGCTGCCAGTCGTGACGGTGAAAAGGAGGCCGAGAACCTCAAGGCGAAGCCTGGTAGCGAAGGACAGGAAGCCACCGTTCAGGAGGAACTTTGAAGAGGGTGGAGGTAGCGCTGAGTCGTGTTGACCAGCTCGAATTCTTGAGATCCAAGGTTTTCACGAAAAGAAAGGGAAAAAAAAAACACTCACCTCAAATGCAGAGACGGCGTCCCAATTATCTTTTTTAATATCGCGTCAAATTAAGTACTTAACCTCACATGACCAACTACCCAGGGATGGTGTCTGTTTACAGGCAGCCCCAGATCTTAACCATTCTATTAAGAAGCAATCGAGGGCTCAGGGACGAATGGGGCGCTATTGAGAGGTTTTTGCTTGCGCGGTATCAGTGAGAATCTTGTCTGATTGGGTCTAGACGAGGTGAAGAAAAGCAGCCCAAAAGCATCTGAAAAAAAGTAATTGGGAGAAGTTAAAAAGGAAATCTAGGGAAAGCCGAGAGAGGGGCGGGTGAGAGAAGGGCGGAAGTTGTAGGCTCTATGTGCATGTCATCCATCATGTAACGTCTGGTGCACACCAATTCTTCTGCAGAATAGTCTCCTTGTTACAAATACGTAACGGCTTTGTCATGACAAGCAAACATCGACGCCTCGCCGTCTGGTGCATGGGATCATGCTAACAAATTGACTCATCTTCCTTGAAGGTTATGTATAATATTCTGTTGTTCTTTGGCGGTCTTGTTCACTTGTTAGTGGGTTGCCAATACGCAGCATTTCGGCGGCAGAAAGTATAGCCGCCCGCCTGCACCTGACTATTCTAACTTTTGCCTGGATCCTTCCCATTTCATCTGGTGGACCAAGGCTTGACAGCTGAACTCGGAATTTCTTCTCTCGCGACTTGGATCATTCAATCATCTCATCCGAACAGCTCGTCGCGTCATCCTGCTGTCGAGCGAATGAATGGTTTTGGCTGGCTGACTAGTCGTGCTTCAGTTGGCTGATATTGTCCCTACATAATACGCAAGTCCTCCCGCCAAGCAGCCAGACATGTCGGATGCAGACTCGCAGCAGATCCCGCCAATCGAGATCGGCTCATTTATTGCCCTACGGCCCGACAAGAGCGAGTTCATTGGCAGTGCCAGCGGTGTCTTCTTCGCAAACACCGTCTTCCGGGCTTTCGCAACTGCAACATCAACTTCTGGCGGTGCTGCGGCGAAGCGCCCTCAGGGAGACGTAGATGGCCTCGGCGCCACAGCGACGCCGGACCCCGGGTCTGCGCATGAGTATGTCATGGCGGAGGAGAAGGCTCAGGAGCAAGCAGTCGAGGACGACGATTCTCTGGCCGTAGGAGCCGTGGGCGCTGAGGACGCGAGCAAGAGTCCGGGGACACGGTCGTATGGCATTGCAGCGCCTGGACTGGGAATCCCGCCTCCCCCGGCTGTTGCCAAGCGGCTCCTGGTCGAATACTTTAGGAGATGGCATCCCTTTCTCCCCTTCCTACACGGCCCTACGTTCTTTGAAAAGGTGAACCGCTTCTACGAGCTGGAGCGAGGATCTCCGGAACCAATGAGCCAGCGGAACAAGGTGTATCAGGCCATCATCTTCCAATGCGTCTTCAACATTGCAGACTCGAATCACAACCAGAAGCAGGAGCGGGAGCTGCCGGAAGAGTCGCGCATCAAGTCTTCTGTGGCGCTGACCAGCCTGCTTGGCATCCTCTCCAGTGGCCACGATATCCCTTCTTTGCAAGCCCTCCTGGCCGTGGAGCTGTATCTGATGACGCAGATGTCTTTACGAGCAGCTTCGACAGTTCACGGAGCAATGACGCGCATCCTGTACCACTGCGGACTGCACCGATGCCCATTTCGATACGTTCAGTTACCGCGCGATATCTGCGATATGAGGAAGAGGATCTTTTGGTCCGCGTATGTGATTGACCGTCATCTGAGTCAGGTGTTGGGGCACCCCCTGGCGCTCAACGACGAGGAGATCGACGTTTGTCTGCCGGGGGCACCAGAGGTTCACAATCCGGCCAGGCCATTTCAGAATATACCGCACACGCGCTCTCCGGTGACGGAGGATGACATCCATGCCTATGCACCGGTCGACCATCCGACCTTTGGGTCTGTTTCCTCCGCGGGAGACCTCACCGACGGGAGCACCATTGGGACACACGAGGACAGCATCAACACGGACCAGCTCGTCTATCGGCCACAGAGCTTGGGCGAATCTATTCTCGGCTTTCTAGTGACGTATTCGCGGCTGCTGGGGCAGGCTCTGGACCTTTTCCACAAGTCCATCCACAGCCGGTCCATCACCTGGGACAAGGTGCTGGAGATGACGTCCAAGATCCACGCTTGGTGGAACACGCTTCCGCCGTCCTTTCAGGGGGAAGGACTGACGTCCATCTTTGTAGAGCCGCAATCCCACCATGGCCCTCCCTTTGCGATATTGTACCACCAGCTCATCCTCATCATGAACCGACCTTTCCTCTCTCTCCCGACGAACCGAACAGATTTTCAGTTTAGTCTGCAAACAGCCGTGAATGCCAGCCGAGCCATTGTCAAGAAGCTCAAGCTGCGGCAAGGGGACTCGCCCTTGGTGGCCTGGCCAGGGATGTTGTCGGCTGCGTGGATGGCCGGGCTCGTCATTGCGTACGCCGGGTTGTTGAAGTTGTATCCCATGGAGAAGACCGTCCTGTACGTCGCAACCTGCTGTTGCACCTTGCCTATTGTTTTCAAGCCTCATTTTCTCCATCTGTCGTCCCCCATCTGGCTAACAGGAAACTTTCATTACTATAGGGATCTCAACTGCGCGATACGGCTGCTCGGCATGATGAGCCGAAATTGGACCAGCGCCCACCACTGCCGCGTGACGCTGAAGATGCTGCTGGACAGACTGACATCGAAGCCGTTCATGGATAAGATCAACCCAGCACTATCGGCAGACCCGTCCCTTAGCATATTGACGGACTGGAGCCAACCCGTCTTTTCAACCTACCAGAATCTCCTAGAGGGGAGCCGCAGCAAGCGCCGGCGGGTGGAACAGAACAACGCCAGCAGCAATAACACGAATATCAATGTCGGCAACAATGGCATTGGCAACAACAACACCGGCGGCAACCCTGGTCTTATGGGCAACACCATGAGTGGCTATCCTGCCAGCCACTTTATTGGATCCGACAGCGGATTTGCGGGTGGTGACAATCTCTGGGACTACCCAAGCTTTCAGCCGGTATTGGAATATACGGGTCCAGACTTTGGGTTCGACGCAGACCAGCTCTCCCAGCAAGGGGAATGGGAGCGGTTCCTGAGTGAGAATATGAATCCGGAATCGTCAGGACTACTCTTCAACAATATCGGATGGGACTCGTATGTTCAGAATCTAGGAGACAGATTGAATATGTAAGTGACGCCATGGTATCTCATACCCCTTTCCCATACATTTCTCGGTGACATCTTTGATTCCTTGGTATGCATGAATCTCTATGAGTAGGCTTGGGTACATCGAGGCCGTGGGTCACGTCTTATGACCAATGGACCCACCCATGCGTCAATTATGGCTACGATTGCAGATTCGTAGACGACATTCTTTCTCAAAGGAGCAGAATAGACGAACGCATGTCATGCCAACTACCCAAGTACATAGCAAACGGTTGATACTGGTACATAATCCCAAGCAGATAAAAAAGAGAGAAAAGTCCAACTGGGTTTACCATACAAATTGCCGTCTAAAGTCTTGAGAGAGATCAAAGACTTCGCCTGTCACCAACTCCCTTGAGTATGCCGTGCCAGCAGCCATAGCAGGTTCTATAGCGGTTGGGAGAGCTGTAGCAGTTGGCTCCATCGGCAGTGGCTGGTATGCCTCGGCACTAGCTCTCGAGCTGGACCTCTTCTGCCGCTGACTCCTTGATAGCAGATCTGGTGGGACGGGATACGTCTCGAATGACCTCTGGTCGACGTCTTCTGGGGTGTTTTCGCTGGCATTCAACGCATCTGCGTGGCGCCCGAGGACTTCGCCTGCCCAGCGCTTCACCTCGTCTGCCGTGTTCAGGGGGAAGCTGTCCCAGTGAGCGATTGTGCCCGTCTTCTTGGCCTCTATTCGGCCAGCCGCGTCAGTCGTCGTGGTTGTTGCTATGGCGGCGGTACTTAGAGCATCTGCCCTCTTGGCGGGCTCGTGCTTGAATGCGTCTTGCAAGAGGCTGTCATCCGACACCTGGAGCAGCTGCAGCAGGACTGCCTCGGTAACTGCGAGACGATGCTCAAGGGCCTCGATGTAACCCTTGGCAGGACCACTGGGATAAGAGGTTCGCGTCAGAAGGAACCCGTTTTCTGAATGCTCACCAAGGCTCTGGCCGCATCTTACCGCTTGTATAGCTTCGGCCACACGCATTCCCGCTTCATATCACGACATCGTGAACAAGTCGGTCTGCAGGAGGTGGTCAACAGTGAGCACTCTCAAGCGGTCTGGACTGGTGGTCTCGCCTTTTCTCATCGCACTGCCATCATGGGTCAGTATTTCATCACGAGTGGCCCAACAAACATGGACAGAACGCTTTTGAATCTCTCTGTCTCTCTCTCACCTTCTGCTTCCGAGATCTACACCCGTCGCAGGCTGCGCGGCCGCGGACCGGAGCCATGTGAGCGTCTGCCGCAAAGTGGGGCCGGATGTGACGATGGTCGGGATTAGAAGACGCATGCAAGGTGCTTCAACTCATGATCCCGCCGCGAAATCCGGCTGTTTCTTGGTCCCTTTTGAGCTACTGTTTCGCCTTGTTCTTGAAGAATGAAGAGGAAGAGAGGCTCGGGAGCTGAGCCGAATCGGATACCTGGTACGAGTGCCGGGGAGTCGTGGGAATGAGGAGCGCTGATTGGCAGCAAGCCGGCGAAAAAGGGAAGCTTGCTGAGGAGCGGCTAAAAGATGTGCCGATGGCAAAGGGCCGGCACAAGCTGGAAGTTACATCACCGTGACACTTGCCTCTATTGCACTGTCTCGCTTGCGAGCAACGGAAGGAGCAGCTCGTGAGATCACATGAACATGAGCACACAGATTACTATGTGTGAGGACGGGAGGGGAAGCAGAGGTTCATTCTTCCTCCTTCATATCCGCGAACGAGGACTTTCATGCTCCGATCATGTTCGCTAGGAGACGAAAAGTGCCGTTGGCCCATCGACATGTCACTAGTGGTTGACTGCCTGCAACTGGGCCGTGTCCAACTGTCTTATGACCACTCTATCTGGAGACTCGCGGGGTACCGTTGGGAGCACCGAGGTAAGTGGTAAGGTATGTGGTTCTACAGCTACAACCCGCTGCACGTTGGTCAAATTGCATGCATGCATTTACATGCAAGTGTCAGCGACTAATATCAAAGAGGTTCCCTCTTTAGATTTGGTCGCAATGCCTATTAGGTACGTTGCCTCCCGGCTGCAAGTGCGCAAGAGGCCGGTACGCTCTCTCGATCCCCTTGGCAGACACGTCACTCGAAGCCATTTGACGCACTTCCCGACTGTTACTCCAAGCTCTCCATCATGAGGGCAGCGAGTCATTATGGGGAGCTCATGCAGCCCCTCTTGCATGGGGCCAACACCAAAGGCCTCTCCTCTCTCCTATGTCAACCTTGAGACGTTTACTCTTTCGACGACATCCCACGGCATAGCAGGATCCGACATTGCCGCTATTGCTCATCTGTGATCATACCATCATCCGAACAATCATTACAATGGCAGGCGCTTCCACTCTGTTCCCCTCCACCTTTACTCCCTTTACGGTGCAAACGCAATCTTCCCCTCCCATCTCCATCTGCGGCATTCATTCGTCGGGCTCATCTCCCTCGCTGCCTCCTCTTCTGCTGCTCCACGGGTACCCTCAGTCGCACCATATATGGCACCTGGTTGCTCCCCAGCTCATGTCCCTCTTCTCTGTCGTGATCATGGACATTCGCGGCTACGGTGCTTCATCGAAGCCTGCCAACAACACGGCTCTCTACGCCAAGAGCCACATGGCCAATGACTGTATCGCCGTCATGGACGCTCTTGGTTTTGCTGGCCAACCCTTCTACGTCTGCGGGCATGACCGTGGCGCCCGCATCGCTCACAAGCTGCTTGTTGACCATCCTGCCCGCGTTCTCAAGGCCATCCTCCTCGACATATGCCCTACTCTGGCAATGTACAACTGCACAGATCCAGAGTTCCCAAAGGCCTACTTCCACTGGTATTTCCTCATCCAGAAATTTCCTCTTCCCGAAACGCTCATCAGCGGGGCCCCGCGCCAAGTCACCGAGACGTTCTTGACCGGTGGGGACCTTTCCCGCCTTGCCATGTTTCACACGGATGCCGTGGAAGAGTACGTCAAGTGTATGGAAGACAAGGACTTTGTTCATGCAACATGCCAGGACTACCGCGCGGCCGCTACGCACGACCTCGATGAACAGCGGGATGACTTCGCCAAGGGAAAGCTGATCCAGGCACCGATCAGGGTGTTGCTGGCCAGAGAGGGCATCGTCAGTCGCTTCTTTGACGGGCAGAAGGAGTGGACCAACGTCACGGCGGAGGGCGTGCCGGTCCAAGTCGAAGTTGTTGACTCGGATCACTACATCCCAGAGCGGATCCCAGATGTCGTCGTATCTCACATTCTCGACTTCTTTCCGTGAAAGTCTTCCGGGAAAGCAAATGGCTTTACCAATAACTCGCTTCCAGTGATGACAGGACGTCAGCCCAGACACTTCACATCAGGCACACTCTTTAGAGCAAACAAACATTATCAAGATGCCTATGTTGTTGTTCTAATACATCTATAGCATTAGGTATATGGCTTCCCTCGAGACGAAGCCGCCTACGACGGCAACTCCCCTTCTCCGTCTCCCAGACTCTTCGTGGCCCTTGTATTCTATAATGGCATAGTGAATTGGCAGGTTGACCCAAACGAGCATTTCCAAAATGCGTTCCGTGGTGCGCCCGCTCAACAGTTAAAAGCAGTAGAGGTCAAATAGGCGAGAAAAAGATGGTAAGAAGAGAGAAAAACCGCCAGCAACCGAAAAACAAGGGCCAAATCCGAAGAGAACGAAGAAGTCGTCATGATTGGACAAAAAAAAAAAAAAAAAGAAGGGAACGAAAAAAAAAAGAATTCTGCAAGTGAAGAAAGAAGAACGCAAACCTTGACCGAAGGATGCTCTAGCCCATATTTTGCTGCTTCCTCCCAAAGGCCCTGTATCCGTCGATCAAGTCCAACCCAAAAACGCCAATCATACTTGACCTGTGGTTTTTTGTGTCCTTCTCAGCATTCATATCATTTGCCTCCATTGCCAAAATGCTCGCCAGTCTAACTTGCCTCCTCCCCTTTTATCCCCTTTCCCCTCCGGCCAGTCCTTTCCTTAATTCCGGGCTTTTGTTCGGATGTAGGGCCATGAAGTCAACTCGAAGTTGATCAAAATACATAAAACATTAAGCCATAAGAGGCGACGAAAGCATTACAAAAAATATAGTTGCAAAATAGGGGGAATCTTTCAAAGTCCGCTCTGTGTGCTTTTTGGCGTTTTCCTTTTCCGTTTTCTTCTCGGCATTTCAATTCTCGATGACGGTAGTCGTAGACAGGCGCTTGGTAGCCTCGGATCCAGAGCTGCTGATGGCGTCCAGAGTCAAAGACTGTAAAGAGTAGCGAAGAGGCTTGGTGCCGTCGGTCTGGTCGGGAGGCGTGTGAGGTTCGTCGGTGGACACGCGGCGTCCCAGCTCAAACTCGCTGCCTTCATCATCCTCGACCTCTGAGGGCGGAGCTGTGTCGAAACTGGTGTCGGCAACGGAGGCAGCCTCTTCCTTTTCTGTACATGCATCCTCATCCTTTTCTGTAGATGCAGCCTCTTCTTTATCCGCAGATGCAGCCGCTTCCTTTTCTGTAGATGCATCCTCCTCCTTTTCTGTAGAAGCAGCCTCTTCCTTGTCTGTTGATGCATCAGCAACAGGGTTGGTGAACACATCAGCCTGAGCGTCGACAACCCGCTCCTGGCTGGGCTGGCGGCTGTGCGTGGCTTCTGTGTGCGTCTCTCCATGAGGAACAGGGACGACGCCACCTCCCAGGCGGGCCCAGAACATCTGCTCTCTCAGGCGGACGCTTTCCTCCCACGCCGCCTTTTCGTTCTCTTCATCATCAGCCCGCCAGTATCCATCCTTGACCATACGAAGGAATCCGAGGAACTGGCAGGTGGACCGGACGCGGACAGTGCAGTAGCCGCAGAGAGGGTACCGCTGTGCTGAATCAGCCTCGCTTGTGCGGAAGCGGTAGTTGCGCAGGTATTCTGCGTCTTTGCGAGACTCGCCGCACAAGGCGCAAGGATAGAACTGCGGCTTGGGGACGGGAAGGAAGCTCGGAGTCGCGGGCGGCGCAGGGATGGGTTCGACCACCAGTGAGCCGTCGGCCACGGCCGACAGGACAGTGCGGCGAGCCAGCCACGACAGTCCTGGTGCAGCATCGAGACGAAGCGTGGGCTCAACATCTTCGGTGAGGACGCGCTTGAAGAAGCGGGTCTCCTTGAGCTGAGGAATCGGCGAGGGCGTTGAAGCGGCGCTGGTGGCAGACGCGTTTGCGGATGCGTTGGGAGACTGCGGCGTGCTGGAGTTGCTGCTCTGATTGAGGTTCGAGAAGGCGCTCAACGAAGAGGTGGAGGCGTTTGAAAGGTGTGCGCTCGAAGTTGAGCCACCAAGTCCAATGAATCCGCCAATGGAACCGGCAGAGACACGGCTTCCGGAGCGCTGATGGGAAAGGCGAGCAAGGGCGATGAAGTCATCGTACTCCGCGATATCGGTGCGCAAGACAGGCTGGATCAGGTGCGTAAAGCTGGTCGGGGGAGCCGGAGTTGATTGCGAATCGGCGTTGTGTCTCGAAGGGGACGGCGTCGGCTTCTCGGGAACAGGGTGAGAGTCGTCCTTTGATTCGAGGCCGGGACTTGAGGGAGCCGTGTTGTTGGTCTGATCATCGCGCTCCATCACCATGGTCTCGAGCACCTGCTTCAGCTCGGAAAGCTGCTCCTGCTGCGACTTGAGAAGGCTCTCAGAATCTGCGAGCTGGGCCTTGAGCTGATCATTCTTCTTGGTCAAAACATCATGCTGGAACTGAGCGTCTTCCTTGGCAGCAATGACCATCTTGTTTGCCTCCTCGAAGAGGGCCGTCGTCAGATTCTCCAGCTCCTGCTCAATTTTGCGCTTCTCCTTTTCTGTCTCTATTCGGCTTGTCGTCTCTTCGTCGAGTTTCCGTTGCATAGCCTTCTTCTCAGCCTGCCAGGCTTTGCGCTCGTTCTCGAGCGTCGATCTGCGAATCCAGACATCGCCGGCCATCATCTCGCGCTGGGCGGCAAGCTGAGCCTCCAGGTCGCGGATGCGGTCGTGTGACGTCTCCAGCTCGTGACGGGTTGCTGACAGGGTATCATCGAGCGCGGTCTGGTGGTTGATGGCGTTGATGAGTTTTGTGCTGAGCGTCGCAACTTCGTCGCTGAGGCCGGGATGCTGAGAAATGGTAGAAGCGCCATCGCCGTCACTGCTGTTGAGATCTGGATGCGCAGTCGAGGGCCTTTGGCCGTTGCTGGACGAGCTGGCGGTCCTCATTCGGGGATCGGGTAGTGTGCTCATCTCGTGGCTGGGGAAATATGAGGCAGCCTTGGATGCGAATGATATTATGGGCAGATTCGAGACTGACGGCGACTTGGGCGGCGGTCGAGGCCGGTATGATTGAGACGACTCGTCAACGGAGCTCGCAACTGTTGATATTGACCGGAGATGGCTGAGGGATCTGGCTGAAGATGGAAAGTGCTGAGACCAGCCGGCGACGTGAATAAAGCTGTGGAATAAGCTGTTAGTGGACTGTTCCATTGCCTGCCTCGCATCGTGAAGGAGCAGAGAGACAATCGTGTCGCGCACCCAAGAAGGGGGAATGAAGGAAGGGAGGAAGGAAGGAAGAGAGAGAACAGTCGAGGGTGTTGGATACGGGTAAGATAAGGCAAAGGCTAAATGTGGAGGGCATAGCATCAAACTCAAAAGTTTAGTCTCCCCATCACATTTCGATAATCGAAATTCAAAAATCGATTATCATAAAACGGGAAAGACAAAACAGCTCGAGAAATGATGCGAGAGGGGCGGCGCGACAAGGGAAAGAGGGACGATGCATGCAGGTATGACGTACGAATCCATAGTTGCAACTTCCTCCAAGTCCAAGGTCTGGTTGAGCCGCGTCTCTCCTTCCTTCTCAGTTCTTCTCTCTGGGTCGGTAGTTTCGGCAGGCGATGCCGTCACTAGTATCGCCGTCGGTTATCTTGCGTATTCGTGTTCGCTCTGTCGTTATCTGCTGGTTGCTCAAGAGGAAAGAAGACGAATGGTAGAGGATAGGTGGATGGGTTATCCCGTCGTGGAGGAGGGAATGGGAAAAGAGAAGTAGAAGAAGGGTGGGTGTGATTAGAAGGCGAATCGATAAGGAGGAGGTGGAAGGAGGAGAAGAAGAAGAAGAAGACGTTGGCTTCGAATACGGGCAGAAGATCGAACAAGCTAGAGTCCAGCACTGGCTTGCCGCTGGCCGCAATCGGGATAATTAAAAGCTTCTAAGGTTGCGAAGAGGTATGGTATGGTATAGTGTACAGTAGGTAGAGGGGGCGTATAACGGTGAGGATGTACTCGGTAGGTATCGAAAAGAGACGGAATCCAAAAGGAAAGCAAAGAGAAAGAAGAAGAAGAAGAAGAAGAAGGCGAAAAATGGCGCCAGCGTTAGCTGTGTGGCGTCGAACGCGCGCAGAATGGGTTTGCGGACGCCCGAATTGGGAAAGAAAAATAGTGAGCGAAGGACGGGATCTGATAGGCAAAGATCCAACAGAGAGCGACAGGAGACAGGAAGAGACGGAAGAGCCGACTGGGCGATTCTGCGGCTTGGGATTGACAAGACCAGAAGGAAACTTGAAAATCAAGGAACAGAGAGAGAGCCCAGAGGCGGCGTCGTCGGGAGCCGGATTACGGAGGAGAGAGAATAATAAAGGAGGTCGGTCGGAAAAAGGAAGCGCGGCACACGCTATGCAAGGTAAGGTAGAGAGGCAAAGGCAAGATTTGGCAGCGCACAAGCCAAGGATGTGCAATAAAAGGCCGGGCGTGGAAAGGGTGCTGGGTGCCGAAAAAAAAGGGTCTAGGGCGCGCGTATACGAGTACGGCGCTGCGTCTCTGGGATCCTTGCTGGCGTCTGGCCGGGTCTCGAATTCAAAGATTTCGCCTGCAAAGGGACGAAAGACGAGAAGTCGATATTGGAGTTGGTTGAGCCGCAAATTCTAGAGGCCGAGAAGCGTGTAAGATGGGCGAGACGGGGACAGATGGGAGGAACGGCTCTGGAACGGCTTTGTGAGGGGTGGTTTGGGGGATGGGAGGGAGTGAGGAGGGAACGGGCGAATAGCCTTGCGCTCTCGCTCTGCCCAGCCTCGAATGGCGTCGTTTCCTTTGCGCGGGAGGCGAGAAAAGGCGCCCCCCGAGAACAGGTTGTTTCCTGGGGGCTACCTATCAGGTACTACGGCCTTCTGCCTGGGAGAAGCGGCCTGGGACAGCGGCAGCGCCACGCTTCGAGCATCCGCTTCCGCCCAATGGCGTGGGCTGTCTGGACGAGGCCGGTGGCGGAGTGTCACTCGGCAGAATTCGATACCCCGGTCCAGCTGCATGTAAGTAGGTACATACAAGCAAGCAAGCAAGCACTTCTCTGGGGGTTCCTGTTGGCGAGGCCGTGCCGAAGTTGAAGAGGAGAAGACTACATACGATGACGGTGATGATGGGAGAAGCGGGAAAAACGGAGCTGGGGATGCCGATGATGTGAGACGGAATTGGACGTGATGGTAGACGGCGTTTTCCAAGCAAGAGGGTGCGCTTTCCGAGATGGTCTATCCGTCTGCATGTACCATGTCGACTATATACGGGACTCGGACGACTGCCCTTGATGACCATGTATGATGACCATGCTATGGACGATTTGGTATGTTGACGTGATGCCCAATGCACGCACGCACACACAGCACGCAACTCACATACGTCAATCGAAAGGGGACCAAGGCGATCTGGAGCTGTTTGCCAGGTTCAGGCGCCTCCTTCTCCTCACTCCCACTTGGTCCTTTGGTTGGCCTCTGGCTGGGTCAAAGGGCGGGTTTGGCCTAGCTGGTGGAGAATTCGATGCACGAGGCACATGGATGTCTTTCGTCGTACATACAAGATAACCGGGGGAGACAAGTGTGGAACAGGGAGAGGCGAGTCAAGGGATCGCGCGTTTGCAGGCAGGGCCCCCAGCTGTTCTGTAGTTGTATGTATACAATCCGTAGCTGGAGGCTTTGACAGCTGTGTTTGACCTGTTTGAAATGTGCTTCGTAGTGCTTCCAGTTTGTTGGTGAATCACAGAGCCAAAGAGAACGTACGGGTCAAGATCAGGATGAGGCTGTCAGGGGATAGCCTACGGAGATGCTTATTCCTCGAGGCGAAGGAAGAAGGGGAAGCGGGAGAATGTGATGTGCTTTCGCTACTGCAGATGCGAGAGTGCTCGGGAAGGTACGCTGCTTTCTCAAAGTATCCGTTCCTGTACTTTTGCTGCGACGCTCCCCGATAACCCTAACCCGGAATAGGAAGTACTTTCCAAAAGCAGATGTCGTTCCGTACCATGTCGCCGGGCCGAGAGACGAAGGTCTTTCCGCCTCTCTCCTGACTGATACAGTACTGTATTCCTTGATTTCTGATCTACCAGTATACGCTCGACATGTCTTGGCTCGTCTTCCGTTGGAAAATCTCCTTGACATCAGTTGATGCTCTTCTTTTTTTTTCCCTATCAAATCACGAGCTGGACAAAAGCTGGACACTAATGACGAACGGCTGACGCTAGGGCCCGCTCCCGTACGCATCTCCAGTTCGTACAGTACCTGTACATAGGTACTTTATCCGCAAGGCGCTTTACAGCTAGCGCTCCGTATTCGCACATGTATCCTGTATGTACACAGCCGGGGCGCGGGTCCTGGCCGCAGGTCATTGTCCGTTTCCTCTTTCCTCTTTGTCTTTATGACTTGTCTTGCATTCCATCTTCATTCTTTATATCTCTCACTGCCCCCCTTGCAAGAGCCTTGAAGTAACCTGACGGGCGGCTAAAGAGGCCAAGTCTCGAGTGCAATTGCCGGCAAATACTTTAGTATACCTTAGTACATGGGTGAGTACAAGTACAGGTAAGCAAGTACCTGCAGCCATTTAAAAGGGAGCGTCTCGCGCATGCAGCACGTCACATGGACTCCAGCAGGTACGAGTACCTCGGTCTCCATAATGATACATGTGCAGCCTCACTGCTCCTTGCAGCGCGTACAGATACAGCGCATCCAGGCCCTGTAGAAGCGCGTCAGGTGTTCAGCTACCGGGGGGTTCTAGGCTGACCCGCCTCCAGCCTGCTGCAACTTGGACTCCGATAGCTCCAGCTCCAGCTCCAGCAATCTTCCAATCTTCCCTTTTGCCCCTCTCCGCTTTGCAGTAGATACAAACGCTTCAAGTCGTTAGCTGGCTTACAAGGCACCTCAAGCCGTTGAGGCTTCAACCACGGAGCTAACGATACAAAGTGTCTGTTTGTGCCCAGTGTCTCTTGCTTCCGAGTACATGTATTCTGCTTCATGTCTCGAGTTGTCCGTCTCTGATGCCTCGATTCTCCTTGCCTTTGAACAACGCATCAGACACGCATACCATCGTCACCCAACAAGAGCTGGACTGGCCGCTAGACGAACCCTTCGATCCAGCATATTCTCGTTCATTCAACCCGGCCCCAATGAATACCTAGTAGCCAGAAGAAGCCACTCAACCGGCATCAAAGCCTCACAGCATCAATCAGCAAAAGGCCCCGTCCCCTCCCCCGCTGCGACCCAACCGCCCAAACCGCCACACCTGCTTCCTTCGTAAAGCTTTATTGTCTCTGAGCCAACGCGTCTCCATCAATAAAAAGAGGCATCATCCATCCAGGGCACCGGCACCGTCCACTAGAGAAGCAGGTGATGGCAAATCTTCAAGTAGTCTTACTCGTGCGTGGTCCCTTGCATCTAGTAGGAGGACTCTTTGTTCGCTATCAACAATTCGATACTGCCAGATTGGGGTTCCGTCTCTCTCAGCGCCGTCGATGAACATGAGCCCGCTACCTGAAACCTGACGAGGGTCGCCAGGCTCATTGCGCGCCCCGTCTCGTATCACGTCAGTAGCCGGGATGAGGCCTCGTCACTGGGATACATATGTACATCACATCGGACCTAAGTACTAGGTAGGTACCTATGAATCCCTCGGATTACGAGCACGATCACACGTAGCAGCACAAAGCTCCATCATTTGCTGCGGAGCATACCTACTGAAGCTATTAGGCAGATACTTACCTTTCACGAGCGTGACAATACAAGCTCGTATCTCTACAGAATAACTCGTAATACGGACACATACGTAGTAGCATATCTGCTGTAGGATGCCATCACTTAAGCTTCCAAACCAATATAAACGCGACGGCAATGTGCAGGTGGCTCTGGCTCTGGCTCTGTTGGCTCACTGATAACGCCGGTTAGAGACAAAGCGGATGGTGGAAGAGAACAACCATGTCGAATACTATTATCGCAATCTGCTATACACATCGTGTCCCACGTGTGTAATCTACATGGTTGACAATTGAACATAAAACTCGACTTCCACAGCCGTCTTGTGGCACTGATATCCCTTGCAAAATCGCTCACTCGCTCGCTCGCTTTCGCAGCAATACATATGAACAAATATATGAACAAATGAAAGTGCATGGGGGTATCTGAAATGACACGTGTGCTGCGGTTCGACAAACAAGTATCGAGATGAACAGAGGAACAACAACGAAAACACCACTCTTCCACATCGTATCATGTATATACTGGGGCCCATATCGACAACGAGCAACCTAGAAACTCCTTCATCAATCTTCCTTCCAATCTGCAAATTCCGGCTCGCCAAACGGATTCCATTCTTGTCCGGGATAGCTCGTTGCGCTCATTTTGGGCTCAAGGTCCTCTGGCTCGTAGTAAATCTTCTCCTCCTGTGATGCCAGTCTTATCGCTCGCTTTCGTGCTTCTTCAGTGTCTTCTAGTTCGGCCACCACACCGGTGCTTGCCGGCGGCAAGCCCGGGTTGGTCTCCGCCGCTCTTGAGCTTTCTGCCTCTTCCTTGGGAACTGTTTGCGAGCCGCCAGGCGCCTCGTTGCTATTATTCGTACCGCTGGGCACCGCCTTGGGCGTAGCGTCGTAAAGATTCTCCTCCGCCAATTGCCGAGCCTTCTCTACATCTATGCCAAGATTCGATGCCGGAGTCGGATCAGCCGTCACATCCAACTTGGGCTCGGGCTTCATGCCAGGCTTCTGATCGGCTCTAACCGACACAGCTGGGCTTCGTGGAGCAGACCGAGTGTCGTCCACAACAGACAAATTCCCACTTTCGGACGGCTGTGGGCTTCCCGGATGCGAGGCTCCGAGGTTGCTACCCAGATCACTGGTGGGCCGCGGCTCAACTCTACCGGTACGACTATCTTGAGAGCTGTGTCTGTTGTGCTGACTCAACTGCGTATTGAACGAGTCGGTGCTGCGGGCATCACGGTAGTCGGCCCGTGAATCAGATGGAGCCCTCGCATGAGCAGACGTCTCGTTCGGCAGAGACACCGAGACCGGGCCTTGAGCCATTCGAGGGGGTGGCGATTGGAAAGTCTGGAGCTGGTGGTGGGACATGAGAGGAGGATGGCCACCCTGCCATTGCTGCTGTTGCTGTAAATGTGAATGAGGATGAGGGTGTTGCTGCAATGGGTGCAGTTGCTGTGGCAGGGGAGCAAACTGGCCGTGCGGCATCTGACGTCGAAGGTTCTGATGGTATGGCGAGGGCACCACAATACCCTCGCCATGTACCGCCGCATATCCCCGGGGAATAGGCACGGTCTCATAACGCGGCTCCGATGAGCGAGTCTGATCTCGAGGCGGTGCACTCTGCTGTGAAGGTCCAGGAGACATCGTCTTGGCTCTTGGAAGATTGGGTGGCTGTCCAGATGGGTGCATGTATTGGCCATTGGTAGGCATAGCATCGAGCCGTGACCCCTGTAGTTGTCCAGGCTGCTGCTGGTATCCTTGAGGATGAGGCTGGGGGCCCAGATTCTGAAACTGCTCGGGAGAAGGTTGAACGCTGCCCTGATTTGGCGTACTCTCCACCTGTTTGGACGCCCGCCTGAGAGCACCAAGCAGCTTGTTGCCCCTGATCTTGTCCGCCACAGCAGTCTTGTTCTGGCCCGGGTTCGGGCTCTGTTGCTGTGGATACTGCTGCTGTTGCAGCGGCTGCTGGGTCCTCTGGGACATTTGCTCCGTCATTCGATTTTTGAGTCCTTTCCAACGGGATGCTTGGCCGTCTTTCTGTTGTGTTGCAGCCTCTGGGGGTTGTGTATTCGCTCGCCCGAATGGCACAGGAAATCCTGGGGCCAGGTGTTGCGGCCTAGATTGAACTGGATGCATAGGTGTCGAAGTCTCTGAGGCAACAGACGCATTAGATAGGCTCACCGAAGGTGGATATCGAGGCTGCAGCTGTTGTGGTGCCTGTGTACTGGTAAGCAGGGGCGATGCCGAAGTAGAAAAGTTCCGCTGTCCTGCTGTGTCAACAAGCTGCTGCTGAGTCTCAGATCTGGTGTGGGACCCAGGAGTAGCCGGCGGCTCAGCGTTCTGCGTGTCCGGCAACTTAACGGTCGCCAAAGCTGGCGAATGTAGCTGTTGATGTTGAGACACTGGCGTTGCGGCCTTGCTCGACACCTGAGACTTTGCAACTTGCGGCGAAGGCTCCGGGGATAGAGTCACGCTGCCTTCGGTTTGATGCACGGAGCTTCCTCCCTGCAGAACAGACTTGGCATCGGATCTCTCGCGGAGAGAAGAAACAGATGGGAAAGAGTGGACCGACGGTGGCACATCGTTGGACACAGCGTGGTGGATGACAGAACGGCCAACAGCAAGGTCAGCATCCGAGGCCAGAGGGGGTGCTTCAGGAGGAGGGGTGATCAAGACGCCCTCGACAATCTCGTCATGCTCCGGAGTATGGCTTTGTGGTGGAACGGGGGCTTGCTCTTCAGTCTTGGAGGTGGATACAATGGATATGTCCGGGGATACCGTCTGTGATCTCAGCACATCTTCTTCGCTCACATCATCCCCCTTCACAGGCAGGGGCGGAACTTTCTCCTGGAAGACGAACTCTTGAGGCCTAGGAGTCTTTTCCTCCGTCATAGAACCCACTTGGGACGCGGGCGACGTCTCCAAGTCGACGTTTCCAGAAACCCTCTGGTCCTCCGCCGCAGCAGAGTTCACGGCCTGTGGGCCTGTTTGGGGGATATTGGCACGAGCCACCGGGGTTGCGGTCGAAAGCGGCAGCTGGTGATTTCCAGCCTTCTGTCGTCCGGCATCCAGAGCCATGATTTGTGATGGCGGCGTGGATTGCGGCAACGCAAATCCCGGCGAGGCTGCCAATATCTGCTGACCTCCAGTTGCAGGCAAGGCCTTTGAATCACCAAACGATCTCTGCGCAGGCTGCTCGAGCGCATATTGCTGCTGCTGCTGCTGCTGCTGCTTCTCCTCCTCCTCGCGGCCGTAGTTCTGAAACGATTCCTCAAACCCTAGGCTCGACATGGACCCTAGCTGATCTGAAGCAAAATCCAAAGAGGGTAGTTGAATGGACGGTCGAGAAACTGTGGCTGCCTGGTTCTGAATCTGGGGGTCTTGCCTGCGGTCGCCGGTCTGCTGCCTGGGTATCGCGCCCAGTGAAGCACGATCCTGGCGTGAGCGAGAGAATAGGCCCGTGATTCCGGATGCTTTGGCAATATCGGATATCCGTCTCTTATGCGTAGCCCCTCCTTCTCGGCCATCCCCAGGAGACTCAAAGGCGGAGTTCGAAGTTGATGAGCGAGAGAAATTGCCAGGTCCTATTCTGAACTGTCCAGCACCAAAGAAGGCGCGCTTACGCTCTTCGCGAGGATCAGCGGGCGGCTCGCCACCAGCAGATCGTGTATCTCGCTGGCGCGCTTGGTTGATCGTGTCTTCTTCCCTCCGAATCGCCTGTTCGGTTGATGAAGGACGACCGGAGAGGCCAAGGAGACTGGCCCGCTTCTTCCTGCGATCAGCAGTATCCTCCATGGCCACACTACTTTCTGAAACCTCATCCCCCCGAAGCTGCAAGGAGGGAGGTCTCACTTCAGTGACAGAGCCTCGGCGTTCTCTCGAAGTTGCTCTCGCAAGCCGGGTTCCAATCTCCTTGAATATGCCCGAGTTTCTCCTACGTCCACGATCGTCTGACTCCGGCCCCCCTTGTTGCTGTGTCGGAGCAGCTATTCCCTCTCTAGCCGGGCGATTTTGCATTTGGGGCGGGAATCCTTGGCCTCGGTTATGTTGCCGTGGATCTTGCCCTTGGGATAGCTGAAAGAGCTCGGGATAGCGTCGAGCAGACGACGGAGGCACATCGCTTCTGAATCGAGCGGGCGGACCCTGGGGGGCAGACACTGGGGCGGCCGGGAATTCCAATCCAAGCTCCTTGTCATAGCCATAGTAGGCATTCTGCTGAGCAAAGTCTGTGCCAGAGCGCTTTTTGGTGAGGTGAAGTGGCTCGGCCAGGTGGCTCTCTTCGAGCTTCCACGGGCCCGCAGGAGGGAGTTTCTGGACCAAGCTACCTAGCATAGGCGCGGCCGGGACAAAATGGGGTCCAGGATCACCGGGATACTGCTGCCTGTGTTGCAGCTGTTGCCCTGGCTGCTGAGGCGGTTGAGGTTGCTGAGGCTGTTGTGGATGAGGATGATGGGGATGATGGGGACGATGGGGATGGCCTGCGTTGGTAGGTTGTTGCGGGCCAAATGCCGTTTCTGCACCCGCCACTGCCTCTGAAGCATGCTTCGAGGCATCAACGGCACCAACAGGAGAGAAGAAAGGGGCGTTAATGTCAGCACCATCACCTCCTAAGCCGCCGAAATCCTCATCGTCGTCGTCGTCTAGGGCAAAGCGTTCAGAAGCCCTCCGTGCCTTTGATTTTGTGCCAAACGTCGAGCCCCTCCTGATTGGCGGCAAGCCGATAAAAGACGAGTTGCGCTTTGGCGCACCCGACCCGTCCAGGGGTTGACTCTCAATTTGGGCTTGGCCTTGAGTTTGAGTTTGTGGCTGGCCCGCGTGATGGTTGGCTCCATGGCCAATTGCAGGACCGGAGCTGGCACTCACCATTGCTCTGAATGACGGGGACATTCTGTTGGCCTGGCTCCGTTCGCCCTGATGCTGAACCATGACCCAATCATCCGGCGTCACCGTATCCGGACTCAAGTCAGAGAGTCTTTGGCCGGTAGAGAACATGTTCTCTCCTTGTTCTGCTGACGCATGAGGCCCGTGGAGGAAATCGTTGCCGATGAGTAATTCGCCTGGTCTGACGTGTTCCTCGCCAGGCTGCGTCACGGCTGACGGGTCGGGGTCTGGCGTGTCATTCGAGACACTCCACGGAAAGGCGGATCCGGGGCCAGATGCAGCATCCAAGGGGGAGACCGGGGACGGGTCGGGCAGCTGTGGCGGTGTCGTGGAGATGTCATCGCTGGAATGTGGGGCAGGGTCGTCTTCTCGAGGCTTTGGTTCGAGGCTAAACCGCCAGGTCGATCGTCGCTGTGCTTTGTTTGGGGTCGGATGGTCCGGGGAGATGATATCAACCTAGTTGGTGAGAGACGAAGCGGGTTAACATTTATTCGTCATATCATGATGAGCTCCAAAAAAAAAGGGAAAAAAAACAGAAAAAANAAAAAAAAAAAAAAAAAAAGAAGAAGAAAAAAAAAAGGAATAGGAGACTCCCCTGGATAGTTGGTATCGGAGAGGGGGGGCGTGCGTGTGGATGGGTGTATGTGTATGTATGTGCGTATGTATAGGTGGGTTGGATGAGAAAAGAGGAATGGAGAGGGTGTTCCTGGGGAGGATGGGGTATGTGAGGGAACAATGGGGAAGAGAGGGGGACAGAATTTGTGTTCGTGTTTGCCGCGTAATTCCTATCTTCATAGACATGCCACCGTCACATCATGATGCCCCAATTTCTAGTCCTGAGTCAAGGAAGGGCGGGTACACAAGATATCTCCATTCTCGGAGCATCATTCAAGACAACCGATTCGTAGCAGGAAGATGAATAAGAGTATCCAGGGAGAAGGAGGCGACAAGGAGAAGAGGAAGAGAGAGAAAAAGAAAAAGTATTATTCTGTCGAGGCAATGAAGAGGAAAGAGAAGGGCCCACTCACTGCGAGTAGGGTCTGGAGAGAAAAATCAATCAATGAAATACCTTGTCCCCGCTTCCGCGCAGTTTGCTTTTGCCCTTGCTCAACAGTCCCTTGCCCATCTTTCCAGCTGAATGCATAAACTCCTTGCTCTTGGTGCCGATCTGGTTGCCGGAATGGCCAAACGCACTGCCAGACATCTGGGATGGCATCGACAGTCCACCAAGCCTCGAGCGGCCACCACCGCCTCCGCTACCACCACCTCCACCGCCTCCGATTTGTGGCACAGACGTGCTGGGTGAGCTGGCATTGAGATACTGCTGGTAATAGGGCTGCTGCTGGCTCGAGGGTTGAGACCCTGCCGGCAAGGAGGCGTTGTTAATCGCTTGAGATGTCAGGTGGCCTCCCGGAGCAGAGATGGATGCCGAAAGCTCGGGATGCTCCGTGGTCATATAAAGAAGCCAGCTCTGGAGGCCGGAGTCTCTTGCAGCCAAAGCCTGACGTGCTTCATTGTATTTTGCGATCCTCTCTGCGGGCGTCGACAGCCCCATGACTTCTCGGAAGCTCATGGCTTTGGTCTGTGCATGCGGGTTTGGATTAGGGGCAGGGGCTTGTGGAGCCGGCACGGATGCTGCAGAAGTCGGTGAAGACACGGCCGGGTGAGATTCCGGGGGCGGAGGTGGAGTTCCTGTCACCAAGCTGACGGCACCCCGCTCTGCGAGCAGCTTTTCGTCGGCAATGGACAAGCGCGCCTGGTCGCGGGCCGTGGTAGAAGGCCTGTCGCTCTTCACCGAGATAGATACCGGAGAAGGAGGCTCGGGAAGCGACGAATCGTGTCCTGGCAGAGCGCCCGATGTCTGCAGCACCAGAGCACCCGAGCCGGATCCCGTCGCAGTTGGTGGTGCCTGCGACAGCTGAGAAACAGGGCTATGGCTACGAGATTCGTTACCCAAGTTCGTCACAGACGGCTCAGACGGTTTCGGATGAAGCGCGGCAGCAGAGGAGCCATCGCCCGTTGCCTGAGCCGGAGTCGTGGGAGTGGGAGTGCGGTGTTCCTCTTCAGCCTCCCATGAGAATCTGCGTCTAAGAGATGATGGCGGTTGCTGTTCATCTTGCTGTTGTGGCTGATCTTGGAGCACTTGCTGAGACTGCTGAGGAGACAAGATAGAATCAAACGTAACCGTAGTTGCTGCCGGTGGCGGAGGCGTGGGGTTGGTAGCCAACTGCAGTCCCGGCTGGGCTGAATGAGCAGGATCCGTCTCCAGAGCCGACGGTGTCCTCTGCTGGTCCTCAGGCGGCGGCGGCACCGGCGTGTTTTCATGATCCAGGCCCGAACCTTCCGCGGTGTCTGCCCAGTAGCTGTCATAGTCCATCAGCGTATAGCTGCTCTCTCTGACGGCGCTGCGGTGCTCCGGAGGGTGCAGCTGAGGGCCGTCGCTAAGCTTGACCTCGGCAGGAGTCGCGCCAGAGGGGCTGAGAGTCCGCATAATCTCATCACTAAGTACGTCGCTCTCCTTCACGGGGCTGTCCTTCAGAGGAGACGATTCGGCCGTGCTGTAAGTCTGCACTCTTTGGAACGATTGAGGCCTATCCAAGTCAGGCAACGTTTCTCCTCTGCCAGGCTGAAGAGGCTCCGTGGGGGTGATTTTGGTGCCTTGCGAGTCAAACAAGGGATCTGCAGCGTGCGTTTCATGGGGGCTGGGAGTTCGCAAAGGGGGAATGTCCGGAAGATTCCTGCCAGGAAACAGGTTGTTGGGCTGAGAGAGAGGCGCGCCTCCTGGCGCTTCGGAGTGATCTTCGTCCTCGGCCGGCACTGGAGGGGCCTGCCAACGCGACTGATTCGCACTTGGGATGTCGGGGCTAGATTCAATCACTGGAGGAATGCTGGGCGCATCTCTGCTCGTGGAAGAAGAGAATAGATCAGCGCCAAAGGCTGACATGCGAGCAAGGTCCGGCAGCTTGGGGCTAACAGACATTCGCCCGCGGTCAATCCCAGCTTGAGACTCGATATCCAGGCGAGCAGCTTGATTGTCGGGCTGGTCAGCATGGAGGGAATCGTAGTCTCTTTCCCAAGTGTCACGTCTATCCGCGCCGGACAGGGGCTGGGGAGCAGATTCCGAGAAGTGTTCACCTCCAATGGTTGGGGGTATAACTTGAGCCGGTGCTAAAAGCGCGTGCTCGTTATCATCGTCAAGCCGACTGTAGTTATCGGGCGAGTAGATGATGGAGAGAGGTTGGTCTGCAGGCGGTGCTGGTGGTGCCGAGATCTGAGGCGACAAAGAGCGGTTGCCAACTGGAGGCGTGGGCGTGGGCGTGGGCGTGGGCGTGGGCGTGGGCTTTATAGAGCGCTCAAAGCTGGAGGACCGTGACACATCGTAGCCGCCGGGAGCTTCTTGTTGTTGCTGATCTTGTTGCAGCATCTGCGAAGGTAGCTGGGCAATACCGGCTAGCGACAGGTTGCTATCGCCGTCGCGCCCCTGGGAGGCGGTCACAGACTGCGGTGATACAGCATGGCCGCTGGCAATGGACTCGGAGGCGCTGCGAATCGAGACGTCTGATACGTCGGGAGAAGAAACTCCTATCCGCAGTGGCTGGCCGGCTGGCGGTGTTACAGCGGTAGGTTGCTGCTGTTGCTGTTGTTGCTGGACCTGTGTTCGCAGCGACGGCAGCGCGCTCAGACTCGACGCTGGGCTGGGAGTATTGTGACGGGAGTGTAGCAGGTCGGTGCCGGAGAAGGTGCGCAGCGAAGGGTTGATTGGCGGAGGCGGCACAGGCTCTTGGTCAGACTCTTGGTCGAACTCATCAGCTCCCCAGTCGTCGCCGTCATAGTTCTGGACCTTGGCCTCGACCCATTTCCTCGTCTTCTTCCGGCTCACGTTGACTTGATAGGTCGTCGGCTGAGTCTGCGCGCTTCTGCAAAATCAAAAGCATGTCAGTCCACAAGATACCAACCAACGTGATGCCGAGGGAGAGATGCGGGAGCGGGGAGAGCAGCCGTACAGAGACGTTTGGGCACGTTTCACCGGGTTATTGTACGAGTCCTCCATTGTGCCGTCGTGACGATGCGAAACCTTCGAATTTGTTCTATATCAGAGCATGCTTCCGCAGACGGAATGCTGGTCTTTCCCCGCGTCCAGGCGGAGAGCTGGTGCAAACGACTGCTATTGCCTTTCCCTCTGCGAAATGCAGGCGATGGCACAGAAGGAGAATTGAAGACGGAGCGGACTTTGCGATTGCGAAAATTACGTGGTGGTCTGGAGCGGAGAAGCTGGTCGGCGAAGAGGATGGCGTAACAAAGGTCCAGCTGAGTACTCCAAGAGATAACGCTGGCGAGTGCAGATTAATTTGTCACGGCGAGAGACAGACAAGCGCTGCGAACCCGAGTAAGAAAATCAAAGGTCACAGGGTTTCGGTGAGGAGGAGGAGGAGGAGGAGGAGGAGGAGAGAGGAAGCGCGCGGATCGTCGTGGCAGTTCAAGGCCAATGCTCTTGCCTAGTACGAAATACCAGGAGGCAGGTGATATAGATGGTACGAAGTGCTTCGTACTTTCCCTTCGTTAAAATGCAGCAAGTGCAGCGGCCCTTTGGGGAAAGGAAAGGAAGGAAGGAGGAGCCTTGAAAGTGGAAAACAAAAAAAATGGCTGGCGCGTCCGAACGGTGTGGCTGGTGAGCCGGGAGCCGTTCAGGCAGGGTACAGGCATGAAGTACGTACGAAGGATTATAGGCTTGAAGGGGAGAAGAGAGCCGCATGAAGGGGTATCTCGAACTCGAACGGTGCTGAACAAGGGGTTCTACTAGGTGCAGAACCGCCCCAGCAGGGACTACGTCAACAAGCCCATTCCTGTTGATGTTGGTCTCTTCTTGTTCTAACTTGAAGTGTTCCAAGTACTTCTACTGTACCTGTAGAGACTGTGGCTATGCTCCTTTACCTTAGCCGTTGGCCCACCTCATGGCCAAGGTACCCTCGCCGAGGCCAATACGAAGTATCTCCCCCATACCGCCAGCCCTGCGCAGCGACTTGTGGCCGCTGTCCCGCCCGCAAGTGGACTTGGAAGGCCGCACGTGTGGCGCCTCAGAACGACGAAGCAACGTGGATTCATCAGATCCATCGCTCATCTCCCTGACGCTGCTAGCCGGCGACGAAACCACTCGAACCTCAACCCCATCATTTGTTCAATTTGACGGCTTCGCTCATTATACCTTTTTCGAGTCTACGTCTTACTCCGTCCAGAGCCTCTTTTTAATTAATCAATCCATCCTTGCCGCCATTAGCTGCCTGAAATCGCCCGTTTCCGAAGCGACCGATTTGCTTGCTGTTGCTGGTCCCTGGCCCAGAGCTGTTCAACCTCGATTTCCGATATAGTTATACGAATACTGCGTCTTCGACTCTCCTTGGCAGTCGACTAATCAACGCGAGGAAGCAAACCTTACCGAGATTGCTCCCTCACCCTTACCCCGGCTCGCGACCTGATCTCGATCTCAGGGCTGAACCTCGCCCCAAATCAAGTCTCACCCCGTCAATCTGCTCGTCGATAAGTCGCCAAACGCGCTGGTCGCAGTCCGGACATCACAGCACCCGACGGGCGAAATCAAAATCAAACAGACGAACCATCGACTCTGCCATACAGAATGGCTGTCGCCTCGATCCAGGACCGAACTGCGGAGTTCAAGTCGGTCCTTGCTCAGGCCCAGCGTCGCCAGAATGCGAACAAGGTGGGCTCGCAGCGGAGGTCGCTGCTCAACGACGCGCAAAAGTCTGCCGCAAACGGAGATGCTCGGGCGAGGAGATCAGACTTTGCCCGAAAGGCCGCCGAGATTGGAAGAGGCATCGCGGCCACCATGGGCAAGCTCGAGAAGTTGGCGCAACGTGAGTCTCTCTGCGACAACGATATGCTGACAGGTAGCGACCGTGATGAAGAATATCAGACTAACCCTCTGACGTAGTCGCAAAGCGTCGCACGCTCTTCGACGACCGGCCGGTGGAAATCAACGAGCTCACATTCGTCATCAAGCAGGATCTGTCGTCGCTCAACCAGCAGATTGGCGCCCTCCAAGCAATGTCGAAGCAGCAGCACCCCAAGGCTGACCAGGAGGGCGAGCACAACAAGAACGTGGTATATCTGCTACAGGGCAAGTTGACTGACGTCTCAGTCAATTTCAAAGACGTGTTGGAAGCCCGGACAAAGAACATCCAGGCCTCGCGGTCGCGAACCGAGAACTTCATATCCACCGTGTCCCAGCATGCGCAGCCATCGCTGCACCAGTCCGCCTCGCCACTGTACGGAACCCCCAACCGAGCATCTCCGGCGCCTGGCAACGACACTCTCTCTCTGAATCCAGGCCCCATCGGGGACCAGCAGCTGTTGATGATGGAGGAGGCGAACCCCACCAACACGTATATTCAGCAGCGAGGCGAGGCCATTGAGGCCATTGAGCGGACAATCAACGAGCTGGGCGGCATCTTTAGCCAGCTGGCGACCATGGTTTCCGAGCAGAGCGAGATGATTGAGCGGATTGACGCCAACACGGAAGACATTGTGGACAATGTGGAGGGGGCACAGCGCGAGCTGATGAAGTACTGGTCGAGGGTTTCCAGCAACCGATGGCTGATTGCAAAGATGTTTGGAGTTTTGATGATTTTCTTCCTGTAAGTGCTTCTTCCGGGGCATTGCGCTTCTTCTTCTTCTTCTACGGCTCAAGTGACTAACTGGTGTGTGCGATTAGACTATGGGTTTTGGTCTCGGGGTAAAGATGCCATTGGGTTATAGAGGCGACGCAGATGCAGCTCTGTACGGATACCACGGGATGGTTACTTATCGATTTTACTCTTTGCGAACGTCTTTTCCTCTTTCTTCGGCATGTACCACGTCCTGATGGGTAAGGATCTTCCATGTTTCCCACGCCATTCTGATTTCTGTTGCTTTGTACCCTTCTTCTTTTTCTCTCTCTGTTTATCCCATTTCCTATCGTCTTCTGTCGTTTTCTCTCCAGGCATCGCAGGCTCTATTGTAGAATTAGAGGCAAAAGCGGCGGCATCAAGGAGGTGCTCGAGAATCAACCGGCGTTTTTTTGGGATTGGGAGATCCCTTGCTTTTGTCGTGTTTTTCCCTACATGCCCTTCAACGTCTCGAGACTGTAAGATACATATGTAATAGTAAACCGCATCCCGGCCTACCATGTGATATTACCACATATCTGTCGCTGCGTGGTACTGTTTGTCTCGAATATGAATTACATACATGTGCATACATGCCGCAGCTTAAAGAGCATGCATGATGCCGATGGCCATTGGTTGGCTGATACACCCGTCAAGCAAGGTCCGAGAATATCCACCCCAGGTTATCCCTCCTCGGCTCAAAAGACGCCGAAATGTCGTGATGGAGCTCCTTGAGCAAGACGGACTGATTTCTCCTTGGCTGGAATCTGGGCGACTGCTGCGCCCCCACTCAGCAGCCAAGAAGCTCGCCCTCTTATTGAGTCATTTCGTGATGCCTTGGCCCTGCGGTCCAGCAGCTGCTTGGCGGATTGACCGCCGAAGGGGAACTTTTTCTTCGGGGTAGCGAGATCGGAAACTGGGGTAGCATCTTGCTCCATGTTTGTTTGCTGCCGTTGGCCCAGGCAGTCAATCAATTAAGAGGGCCGCAGGATCCAATGTTTGCTTGACCTGTGCAGGCCAGATAAGAGGTTAGCAGGTTGCTCAAATGACTCCGTCTCTTCAATAGCTTTCGAATCTTTCTCTAAAACAAAGAATTGAGAATCAAATAAGAGACAGCCAATATGGTCGCTACTTCGTTCAAGCTCAACAACGGCCTGGAGATTCCAGCTGTCGGTCTCGGTAGGGCTCAATCCGTCTCCTGTGAGGGGCCAGAGTTGCCAATGGCGGGGGAGGGGCAATCTCGATGGGCGCGCAGTTGGACTTTGCGAGAAAAAGAAGCAAGCAAAGCAAAGGAGATCACAAGGGTCATCGAGAGATATGGCTGACTCTGAATCTTCGCAGGAACATGGCAGTCCAAAGCCGGCGAGGTCCAGGCGGCGGTTTCTTACGCGCTCCAGAACGGCTACAAGCTCATCGACGGAGCTTACTGCTACGGCAACGAGGACGAGGTCGGCGAGGGCCTCAAGGAGGCTTTCGCTGCGGGGGTGAAGCGCGAGGACGTCTTTGTCGTGACCAAGATCTGGGCTACGTACAACACGCGGGTTGAGCTGGGGCTGGACAAGAGCTTGAAGAGCCTGGGGCTGGACTATGTCGACTTGCTGCTGGTGGTGAGTGCGGGCTGGAACCGACGTGTCCATCGCATATATATACTCCTATCTAGGCAGTATGCTGACCGGATCTGTGACGACTACAGCACTGGCCAGTTCTGCTGAACCCTGAAGGTAAGAATAGTCGACAGTCCATCCATGAGAGGATATCTCGATCGCCTAACTCTTCACTCACAGGCAACCACGACAAGTTCCCTACGCTGCCCGGCGGCAAGCGAGACGTCATCTGGGACTACAACCACGTCGACGGCTGGAAGCAGATGGAGGCCGTCCTCAAGACAGGCAAGACCAAGTCCATTGGCGTCAGCAACGTACGTCTTCGAGAATCGCATATCGTTATTGTCTCCCCGCTTTCTGACACAACACCGGCGTGATGCAGTACAGCAAGAAGTATCTCGAGCAGCTTCTCCCTCATGCCACCGTTGTCCCCGCAGTCAACCAGATTGAGAACCACCCCAGCCTCCCCCAGCAAGAAATTGTCGATTTCTGCAAGGAAGAGGGCATCCACATCATGGCCTACAGCCCCCTGGGCAGCACGGGCAGCCCGCTAATGAGCGCCGACCCGGTGGTCAAGATTGCCGAGAAGAAGGGGATCTCTCCCACCACCGTCCTGCTGAGCTATCACGGTACGCTTCCTTTCCTCTGCTTGAGCATTCATCTGGATCAGACTATGCATACTTACGCTCTGGATGAATAGTGAACCGTGGCAGCACCGTGCTGGCAAAGTCGGTCACGCCCGCTCGCATCAAGGCCAACCTGGAGACTGTCGACTTGGACGACGAGGACATGAAGCTGCTGAACAACTACTCCAACGACCTGGCGAGCAAGGGCGAGCTGAAGCGCTACGTCTACCCTCCGTTCGGCATCGATTTCGGCTTCCCCGATAAATCATAGAATTACATGGGTTAGAGATGTGTTCAGTTAGCATGCATATAGGTCGCCTGTGCAGTTGTTTTCTCATACACAAGGCACGCCCATGAATGTTGAATAGCGTGTCATCAGAATCGTAACTTCATTCATTTTGGATCGTGCTCCTGTGAGGTGCTGCTATGACATGTCTACCACAACCTTGATAACCAGGTTGCCCTCTCCATCCTTGACCTTGCCCGCCATTTCAAATGCATGCTTGATCTCATCAAGGCCCTTGAATCGATGTGTGACGAGCTTTTGCAGGTCGGGCAACCCTGCCGGCCTGTTGGAAAGCATCTCAATGGCTGCAGGATACGTGTTGGCATATCGGAAGACGCCGACGAGGTCGACTTCTCGAAGGGCGGCTGCAGACATGGGCACTGTAAGAATCGGTGTACCCATGCCAATGATCATGACTTTTCCACCGGGTTTCGTTGCCTAATTCTTCCTGTCAGCGTCACCCGATGTATATGGCTCTATAGATCAGCAAGAAGGTTCACTCACGTAGATTGCGCTCTGCAAGCAAGTCTCCACGCCAGTACATTCATATACGGCTCCAAACTCGCCAACTTCCTCGCCATTCACCTTGACGCCCTTGGCTTGCTCCGCGACCTCCTGAGCATACGCCAGCTTCTCGTCGATCGTCTGCGGCCTCGCCAGTGGCACGACGAAGCCCGCATCTGCGAAGCCGTTGGCGACGGCGAAATCGACGCGGTCCTTTTGAATGTCCGCGACGACGACGGCAGAGGCGCCGTTGGCTTTGCTCACGGCTGCGGACAGCAGACCAACGGCTCCGGCACCGAAGATGAGGACGGTGGATTCAGAGGCGAGGTTGGCGCGGCGATGGGCGTGCATGGCGACCGAGAGAGGCTCGATGAGGGCTCCCAGATCGAGGGGGATGGATTCGGGGAGTCTGCGTGCGATGATGATGATTCCGTTTGTCAGCTCATCCCCTCCATCACCCGCAATCGACGTTCGCGTAGGTAGAAACGTACCTATGAACCCATCGCGCAGGATGATTGATCCTCTCCTGCAGCGTCCCCTGCATGTGAGGAAAGGCCTTGGCCGAGCTCCGGAACTTCATGCCCCTGCAGATGTTGTATCTCCCGCTGTTGCAAAACTCGCAGCTCTCGCACGGCAAGCCGACCTCGAGCGCGACCCGGTCGCCCGGCTTGAGGTCCGTGACGCCAGATCCCACGGCAACAACGGTGCCGCTGGATTCGTGGCCCAGCGTCAGCGGCTCGCGCACGAGGATGTCGCCATTGCGGAAGTGGCCGAAGTAGTGCAGGTCAGAGCCGCAGAGGCCAGTGGACTGAACAGCGACTTGGACTTCGTCTGCGGAGGGAGCTGGGAGGCTGCGTTCTTCCTGTGTGATGCTGAGGGGTCAGCGGGTTGAGCTGTTTAATTGGATGCATGTTTTGGTTCTCCTCTACTGGTCTGCCGTCATTGTCCGGACGGCAATTGTCCAATTGGTTTACATACCAGACGGAGATCCTTCTCGCCGTGCAAGACGGACGCTTTGACTGTTGTAGCACACATGGTGGGAGTCGGAAGTTGTTGATTCAGAGAGCTAGCTGGGTGAGTTCGGGCTCCAAGGCAGAGGAACCGAAGCTGTATCGATGCGAAGTACAGATACGGGTTTGAAGCTTCGAACATACAAGCCGACAGAATGTGAAACTCAAGAGGCTCTCATCCGAGGTATATAGATTGAGAGAAATAAATTGTAAAACCGCACATGACCCCCGTTCACATGGGAGTCCTGGCTACACCATCCCCACGGATATCCTGACTGTAAATCAGGAGACACTTCGAGCAACCAAAGCCAACAGAGACGCCCAATCCCAAATGACATAACAGGAACCACACCACGCTCCGATATCGAACGGAGCAAGCAGAGAATTCTCCGTTCCAGGAAACACGACCCGGCCCTTTTCCCCAAGCCACCGGCAAGCTAGCAACTCCACAGCCCTCTAATCGAGTAACTCGATGCCGAAGTCCCAGAGAACCATGGGGGGAAGCAAGCCAGCTCTAGCCGAAGCAAACTGGAGACAGAGCAACAACAACGTGGAGAATGGCTTGTTTGCTTTGCTCCAAGTGGCTCCAATGTCTCCAACGTCGGCAGGGGTTGCCGGAATAGGTGTGTCCTGTAATGGTTGATTGTTTGCGAAAACGCGGGGCAAGCTTCGAACTGAATCCTGCCCCTCCATCCATGCATGTTGGGGGAACATTCAGCTCTGTCGGTCTGGCGGGATAGATAGCCTATAATTTGTCCGGTCGAGGAAATGCTCCCCGGGTTTATCGCGAGCGGGCGTCGAGGTTTGATTTTCTTCTTCTTCACAGCGCTGTTTCCTTGTTCTCCAACGTCCTGACTTATTTTTCCGGCTGGTTTCGACGTCAAGATGGCCTCCATCTTCTCCCTCGAGGGTTCTACAGCTCTCATCACCGGTGCCACGAGGGGCATTGGCCAAGCCGTTGCCATTGGGCTTGCCGAAGCCGGCGCAGACATTATCCTGATCCAGGTACGGCGCATTCTGGGTAAAACGGGTTGTGAGAGCGAGGAACGCGAAAGGCATGCCTTCGACTGACAGATCTGGGGTCAACAGAGAGACACGACGTCGACGGCGACAAAGGAGGCCGTCGAAAAGGCTGGCCGCCAGGCATGGATCTTTACGGCTGATCTCGCCGTCCAGGAGCAAGTCGCCAACATAGCCAAGGGCGTCACGGCCGCAGGCCACAAGGTCGACATTCTGGTCAACTGTGCCGGAATCCAGCGGAGGCATCCTTGCGAGGAGTTTCCCGACAATGACTGGAACGATGTACGTGCTGCTATCTACCCATACCTCTACAACCGCATACTCTGAGTTATCGGGACACTTACGCACAGCTTCCAGGTCCTCCAAGTCAACCTCAACGCCGTCTTCACCCTCTGCCGCGACTTTGGCCGCGAGATGCTCTCGCTACCCCCCTCTCCCGCCACCGGCCGCCGCGGCAGCATCATCAACTTCGCCTCTCTGCTGACCTTCCAGGGCGGTTTCACGGTTCCGGCCTACGCAGCCTCCAAGGGAGCCGTTGGCCAGGTCACAAAGTCGTTTGCCAACGAGTGGACGGCCAAGGGCATCACGGTCAACGCCATTGCGCCGGGCTACATCGACACGGACATGAACACGGCGCTGCTCAACAACCCGGAGAGGCTGGCGAGCATCAGCTCCAGGATCCCGGCGGGCAGATGGGGGTCGCCCGAGGACTTCAAGGGAACTGCCGTGTACCTCGCGAGCAAGGCGAGTGCGTATGTGAGCGGGCATATATTGGTTGTCGACGGAGGATGGATGGGACGGTAGTGTGACCGGCCGGCGCGTGTCTTTCTTTCAGCTACGTCTGTGATGGATGCTGATATCTGGCATTCTTAATGAGCGGACCTCGTGCAATTGGCAATTTGTGGTTAAACGAAGAAAGCAAATTCTATTACGTCTCCAGCTACTTGTTCCCGTCCGTCTCTTGTCATGCTGGTTTGCCGTCTATTATTCATCTAGATCCCTTTTAGATTTTACTGCCTGCGCCGAAGAAATAGACAAGAAAATCATCAGCTGCTATGCACCAGGTTAAGCCACGGAGACTTGGAAAGGTGATGTGTCGTTATAAGGAAACTACAAACGTCTCCGATGTGGCCTCTTCGAATTGTGTGTTCAAGTGTGGAATGGAGAGGAGAAGGGGGGGCTTTAGTGTGATTTACTTTTGCCTCCTTCGTAGTAGTGAGCCATTTGCAGGCCTGCTCGTCGGAAGCCGCACTTGACGTAGAAGCCCTCGTTGGCGTCGCTGCAGTCGAGGATGCTCTTGTAGCAGCCAATCTTCTCGGCGACGAAGTCGAGGGCCTGGATGAGTCGGAGGCCGAGCTTCTTGCCCTGCTGGTCCTTGGCGACGGCAATGTCCTCGATGTGGCCGACCTTGCCCAGGCTGTGGATGCTGCAGAGGAGGAGAGAAGTCAGCTGGAAACTGGGCCAATTCCGGGCTTGAAGAAAAAACAGCACCACAAGAAGGCAAGGAGAAAGATGGCTAGGATAGGTAGCGGCAGCAACTTACAACTTGTGCTCGACTATCAGGGCGCCAGTAGCCACGACAGAGTTCTTCTCCCGCGCCGTATCTTCAATGACAATGATGTAATAGTCCTCGCGAGCCACCATGTTGTCGTACTGCTTCTGGAACTTTTCCTCGCTAATGTCGCCGACCGTCGTCAGCACCCGGAGGCACTCGAGGAAGCCGGAGTCGTAGTCGGAGCGGCGCAGGGCTCGCAATTGGTAGCCCTGGGGCAGGGAGGCGGAGACGTCTGGGGAGATGAGGTCTTCGGAGAAGAGGCCGTCCTGAGCGGCCGTAACGGTGATGGGAGGGATCGTGGAGGGCGACATTTTGCCTTGATTGTGTGTGTGTGCGTTTGGTTGTCGAGAAGGGCGAAAGCGAGCGGTCGAGGAATCGATGGGATTTGAAGGAGGGGAGGAGCGATGATTCCGATTGCTCGTTTGGAAAGAGAGGATAGCGATTGTAGGTAGACTCGCGTGTTGGCGTCGAGATTGGCTGGATGACGATTCCAATTGAATATAATCAACCCAATCCGTCGATCGAGGGAAGCGAATTAATCAAATCGAGGGGTCGTCTGGATAAGCGACGTCGGGGTGGGAGAGACGCGAGGAACGAATGGAGAATGGAATGACGCCACAAAGGGGAGAACAAGGAGACAGACGAGGAGACGTAGAAGGTCGAGACGAAGTGGGATGACGAAGGACGGCGGGATGGGGTTTCAAAGAAAGGAAGGTTGAAAGTTGTTAAATAAACCGCAAAGGCCCCCAGCAGGGTCAAGGCCAAAATACTAGATCACTAGGTACGAGGTAGTCGCTCCAGTCTGAGAGGCTGACACTGACACCGCATCCGGGGAGGGGGGAGTGCGCACAAAGTCAAAATGACGCTGCAAATAGCAGTCAGCCGGAGGTGATTGTGCTCTGGCCTGTGGCTGATGCATCCCTTCGATTGAGGATCAGGATCTTATGCACCCTTTTTTTGGGAGGTGGGGACCATCCATTTGCGTGGGCCGGGCATGACCACATGCACATGGTCCTGGTGCCTCTTCTGCTACGAGTTCCAGGGGCTGCCGAGTGCCTGTCGCTGCCCCTGAGCTGAGGCTTGGGTGGGCACTCGACTGCGGTTGAGTGCTGCCAGCGCTGTGGGTTTGGTGCTGTCGGGTTTGATTTAGAAGATCGTGATGCCATGCAACAATCTTGCACTTGTACGTGTTCGTCTGCGATGTGTAACTAGAGTACCTTACAAGTCTAATAAGGGACATACATATCGAACGTTTGTCGCGCTGAATTTGCCCGCAGATATAGTCCTCCATCATCAACGCTCCTCAACTTCCTCCTTGTCCATGACCTTCGTGCTACGGAGCATTCTTCTCTTCTTCTACTGCGCCTCCGCCTCAGCATCAAGGTCCCGCAGCCACTAGAAGCGGGCGACTGGCGCGTGCTCCAGGGTATTGGCTAGGGCTGGGCCAAGCTGTTTAGCAGCTAGGAGACCAGGAGACGGTGTGGCGCCTCGTGTTTATTCTTGGAAACGCGCAACTGGATCTTGCATTCTTCGGTATCCTGGATTCGATGGGGCGATGCGAATATTGGCTTGGGGCAACTGCCGGGAGATGCCAAGGAGGGCCATCATATGAACTTGAAAACCCCCTTCGAAGAGGTTTGATACAGTTGTTTCCTGGCATTCGTGTTGCCTCAAATTCATGGCGTCTATCTATTTTACGCAAGGTATCGCTCTCTTATCAGTCAAACGGGCTGAAGGCTTCGTTGTAGTAATCTTCCTCCTCGTCGTTCCACTCCTCCTCCTCCCTCTGCGCCATCTCCTCCTCCCCAAACAGCACATTTAGCTCTGGGAACTGAACCGTCAGGCTTCGATATGCCTTCCGTCTCTGCTCCGGCATGCCGTTTTTGCCGCCCTTCTTCATCGCAGCCGCAGCCGCGGCAGCTGCCATCAGCGGCAATGCAAAGGGTGCCGCCAGTCCTCCCGTTGCTGCCGCGACGAGCAAAGGACTCAGCCCAGGAGCGCCTCGTGTCGCAGCCCCCGCCTGCTTCTCCCTGAGCGTGCAAAGCGATCGGTAAAGTTCGACGCACTTCGCGGCCGCAGCTGGACCAAGGACCAAGAGGCTGAGGATGACGGCAAAGTCGACGTCGTCCCAAAGCATCCTCGTGTACTTCCAGTCCTGAGATAATAGCTGGAAGCCTGTTTGCCGAGCTGGTCAGCCATCGCTATCACCGAACTGTTTGCTGGTTGGAGTGTTCATGACTTACATTGGCGACACTTATTCAGGGCGTCATAATCTCCGTCTCCGAGCCCAACCACGTCGAGGCCTCTAATCTGTCCAAACTCTGGCCTCTCCGTCTGCCTGTCGAATTTTCCACGTCCTGGCGGCGACAGGCTCCAGTTCGTCCCCGTCGACAGCTTACGCCGCAGCGTTAGATGCCCATCGTCCCATACCGTCTTTTCCACTAGGACAAGAGACAACCGACATTCGGCGTCCCAAGAGTTCAGCACTGAGGGAACAGCTGACCCATGCTTGCTTTCCCTCGAGTTGAAACTGCCGGGAACGTCTCGCATCTGGAAGAGAGGCGCGAAGGCAGGAGCAATGTCGGGGTCTCGGGGAATCTTGACCAAGATGCCATAGTACTGAGTGAATTTCGGAGCCGGCTTCTTAGACGAGGCATATGACGAACTCTGGCTTGTCGATGCTGGGTGAGATAAAAAGCGATTAACGGCCAGGTTCTTCCACACGCTGTATGAATGGATGGAAGATGATGGAATGGTTCACAAACTTTGAGAGTTGAGCCACTGGATGAGTTGACGAGCCCATTCCGCCAGGATCGGGCGAGCGAGCTCCCAGAGCCTCACCGCCTCGCTTATGATGAGAGAAACCGAGTGACCGAGATGCGTCAACACATAATCGGACATTTTCGTCGGTGAGGCATGTTGTCGATTTCTCATGTAAGAAGGCTCGTTTCTCCTGCTGTTGCTGTTGCTGTTGCCGCTGTTGTTGTCGTCTGCACCGATGATTCTCTTTACCCATGCTGGCACTCCATCCCAAGCATCCAGCGCCCCATGCTTCAGATCAAACACCAGCGCCGTCACCCAGGCCACCACGGGGACCAGACAAAGGTTTCTCAGTATGATGAAGCGCTCTGGCCACAGGATGAGGATGAGGGCCACGATGGACACAGTGGTGACGGCCTGACGCTTTGCAGCGGCCCTGTTCGCAGCGACAGGCGTCGGATTAGGTACCGGCATCACTGGCTCTAGTGGGAGAGGTCAGCAAGGCAACAAGATGCATGTATGAGTCAATACCTCGCCATGCCTCCTGGATGTACGGGGAAAATCTCAAAAAAGATGAGAGAATCCCCAGAGGAAAATATACCTTGAATAATGCAAGGACGATGCAACTCTTCAGACACACCGATGGATATAAAGAGACGATGCCGCGTCGAGTCGACTCTGTTTCGCGGGGTACTGGCCACCGACAGAATGATTTCGCCCTCTCAGTTGATGCCAGTCTCTCAAAGATCGAAACTCAACGCACAAGTCTGGCACCGATTGAGCTATGGCTTGCAGAAGAAATCGATCAAATCAGTCTAAATCACTGAATCGGTTACTGGAGACTGTTGCTTGCCCAAGGGAATGAGCCTTTGCCTCTCTCTAATCCCCATAGTCTTTATACGTGCATGCAAACTCCCTACATGCAGCCGGTCACGCACCTCATGCCTCCGAATGTGGGCCGCATGCACTCCCAATGCCTGCAAGCCTGTCCCGGCACCAGCCAACCAGAGGCGCCAGGCTTCCCCTTCACCCTGCATCAACACGTGTAACGAAGCCGTAGGTGAAGAGAATCCTCGCTCAAACGCCTCCACTCGATCTACTGCCAGCGGATTGCCGTGCTGTGCTGTTACGGGGGCGCTCTCCTCCGTACTTGGAACAAGGTACGATGTATGACTCTTACTGGATACCTTAGATGGTAGTAGTATCTAATTTGCATCATGTATGCAGATGCTGCGATTTCGTACAGGCAAATCTTTGACCCCACAAACCCATCCATCAGTCAGACTCACAGCAAATCCATCAGGTTCTCGGCGGCTTGGTCAATGTTGGTGCCGAAATACTCTGGGATCGTCTAAGCCCGTGTTCTTGTGGTTAGCAAGCGGTCGAACCAGAGCATCCATACCAAAACCCCTGCGTCTCAAAAACAAGAGGACAGGGAAGAATATACCTGGAGAATCAGGGTGCCGTCTTCTATGACACACTCATTGTAGGTAGAGTGCTTCAATTGGCCCTTGTCAACGATGCGAAAGGCGACAGTCGCCTTGTCAACAGACTCGTTGAAAGCTTCATACAGCATGTCGTCCTCGCCAAACTTTTGATTCTCGAGGTAGCGCACAAGGCCCTCAAAGTACATCCTGAGAAAGAGACCCAGGTTCTGCTGCCAGCTTTCCGGTGCGTCCTTTGCGGCGCTAAGCTTGTCAAAGGCCTGCTCGAACTGCGGCAGCACGGCAATGTCCTTCTTCAGGATGTTCTTGAGATCGATGGTTTGCTCCTCGCTGTCCCAATCAGTTCTCACAGCTGCGCGGGCAACGAAACTCATTGACTGGTCGCCAGTCGAAGCGGTCGTCGGAGCTTCGTTGAGCGCCGCTTCGAGATTTTCGAGGGAGCATGCGTAGTCAATGTTGGTGCCCAGACAGCCCTCTCTAAATAGAATGACTAGCTGTCCGGCAGGAGAGATTTCGCAGCCGCAAGAGGTGAATTTCTTGTCTTGGTCCAGGTCCATGGTGATGGTCCTTGCCGAGGCAATGGAGTTGAGCTCTGACTTGCCCTCTACTCCATGTTTCTCGATGAAGCGATCTAGCTGGTACAGCACGCCGTCGATGTATCTGGACAACGTAAAGAACGAAAGCATCAGCTTTTTTTGTTTGTGGTGTTCAATTAATAAAGATATGAGGTATCAGCATACGCAGAAATCATCCAGCCAGGTGAATCCGCAGCATAGCCGTCCTGGGCGTATGCGCAGACTTGGCGGAGGTCGATGTCAATTTTCCATGGCTCGCCGAGCACATCGGAGAGTCTCTGTTCATAATCCGGCTTTTTATTTTCCCACTCATCACGGACTAAGAGAGATAATGAAGGTTAGTAAACATGATGAAGACGTGATGATGAACAAGAGAGGCTCGAATTGCTCTTAGGGGGGGGGACCTACTGTTCTTGCGGACTGCAAGTGAGAACTTCTCGATGGGAGGGAGTCGACTCATGATGTCCAAGTCAATCTCGTGAGCAATGCCAACAGCAAGAATCTACCCCAAGTGGATAGGAAATGAAGCAAATGTGATGGATTCTGAACAAAGAGGATGCATTCTCGTCACTCGTCCACGTCCACGTCCACGTATTTATACTGCCGCTTGACACACCAGAGAAAGAAACCCCCTTGAGCTCGTCGTTGATTCCGACTGCCCGTCGGCCGGCAAGACCATCGTGACAATGGCGTGAAAAAGCAGCCAAGGCTGATAACGGCTCAGCCAAGAGAAAAATGCCTTGAGCGCCGAGAGAAGTTGGAGCCCATATCGAGTCGAGAGGAGCCCGGCGTGTCATTAGCGCCCTACGGCTGAAAACATACACAAAAGATCCCCCTGCTTAGAGGGCGCATGGATGAGCTCCTGCGTATTGGAACCTCTTTGGGTGCATCGTAAGTAGGCAGTGGGAAGAGAGGCAGGGATCAATGGTACAAAGGTATGTGCGTAGGCCTAAGGTGTTGATTTGATCACCGGCTTTTGCTTTGTTCGCTCGGTATTCCTGCCAGAGTTGAGGCATCGACTCCTCCGCGTGGGATAGGCATTTGAGTGCAATTCTGATGCAAGCACTCTCAGCCCAACTGGTATCTTCAACCCTGTATGCCATCAAAATGGAAGCCAAAGATACCATGTTATCTGTCGGTAACTACCTTCTCATCGAAACTCCCCTTGAGGCCTCGGAATCTCGATGTGGAAATCTCATCCTGCCTTGAAACGCTCATGATGCCGAAACGGAAGCGTTCAGACATGAATCACAAGCGTAATTGGTTTAGTGGTAAAATTCTCCGTTGCCATCCGAGCAACGTCGGGGAGCCCTGGGTTCGATTCCCAGATTACGCATGAGATTTTCTTTTGGCATTTTTGTTAGATTTTGTTCCTTATTTTGCTTCTGTGCATGGGTCTGTAGCCATCTCATCGGAATGACATTCATGCACTTCTCATTTTGCTCCTTCAAAGTCATAATGACTCTTGACACGTAAAGCTAAATCGTCGTTTATGTCTACCTTCTAAGTAGGGCGCGAGGCTAAATGAGATGCAAGGCTACGAACGAGCGAGGCCACATATTCTCTACATGAAGCCCGCGGAAAAGCAAATGAAGACGATGGTTAGAGACGTCAGATGGACGTTGAAAATAGTTCCACTATGCTCGCAGTTTTCTTAACTCGCGGCGCCAAGATAAAAATGTCAAATGCCCTCACTCACCGGCATCGCTGCCGTGGATATAACAATAGAACGCCAAGGCCCGTCCCCTTTCCCATTTCGCACGTGAAGCAAGGTTGCAAGGCTGCAGATTAGGCATCATCGTGGTAGATGGATATGGGCGGCGGAATGCTTTCGATAATGGTGACAAAAGAAATAAGAGATGCAAGCCCCGTGCCAGGCCAGCTCAATGAATAGCAGCCTTCAGCAAGTGGTTCTTGTGAGGCAGAGCTGTGTGCTCTATTCGGTAACCACTTCGGCCATGACTTCCTTGCCTTTGAGAGACTCTGTGGCCTTGGGCGGCTCAACATTCTCCTTCTTGTCATCAGAAACGGCGGGTGCCGCAGCAGGTTTGCCAGCGCCATTCGAGCCAGGCAGCGAGAGTCCGTCTTGCTCCATCATGGCAGCCAAGCGTGCGGCTCGGCCTTCCTTCTTTCGTGGGACAGGGGCTACATTACGCGCTGTTAGCAAGCTATCATAGATACCCAATGCAACTACCAACACACAACAAGGGAGGATCAAATTTACCTCTGCCGTTCTCCTGAACGTAAAAGCGACGGAGAAGTGCCACGGCCTCGTCACGGCCCCAGCCACCCTCAATTTCGTAGCCTGGCTCAATGTTGCCGCCATCGCCGCCACCGGGGGGATACGAGACGCCGAGGCTGCCTCCTCCATCAGGATGCTGGACGGGGGCGGGCTGAGGATGAGCGCTGGCTGTTTGGCCATCCGCACGGATGGGGGTAGAGTTGGCATGAATGCTAAAGACTCCTCCAGTGCCTCCAAACTTGTCGTTGACGGCACCGAAATAGACCTTCTTGATGCCAACCTGGCGAAGGAGTGAGGCGCACATGACGCAGGGCTCGACAGTGACATAGAGAGTGCACTCGCGGAAGATGGTACCGTTGACACGCTCCTGGGGGATCATCTTTTGACCATAGGGGTACAGGTGGCCCTTGCTGCCATCTTCGTTGCCCTCGTCGGGAGAGCGCCATTCCACGGAAGAGATGTCGGATGAGCTGTCTCCTTTGATGGGCTTCTTGGGTGGCACAGTGGGCTTGAGAGAGGTGGTCTTGGGGCCATTGTTGCGCGAGACAGAGAGCAGAGCGGAGATGGCCATGAACTCAGCGTGGCGGGTGCCATTGCGAGTGACATTGGTCGCGTTCATGCCACGGGCAATGATCTCGCCGTTGTGAACAATGACGCAGCCTACAGGAGTCTCATTGGTGCGGAGAGCGAGCTTTGCCTGCATCATGACATGGTTAGCGAGATGGTAGACCAGAGAGATACGATACTCGCCGGAGGGGAAAGGAACACTCACCATGTCCAAGGCCTCGCCAATGAACTTGAGGTGCACAGCTCGCTCAGCGATGACGGCCGGGTCATCAAAGCGAATAACGCCGAGGTTGTTGTCGCCCGAGACAGAGGGCTGCTTGACCACGATAGTGGCCTCGTCGCCAGAGCCAGCGCCAGAGGCAGAGGCGGCGGCAGCCAGGTTAATGTTGCCAAGCTTCTCGGTGAGGGCGGTGACCAGGTTGCCATCTGCAGGGGCAGAGGCAGAGGCAGAGGCAGAGGCAGAGGCAGGCTTTCCGTCCTCTTGCTGCTGTTTCTTCTCACCGTCCTGGTGCTCCTCGCCCGTGGCCGCAGCCGCAGCCGCAGCGGCATCGGCAGAGGTCAGCTGTCGCATGCCGTTGACCGTGGGCACAAACAGGTTGAGGCTCATGGTGGAGTCGTCGTTGTAGAAGTCCTGGTCGTAGCTGTCGTCGTTGCCCAGGCTGGGGTCCGAGTCGCTGATGTCCGGCGCTTTGTCCGAGTCACGCTCAGAGTCTTCCTCGCTCTCCTCTTCGACCAGCGACGTTTCAGCAGGCGTGTTGGGGGGGCACGGAGGAACTGCCGCTCCGTCCTCGGCCTCGTCGTCCGAGCCGTCACCAGGTGGCCAGCCGCGACGGAACCACCTGCGCAAGGCGCGTCTGGCACCTGCCAGGCTGATTAACCTGATTGCAGCAGCCGCCATGATTGGGCCGCTGGGGGTGCGCCTGGTGAATTGCTGCTGCTAACCCTGGAATCCCGCTCCAGCCCCCCTCGGCTCCCGGTGAAGGTGAATTTGGGCTTGGGTTGGGTTTAAGGTGGTGTTGTCCCAGTGTAGGAGGGATAATATCGTGAATAAAAGATTTGTGTGCCTGGGCTGCCTTTGGCGAGGGGGGGGCTCGACCGCTGCTCCTTCCTCACAGCCCTATAGCCCCTCACGATGACGGTCACTTGCCTTCTCAGGCCGCGGAAGGAGCTGTTCTCCTTTGTATGGCCCTTGCGTGAGTATGACGACAGGTGTTCGCCGTATCTCTGCGGAAAGAAGGATGGAATGGAGGCCAGATGCGGTGTGTAATGTGTATCCTCCTTGCTAGGCTTGGGGAAGGCCAGGTGAGCCTGTTGAAAAGAGCTGCTTTCCCCTACAGGCCTATCATGGAGGAGCGAAATGCCTTTTCCGCATGTCAGCCAGTGCCTTTGCCATTATCGTTGCTCGAAAACAGAGAGAAACAGGGTTGGCAACTGGAAAGGGGTTTTCTTTCAGACCTTGTTGCCCGTTCAAAGCATTAAGACGCATCTAACAGTTGTCAAATTTCTTTCCGCAGTTTAGCCCTGCGAAGGGAAACTTTCGAGAAGGAAAAAAAGTGAGTGTGGGAGAGTAGGGCCTCCGGAGGTTTGCCCAATAGTAGCGGAAAGTAGGCAGGATGCCTGCTTAAATGCAGAAAGCGAAAGATATTTGTCTGTACAATAGGCTGGGGGGCTTCAGGTGAAGCCTTGTAAATGAAAGAATGAAGGTCTTTGGCTGTGCGTTTTGTTTGTGATTCTTCGACCTTCCTTCGCGGTGAGATTTGAGAGGACTAACCAACCTTTTTATGGCGTTTGAATTTCTGTCACACGTTTTCGCTGAAAAACGGCTTGCGCCTCAAGAACCGGATGACTCAGCACGCGCTCCGGCCGCTCCTCCTCCTCAGCCGCCGCCAAAAAAAAAATGTTTATCACAGCAAGAATATTTCCCTAGCTGTGATTCACAGATATCGCCAGCCTTGTCATCCAGGTGTCCCTTCTCTTCTAGACACTACCTAGTAGCACCTATGGGACATTGCTTACAATCACGACAGTAATAAAAAAGAATAAAAGAACGAATAATAATTGCGTTAGAGTCGAACCACAGCTTGGAATGTTTCAGGAAAAGGAGCAAAAAGGGAGAAGGTATAAAAGAGATACCGAGTCTAGGTCGCAACCTGATGAATTTCTACTCACGAAGTCGCCGAAAGGCAAATTCTATTCCCACGCTATACTCTATGAAACTCCAGATGGTCAAATCCCACCAAGCCTTATACCAAATGCCAACACAATCCACGCAAAGGGGTATCATTGGCCGATAGGCTCGCAGAAAAAAAGCGTGGTCTAGATGTTCGTTTCCCCCTAAATGCTCGCACCATATGCAAGAAAGGTTCTAGCCCATCAAGGGAGCCACCATGGCCAACGGCCTGGTTCCCCCGAGGAAAGATGAGAAACGAGAGGATAGACGAGATACCTCGTGTCGTAGTACTGAAGACCCTTGGACCCTCGGTCCGTGGGGTTTCTTTCCCCATGATTGATGGCCCTCCTTGAATCTTGGACTTGACATTGTCGATGGTGTCGTCTCAAACGGCGCCTTGGCTTCTCCAAGACGTTGCGAGATGGCCTGCGTGGCAAGGGCCAGTGAAAGGAGAGAAAACACGAGAGGGGCTCCAGCCATGCTTGCAAACGTGGCGCCCAGCAATCCGGCGGCGAGAATCGGCACGATGGTTTGCATAGAAAGGACTTGGCGGAGAACGAATTGGCTCGACCCTTGACCAGGACCAAAGTACGCAGATCCACCAGCAGCGGGCCGGCCCTCGGTGGGCGATATCGCTTGCAGGAGGGGCAGTGACAGGGTCTGCGAACCACTGTCAACCGCGGGAGGGATTGCCTGCTGGCGCACATCGACGTCGCCGTTGAGTTGCTGAGCAGGTGGGCTGGTGAGGCTCAGGAGAGTCGCGACGCCCGGCCTGTCAGACCAGACAAGGGCGGTAGGGCCAGACGAGGTGCGTGGGCTCACAGTATCCTCGCCGGCAGCTGTGTGTGTCGAACCAGGTACAGCGTGAAGCGTATCGCCGTACGAGGCTTGTGAGCCGCCAGAAACGTTCTCGGAAGTCATGTTGGGGTTGGCGGCAAGCTCGGTTTGGACCTTCAGACGAGTTAGTCGGACTGAATGGGGATTTGCAGGTGCTGTGGCATCGCATACCCTTGACGGCGACTCTTCCGGGCTCCTCGAGCGCTGGACTGGATCGTGCGCGGTGGTCGCCAGCGTAACGGGCGAGGTCCTGCGTTGGCTCGTGGACAGGCTCGTGTATTCCTGTTTACGCATGTTAGTCGTCGTTGGAGCGGCAGCAGCTGTGGTCATGGCATGACATACAGTTGGTGAGTCGGCCTGGCCGGAGGACAACCGAGACGAATGATCAACTGGTGATTCCTTTTTTGAAAAGTCAGTCGCTGTCTTGCAAGATAGCTGACCGTCGGTCCAGCAAAGAAAACATACACTTGGGAATCTGCCACGCTCGGTGGGCGATGACTCGTATGATGGAGCTTCATCTTGTATGTCCTTTTTCCAAAGTTAGTCGCCATTGCGCACACTAGCCGCACACGAGAAGAGAAAAAACGTACGGGGTGGAACTGGAGCGCGGTGCTGGTCGATGGGCTTGAAACAAGCGCAACTGATGGGCCCTTTTTTGAAAAGTCAGTCGCGATTCTGCAAGATAGGTGATGGGCGTCGACACGTACACTTCCCAGGGTAGAAATTGAGACTGATCCAGATCCAGATCCAAACACATCTGAGCGTCCAGGTGATGCCTTCCAAGGAGGTCAGTCATTGTTCATCCAACGGCAGACGATATGCAGGAATATGATGGGGAGAATCAAAAGACATACGCTATTCGCAATCACTTCCACGCCGCCGCTTCCAGAGGTTGCAGTGACAAGGACGGATCCACCTGACGGGTAGGCGATGTGAACTTCGCCTGCCCAGTCCGTGGAAGGTATCGTACTTATGCCATCCCGCGAGTCTCCTGGTTCACCAGATTCGGCTTGACTGTGACCCGGATCATACCACGACAGGTCCGTGTGGGCAGCCGCAACGAGGCTAGCAGTGTCCAGAGGCGATACCGGCGCAGTTGTGCTATCCCAGGTAGAGCTGAGCATGCTGCCGTCGGCAGCGAAGCTGTCGAAGCCGAAGGGTTCGGATCCGGAGACGGACGGTTCAGTCGGGCTGAGCAGCCTCGTGGACGAGATCGGGACCATACGGTCGTCCTCGGAGAAGCTGGACGAGGGGGAGAACAGGTTGAAGTCGGTGTAGCTGCCGCTTGAGGTGGTGTGACTGTCTTGCAAGAACGGTAGCTGTGGTGAGGCGGATTGTGATGACAGTCCCTCACGCTCCTCAGGGCCAGCGATGGCCCGAACATCTTGCTGCGATGCCGGCGTAAGCGCCTTGGGGGGCGAGGCAGACGAGGAGGAGGCGGAGGATTGGGAAGAAAAGTATCCCTCGGGGTCGAGGAAGAAGTCGTAGCTGTCGTCGACATCCGCGGGGGGGTACTGGACGAACTCCTCCCAGGACTCGAACATCTGGTCAGTGGACTCGAGGCCGTCCAAGCCGGTAAATGTGAAGGTGGGATCCAGGCCCAACAGCGACATTGGTATAGGGGGATTATCGTCTAAGGGCGAAATCGCCACAGAAGCAGGCGCTGTCTTCTGAGGCGGCGGTGTTGATGCTGCTGGTGCTGGCGTCGCCGCGGCCTGTGGTGTTGTGCGTGCCTTCTTTGTCGGCTTCGCAGCAGATTGCGGTTGGGTTTGAGAGGCCGGACGTTTCTTGTGGTCGGGGTCACAGCGAATCTTCTTCCGCCGACAGCTATCGCAGGCCTTGATGATGCGCATCAGATGCGCGTGATCTCGCTGCTCCTTTGTCTTGGACCCCCGAGAGGCAGAGTCTGTGATGTCCTGGCCATCCTTGGTCATGATCTTCATGCCGGGCAGGTGTGAAAGATCAACAGCGGGATAGCGTGCGACAAGACCGCTAGACTTGGAGGCCTTGCGGCTCTTGGAAACGGAAGAGCGAGAGGAGGCTGATGGGGATGCAGATGCCTGGCTCCAGTCCAAGGCCGAGTTGGCTGGAGATGCGTTGCTGAAGGAGGAGGTGGCGGTGGAGTTGACTGGCGAGGCTGCCATCGGGCTAGAAGAGTAGTAGACGGGGTAGAACTTGAACGTCTGGCCAGTGAGCTGCGAGTGCTCCAGGAAGTCGAGCGAGATGGTCGCCCGCTTCTCCTTGAGGGGAGCCGAGCCGGGGATGTAGGCGTTGATCATGTCATCGAGTTCTTGCGTGCCGAGCGCAGGGAAGAACTGAAGCTGAGCGCCGAGCTGAGGCTGATAGACTGAGAAACCCTGGGGAAGAGGGGCAGTGGAAGCGTATTGAGAAGCCATTGCTGATGTGGGCAGATGCTGATTGGATGAAGTCGGCAAGTGAGGATTCATGAAAGAAGGGGTCTCGGCAAGGTCGAATCCAAGATGGTTAGGCTGGCCTATCGCGAGTATTCGACGTCCCATAGGAGTGTAAGCCCACGATACACTTGAGCCCAAGCTTCAATTTCATCGGCTTACTTACACAATTGGAAATCCAGTCGCTGAATTGATTCGTTGACGTTCACTTTTTTCCTTTTTCTTTTCTTTTTTTTTCTTTTTTTTTCTCCGGTTTAATGAATGTAACGAACGAACGAGTGGTAGAATTGTCTGATAGGGGAGAAGTCTTTACGAGTATGATATTCGCAGCAGCGCCAAGTGTGCGAGCGAAGGAGGGGGAGGAGATCTTGGCGCGCTGGAAGCAAGAGAAACAAGAACAAAGCACCAAACAAGCTCAACGATAGCTTGTAAGCTGCTGATCCTGGGTAAGGTATCAAGCCTTTGGGGAGGTATCAGGCTGTTCGATAAGGCGCCTTAGTGATTACTAGTCGACCAGAAGAGCCGCGAAGGAGATGGAAAATGAAGAGCAGGAGAAACCGAGTTCCTCAGGCGTCGCCGGTCGGGAGTCATGACGGTATTTCAGTGTCCGGCCGGGCGTTGAGAAGGAGCGGCCCTGGGGAAGGAGGCCCTTGAGGAATAGTCGCAATCCTGACTCTTTCGGCGTGCTGAGAAAGGACTAGCGCGAGGCTCCCTCGGGGGCTCAGCCGGCCAATAAGGCTGTGCGGCGCGATCCCGCGCCCCGCTTTGTCGGACTCTGATTGGCCAAGATCTCCCACCTGATGCGCCGCCCGGAGTGGACCTTCGGCGAGAGCTTAGCGCTGCTGATTGGCCAATGGCACCCGCTGCGCTCGGGCCACATGCGAGTGACTCAACACTGGCCTGGTAAAAAGTTCCCTTTTCTGGGCTGGCAATCTGGAGGGCTTTTGCTGAAGGTTATCGGGGGGTGACCGCCCAAGCACAGGCACGGGTACGGGCAAAGGCATGCTCGCACGAGGTCCAGATGGAAGGGGAGGTACTTGATGTGGCGGGCGGCTTGGCGCCTGGGAACGGTATTCGCGATGAGGCCAGTACCTGAAATGGGCAAGCCGTGCAGGTACTGGGTGTAAGATGACGGTGCAATTCCCCCTCCGTCAGCACACCAGTGAGGCGAATATACCCCAGACTCTCCAAGCGAAGAATGACGGGAACAGAGCCTATCACATACGTTTCTACCAAAGGTACCGAGATCTGAAAGAACAAGATTAGATTGGTGATTCACGGCCAAAGGATGAAGCGAGAGCTGGCTCTTGCGCACTTTACCAACCAACCACTCGAGCAGTCAGACTACATAAGCTTCATGTGCTGCCCCTCGTCTAAACACGTCTCTGCTCTTTGATCTCTTCTGCCGGATTGTTGTGCTTTATCAACGAGTGGCTCCTGGGAGTGGACACGTGCGAAACACCTCAAGCCCTTATACCGAGTCGGGCAGTGATCCCGCTCGACTTTGAGTGTCTCGTACTTCCCCGATGGGTTGCTGACGCCGTCGTCTCGGTCGTTGCTCTCCGCAAAGTCTGCCCTACCCTGCAGCCAGTCGAGGATCTCCTGGTTACTCAACAACCTCCTCTGGAAGTGGCATAAACAACGAATTGGAGTCAGCAGCGCAGCATCCCAGTAGCTCTCTGACTAGTCCCTTCGCCATCCGAGTCTATTTGAGCGTGGTCCCGACGATCGTCTCCCTCACTGCTTCGCCGTCACCTAAGATACGAGCCGCACGAATCCATCAGCCCAAGACAACGTCAGCAATGGTGGCCTTGGTGGATAGCACCGGGTTGGAGCCCAATCGCAATGACACCCCTGATGCGAGAGAGATTCACATAACCAAAAGCAAAGGGACAACATTTGGTAGAATATGTCCGACCAATTGGCCTCATCGCATTCCGCTGCCTTAGCTGACAGCCGCACAAGTACACGCCCCCCGTGCATCTCGGACAATCAGCAGCCATGTCCGGCTCATCGACAATTGCCTTGTTGGCAAGCCGCCGCAATCAAGCCGGCCAAGCGGGTTCGAGCCTTTCGGCGAGCTCGAGAAGGCTTAGAGCACCCCACACTGGCGATCCTGGGCTGAGCCAGGCATCTCGATAGCGCACCTGCAGCACTCCGAAGCCGAGACCGAATCCCGTATCCACGCGAGACGAGACGGACCAACAGACTGGACTTTGATCTTGAAGAAAGAGTAGTTGAATGAACCTATTTGGCCACTTCCAGGAGATGTTCGGCAACACTGGCCGGTGTTTGCTGCAACATCAGGCGGCTCTGTTACCACAATGCTGCCGGGACGATGCTGCTGCCATCACATAGACCACAGCCAACTCCACCTCTACCTCGCTGAACTGAGGCCTGTATTTCGGGGCTCTCCAGAAGCCGCTTTGCTCTCCGCCTGAAGAGAACCCCAGCGACTCCAATGAGCGTCAGATCTCCGGCCCTTTGGAGATCGAAGATAAAACTCGTTCTGACCCACGGTCATGGGTTGGAGCCTCTCCGCCTAATGCTGACAAGTGTTGCAGTATCCATCTACCGAGTGATTTGGCAAGCAGCCCGACAGCGAGATAAGACACCATGGAGCAGAAACAGGAGCTACGACCTAAATCTCATGTTGTATCTTGCTGGGCCGTGTTACGTTCGTCTATATTTCGTTGTCTCGTTGAATACAAAATGCAACACATGATCGTGGACGGTAGAAAAGTCAAACCCGCCTTGGTTGACGATCTTTATTTACAGAAAACAGAATCAACAATCGCTGAGAAAGCAATCACCCCCGCATTGGTCGGGACATCCCCAACAGGTCCATGGCATGCGTGCTCCATGCCCCTCCGTTTCTGGGGGGCAGAGAGATCATAGTGGCGCCTGTCGTAGGCGGCGATTTCTCAACCACCTTTGCGACCACTGGCCCTCCGTTTCTGGGAGGCAGAGGGACCAAAGTGGTCACAGTCGTAGGCGGCGGTGTTTCGACCGCCGTTGCGGCCCCTCTGCTCCTCTTTGCTGGATTCAATGGAGCCGCTGATGAAGAGACCTTGGTTGCAGCACTTACACGCCTCTCCTCCACCTCCCTCGCCCGCTTGCCCAGAACCTCCCCAAGGTCCTGCTCCTTGGATCCCGTGCACTCCAATAGTTGTACAATGGCCATGCCCCGGTCAAGGTTCATCTCGAGGCCCTCTGCAACCTCGCCCTCGTCTCCCTGCCAATGCCCGTCACCGACGAAGCCTCCGCCGTCGTCATATACCATGTACTTCTTATTGAAGGTGTGAAACTTTAGCTTGCCGTCCTGCCATCTCTTTTTCTTGCGGCGAAGGTCATGCGTGTATAGGCAAATGAACTCGAGAATCGACGCGGATGCTGATGGAGTGGGAGTATTCAACGGCGCTGCGGTGGCTCTCACGGACCGGAATGTAGATTGTTGAGTAGTGCGAGACAAAGAGACAGAGGGAGCTTGAGTTGATGAAGTCCTTGGAGGTTGGAGCGTCGGCTGTTGAGCCATCCTTGACGCTGAAGAAGTGGAGATATGAGCTGGTAATGCATCTCTCGTCGGCTGTTGCATGGACTGCTGAGCGAATCGGGGTGTTGCTGCAACTGGCGTATGGGTTGGCCCAGTGTGCCTTATAGGCTGAGGTATGGGTTGATATGCAGCACAGGATGCCGATGTTGTCAGAGTGGTGGTCGAACCGGGATTCCGCATGCCTGGCAAAGGGAATGGCCTAGAGCCGCGATTCGCCGATGCAGGGGGAATCACACTGGACTGGAGATCCGATGGGCCGGCATTTCTCTCGGGTCGAGGCATGGGCCGCTGAGTGACTCGGGAAGAGAATGAAGCGGCAACAGAAGTATCGACTTGCCCGCCATCTGAGGTTCTCTTAGACTGTGGAACGGGTCGCTGGACGTCTCGGGATGATGATGATGATGATGATGCTGACGCAACGGGATGATTTGCTGGGCCAGAGTTCGAATGCTTTCTAGACTGTGGCAAGATTTCCTGGCTATTGCGGGATGCCGATTCAGGAGGCGTGAAATCCGATTCAATGCTATCAACAAGTCTGGATCCGGGCCGAGAAGTATCACGAGCTGCTGGTGTGCGAGGAGTTATTGCGGGCTCAAGCTTTTCTCTTGCCAACAATAGGAACCGCCGAGGCCTGTGAAATGTTGGTGCAGCAGATGTGTGGCTTGCGAAGGCATTGCTTGTTGATTGAGACACAGGTTCAGGCACGGGGTGATGAGTAGACCGAGAGCTTGATGTGGCGGGGGTGGCGGTAGATGGGCCGGCATTTCTCGCAGGATGAAACATGGTCTGCCGGTGGCTCTCGAGACGTGGAGGTAGCCCTCTGTAAAACGGGGGAGGTTGAGGAGCGATGTGTTTGCCTCCGAGGTTGGTAAGTTACCTCCCAGAGTCTGACGGCGGTGAGAGATGGGTATCCAAACGGAAGTCGGAGGCTGGACAAGATTCAAAACCGGTCCAAAAGTCTGGTGAAGACAGATGAAGGCCCGGAACAATTGCAGATGGAGAGGGGGGGAACAAAAGAAGAAGTGTGTAGAGTCATAGAGCAACCCGGCGAACGACAGACGAACGAATCGTCCCCTTCAGGATATACACACAAGACGGTTTACACAGGTAGGTGCCTCGAAGTAATACTCCGATGGTAAAGAAGGGCCACTAACCTCTCATATGCAAAAGTAGGGCTGACTGCTGAGATGCAACGAAGCTGCAGATAAGATACCTTTGATGAAGGCATCAGCAAGGCAGGACAAAGCGACGAAGTGATCAATAATAGCGAGACGCGTCTTGGCCAACAGCGACGCTGTAAGCGAAAAAGCCTACCTACCTTGGTCGCGAATGACGCGACGCCAAATCACGTGTCGCCCGATGTACTTTGTAGACTCTAGGTAGGTACAGTAAGGTAAGGTAGGTAAGGTAGGTACCTTAGGTAATTACCTTAGTTGAGCTCGGATTCCATGAGGAAGGAGCTGTTGAAGCTCCGCTAAAACTCAAATCTGGGGAACTCCGCACCGTCAACTTGAAGAAAGAGCCATCCACCCAATGAGGCTAGGCACCGCATTAACAGAGCAGCGGACAGGGAAGGAAGAGGGGAAACTCATCGAGCGGGCAAAAAATGACACAGTGTGAGAATATTAACTCGGGAGAGAAGTACCTATATATAAAAAGGTAGAAGAGAGGAAAAGGAAACGCCAGATCGAATAAGGTACTAGGTAAAGTTGGGGGAACACGATCTGTCTTTGCTTTATCCTCGCTCGGTTAGATCGCAGTAGACCGACCTGTACCATTTCATCTCGAGGTACCTTAAGTAGATACACGAATGACTGCTCGAGGCGTACGAAGTACTGCTGGGTAAGGTGAGGCAGTGAGTGGGTGGGTGAAGACCGTGAGAGGGAGTTGACTGTCTTCAGCTCACACGTCATTGTAGCCTCATACACCCAATGCGAGGTAAAGAGAACGTCTTGAAGCACCGAGCAGATGTCATTCTTCAGCCGCAGGAAGTGGCTTAATCGCAGTTATATTCACGCTTGACTTATAGAAGAACCCTGCAAGTTGATTGAATTGTTTATTCCTTCGAACGAGACCGGTGGCATTGTCGATGCTATCACTGCCAGGCAAGCTGCCTGCCGCTGTAATCTCAAAGGCACTTTTTTTTTTTTTTTTTTTTTTTTTTTTTTTTTTTTTTTTTTTTTCTATTATA
>NW_027395678.1:0-384378 GCF_004382785.1 Trichoderma ghanense | reverse complement strand
AAAAAAAAAAAAAAAAAAAAAAAAAAAAAAAAAAAAAAAAGATCTATATCCGTAGTTGCCATGTACCGAAAGGCGAAGTAGGCTCCACGGGTTGTCTACCAATCAACCAGTTCCCATGTCATGGCGCCTGCTAATCAACGGCGGATAGCTTCAGTGGTGGGATAGGCTCCGTTGTCGCTGTCGACCGTGGAACAATGACGGGAGTCCTGGGCCTTGGCCGGTACTTCGGGGTCCTCGGAGTCCTGGATTGTGTAGCAGGGGTCCTGCTGCTGCTTGGTACAGGATCAACGGGCCGGCCGCTCCTTTTCTGGGCCTGCCGCCGCTCGTAGACCCCGGGATAATACTTGCCCATCGAGGCAGAGCGAAAGGGTTCGCTGTCTTCATCGTCATCGCTTGGGAACCAGTAACCATCACTGTCCCTCGTGGAGTTTGACAGGTGGTACTGCGATCGGGGCTTGGGCATATCGACGTCGGCATCAGCGCCAGTGTCCACCTCCTCGACTGAGTGATCCATGTCGTAGGCCTTTATCTCACGATAAAAGGGGTGCGTGTGGCGCACGCGAGTCTTGGGGTCCTCGTGAAGGGGAAAGTAACCACTGTAGCCAGAGGATCAGTACTAAGCGTCAGATGGCCTTGGAAATGTTCGCAGCCTCACCCTTGCCTTTCACCCCTGGCGGATAGAGCCTCTGGAAGCGTGCAGGCAGATGCGACGCTGTTTTGTCTCGATCGGGGAATGGCAATGGGACGGCTGCCTGTCGATGCGGAAGAGCTGGATCCGGCACCCGATTCTACATCGGCTCCTGTTGATTAAGTGTTAGATGATGGAGGCGGAGAAGGAAGATACAAGTAAACGAGTGGCAGGAAATCGGTTGTAGCCAGGAACGAAAAGGCTGAGAATAAAAACAGCGAGAGAAGTGGGAGACGGGAAATGGGGGGGTTAAATAGCCGAAGAGGAGAACGAGGAATAGGGATCGGCGCTTGATCGACTCGCAGAGAACTGTCCACAGAGAACATGGATGAATCGGCAGAAATGGACAGAAGAGAAGAGACGATCCGCCTTGATGAAGGAAAATGGCGGCAAGCAGACATCCACATCCCGCCGGCCGGGTGCCTGGACAATAGTTTGCTGGAGCCCTTCATGCAAGATGATGGACTAGGTCGGTGCTCCGGATACCCCGCGATGGCCCTCCTCGCCTGTGGGGTTTCGATAGCCGGGCCTAGGCGACTGGCGACCGGGGATGGGGTTTTTGTGGATAGAGAGCTGGCGTCATCTTCAAAAGTGCTGCTTGCTGGCGGGTTCGACAGACCGAGACATGACTAGGGAAGAGGCAAGAAAATCTCCGACCCGTCCGTCGTACTGTACGGCAACACAGGAGGAGATTGGAAGAAGACGGCCAGACGAGAAGGGAACGGGGGAGCCGGATAGGTACACAGACGTGAAATAGAGAGAGCGGGATGAGGATGGTGACGAAGATTGACGCATGGGACGGAAGAATCGGTGATCGCAGAGACGAAGGGTAAAGAGGCAATGGTGAGAGAATCGGATCATATGGAAAAGGTCTTGGAATCATTGAATAGAAACAAAGCGTTGGCAACTTACTAATGGATCGTCGCCGCTGAGGCCGCTCGCTTTCGTTGTCGGAACCGGAGGCCCTGCTTCCACCTACGGTCGACGATTTGGTCGACGACCTGGCCGAGGCCCCAAAATCGTCGGACGGGTCATCAAACCAGTCGTCGTCAATGCGTCGAGATGAGAAATCGTGCCTGGTCTCGGTTTCGCTGAGACGCCAGCGGGCTCCGAAAACGACGGACTCGGACATTTCAGAAAGGTTGGACAGGATGGACACTGAACGACCCAAGGTGCGAGACGGCGACTTGCCCCTGGATCTGCGAGAGCGGGAAGATCTATCCATGATGCCGTCTCCCTCGTCGGAACTCCAGTCGTCGAGACTGCCCACTCAAAATTGAGATGCGAGCGCGAATGGATGAGTTGCCGGCAAGACGGAGGAGGAAAAGCCGGCTAGACGTGCGATGGATGGTCCTGGCAATAGGCTGTTCTGCTAAGAGGCGGCGATGCAGCTGAACAGGGACGGAGAATGGAATTGAACGCGGACGAAGATGAAGGAGAAGAAGAATAGAAAAAAAGCAGAAGAAGAAGGACGGTATTGCTTATTTTAAAGGAAAGGGTATCTGAGGAGAACTGAGAGGGTCAATCTTTTGCTGGGAGTGAGTTTGAGGCTGGAAAGGCACCAGAAGCGCCTTCATATGTCGGCGCCAGACGTGTGGTAACAAGTGGCGAGGACAAAGGCTAAGGCACAAGCGGAAGAAGCGCAAGTATGAAGTGAAGTGAAGATTTGATAACGGGGGGGTTTTGTGTCCGTATTTGTGGGAGATGATGAGGAGGTTCTTGGTCAAGATTGATTTCAAGTAAAAAGAGGATCCCGGGTTTGTTTGTTGCACACCAGCAGGTAAAAAAAAAGGTTCTGGGGCCCGGGATAAATAGAGGAACTGAAAAAGCCACAGGGAAGGGGGAAGAATAAGGCACGGTAAGGAAACTCGCCCAGGTGAAATAAGTGAGCCGACCGCTCATGGTAAACGGCACAGAGGGAATACGTGTGTCGAACCGAGTTCAAACAGCATAGAGCAGCCAGCACGACAGACAGCCACACTCTCACACCGTTTACTCGGAGACACATAAAAGGCAGCAAAGTACAAGCACAAAGACGCCTCTTCCCCCGCGGCTTTCGCACAAGACTGCTTACCTCTAGTAGGTACCCTAGGTAGGCGGGCAGCGCTTATTGCTTCTGCTGGTTTCCCAACGGCAGCCCCCCCAGGGCACTGTGAGGTACGGTACATAACAGGCCTTGTACTTCGTACACGTCTTTGACTTGTAGCCTTTCGGGCGGGCCACAAGAGAGAGACAGAGCGAGAGAGCGAGAAGAGACTCTGGACAGGGGGGCTTGCTGTTGTGAAACACGCAAATGGCTCCCTCAAGGTGCCATTAGATGCGTGAGATGGACCACTAACAGGGCGTTTCTCGCCAGGTTTGCGTGGAGCCATTGGACTCTGTTGCAGCTCCAGCCATGAGCCTATCGCAGCGGAGCTTGGAGAGAGAAAAAGAGGGTTTTGGCTTTTGCGTCTGGCTTGCCTTTGGGCTTGGGGGGAGGCTTTTGGGCTTCTCGCTGGGCCTTTGACTTTGGCGTCTTGCCATGGGTGGGCAGATTACAGAGTTCGCCCAGCAAGTACCTTAGCGCGTGTAAGGTCAGTATGGATGTACATGTCGGTGGCTAAAGAGCTAGCTGTAGGTGGCCCCAAGGCCGTGCTTTTCCATGGTGCTGGCTGGGGAGCCGAACGGTGCAAGCTTTGGTGGTTGGTGGAAAGGAGGGCAGTACGTACTACTGGGCACTCGTCTGTGGCATCTTGGAAGTTCTACCTACCTGTTGCCATCAGCTGCTGGGTCTGGGGACTTGGTTTGACGAGCCCCGGGGTCTTGTTTGCTTGCTCTGGTTGCTGCTGTGCGGATGGCCAGAGGGCTCATGCCGAACAGGGGGGGGGGGGGGGAGGTGGGTGCTGGGGATCGTCAAGCAAAGCCGGGCCCCGCATCAGTTGATATTGCTCCCAACTCTTCTCTCTGCATGAAGTACCCTACCTGACATAACGGAGAATGAGCCGTCTGTACCTACAGACGAGCAGGTACTAGGTAGGTATTTGGGAACTGGTTAGCATGGAGCACCGGGACACAGTATCTTCTCACTCGGGGCTCGCTGCTTTGGCTGCTACAGCACCGACGTTTGCACGATATCGTACAGTGCAAGTTCACACTTCTTTCCGCCTCTGATGGGAGTGGCTTGGCCTCATCGTCATTGGACGCGGCCAGAGCGATGTAACATGAGATTCCCCGTCCAGCCCATCACCGCATCCTGATTTGCTGTCCCGTCTTTCTTTGTTCTGACTCCTTCTCAGAGCGCGTCGAACCGAAAACTTTACTTGCACATTTTCTTTTTCACCTGTTGATCAACAGCCATTGATGTGGGGATAAATCCAAACTCGTAGGTACCTAGTTGCAAAGATCGTAAGGGCGGCAGGGCTGGAGGTAGCCGGAGACTTTGGGACCTTTGAGCTGACGGCCTAGCCAAAGCTTCCTAACAAGGGGCGGCGTCCCTCATTCTACGGCGCGATTGGACCAGCCCGAGCAATCGGGGAACGAGGCTCCCCGAACGCGAATCAGAGGGGGGGGACAGGTCAATCGGACGGTGCCCCTTCAGAGGACGAGGCGTCAAGGGACGGCGTCCCTCATTCTACGGGGCGATTGAAGCAGTCCGAGCAATCGGGGGACGAGGCCCCCGAACGCGAATCAGAGGGGGAAAAAGTCAATCGGACTGTGCCCCGTCAGAGGACGAGGCGTCGAGGGACGGCCTGTCTCCCGGAAGGATTGGATCAGCGTCATACATTACATTTTCATGTACATGCGCCATGCATGGTGATGCCCCTGTGCCTGTAGGCTTCGTACGCCTCCCGTGCCATCCTGGTGCTTGCAAGCCGTGCCTGTCCCAACAGCCTTATCGCACGGACAGACGGGCAGGCAAGGTGCCCCCAAGCCCAAACGACGAAAGTTCAGCTGCCGTTCCTCGGTTCGAGTGAAGCGAGTATTACCTCGCCTTGCCTTGGGGAGGTCATGTCTAGATGCTGTTGGTCGAAGAAAAGCCAGGGCGCTGCAGAAATAGATTGAAACATGGGGCTACAGCACCCATGGAATTGCTTGAGCGAGCGGTACCGAAGCCCTGCCTGGGAGCAAGGGGGTAACCTGGTGAATGGCTGTTTGCTTCGGAGCACAATCTCGCGTAAAGTGTGGAATTTGAGCTGCGAGAAATGCTGAGAGCACGGCAGCAAGATGAGGCCATTCTTGTTCTCTTCTTGCTTGCAGAGGCGTATTACCTTACTGCCAAGTTCAGAAACGTACATTATCATGCCTCACTTCGCTTCGAGCCTCGCCGCCTTTATGATTGTCTTTAAGATTTTTAAAATGATGTTTGTAGCATTCATCAATGGGTTGAGGCACGTTGGTACTGGTAGTTCGTGTTGATGCTACTCTGCGATTTTCAACCTACTTGTACAAAGCATCAGCTTACTCCTTCGTGCAGACCAGTAAGTATCATGCACTCCGTATTCGATGCAAGAATCGACGTTGTAATACTTTACGAGATTGCACGGCCGACAAGCCGTCTGCCCGCCTCGGTTCCCCCTTTCAGCTTCGCCTCAAGCTCATCTCTCGCCACCACTGCAAACATGTTGCCGTCTGTCCACTGCTTTCCTACCAGGAAGGGCTCGTGACAGACAAACGAACTGCCTTACATACAAGTACAGTGCCTCCCGGAGGGAATTCGCACACATGGTTGGGCTTCGTCTCTCCCCATCTTCGCTCCAGATCCCCCCTCCTCTGCTCCATGCTCCCCACGCGTCGTATCGAAGGCCGGATCGCATCTCATCTCGTGGCCGATTGCTAGTGGCGACACGACGACATGCTCTCCTGCGACCTGCCTGCAGTCAGAGGCATTGTCCCGTTAAAGGGGGCCTTGTTGTATGCAGAAGTAAGGCGCACCAGGTCTCAAGGCCCACGTTCGGAGCACGGAGCACGGAGGGCCAAGTCAATGCAAACGCGGTCCAATGCACGTCATCTTGCCTACCACTCCAGGCCCTTGTCGAGGCCGGGCCTGTGGGCAACTCAACTAAAGAATGGTCTTTCTTGAGAGCATGGAGATGGTGATGGTGCCCAAGGGAGACCGTCTATGCAACTCTCCGGCCGCCGGCTGGGGATCGTGCCTCTCTGCCGTTGCCTCCTTCACTGCCTCTGCATGTTGCCGTTTCTTCCAGCTATCTGCCCTTGCCTTTCGGGACTCTCTGATGTATTTGCTCGGATCAATGGCGTGCGTAAACCCGAGTGCGGGTGAGTGTCATGCAGGCAGAGAGGTGGTGTGTTTCTGTCTTGGACCAGAGCGTCTCGGTCGTTGACCAGCCGATGTGGACCGCATTGATCAATGGGGGACGCACGTAGCTTGAAGTCTGGGAGATTCGGTAGGTCAGAGATATGTAGGATGAGACATTGCAGCCATTGCAACACCAATCTGCGTTTTCAAGAAGAGAAGAGCTGGAAGAAGGATTGACAGGAAGAGATAAGCTCCATGTCTCATTTGTGCATTCGCATCCTTTTTGTCTCACAAGGCTTCCCGTTTCCTTTCCCAATCGCGCCCATCTTTGCTATTTTCCTTTCCCGCTTCAGAGCCGTCGATGGGGGGATACGAGAGGATGCACATTCTGGCCGTGTTTGTCTCTCCTCATGGGTGGTGTGACAGGGGCGAGATGCAACACCAACACCTATCACAGCCTGCTGACAAGAGTGAAATTCGGAGTACTACCTCTTGGTTACCGCTGCATCATGCCATGCCGCTGTGGTTTGGTCCCCCCTTGTCTAACAGTGGATTTGACGGGCTTTCGCGCGTCCCTCTCTAGGGAATTGCAAGGATCATGGATGCTAAGAGGTCGATTTCGCGCCGCCAGGCCCTTTGTCTATCCTACATCAAGCCCTACTTTTTTCTTACACAGGAACCCCCGTGACACTGTACATGCTCGTTCTTCTTCTCGCCTCGCGCCAAAGGCCGATGAAACGGGCTCGGGGCATGGCAGTTGTTGGGCTCCGTAGCTCGAATTCTGGCCCCAAAGGATGCGGACCAGGACGCGCTCTGCGCGAGTGAACACGCGAAGCTCTGAACGGGTCAAATGCTCTGAAAGACGCCAGCAGCTGCACCAGTGACGCCGACCACGTCATGCCACATGGAAAGCGTGGTGATGGAGAAACGCCGACGCGACTCGGGGACTGAGGGCGGGTTGCCCCCGTTTCTGATTTCTGATTTTCCATCTGCTACGAGTCGCTAGACAGCGCGGACGTTTGGGGAGGAAAGGATGCTACTTTGGGACATACAAACCCAGCAAGACATGAGACGATTAAGTTGACAGCAGACGGGCTGCTCTGTGCTCCGACAACACGTGTGTCCGGAGATTCTAGTCGAAAGTCGGGCGCTCGAACTTGACGTCACACGGCCACCGAATATTGCCTGGAGTCCTGGGGTTCGCCTTGTTCTTTTATCTCTCCTTCTCCTCTGTTCAACCGCCGCTACAGTGGTGTGCCACTGCCGATCGGCGGCTATCTTTCAGAGCCCAGAGGGAACAAGCCCCCGGTCAACGAAGGATCTCTCAACTCCCTCTCACCATGACTTCGTCCATTCCCATCCATCTCTTTCCTCGCTTGCTCTCCGCGTCGATCAGCTCTACCCTCATCCCTCCCACTTCCCTCTCTCACCCTCCGTTGGGTCTCTCCGCTTGCATAATGCAATGTTAATCTGAGGGATATCGTCGGGCACCACTTTGGGTGCAACACCAATACCGGCCTTCGTGCTGCTCTAGTGGGTGAAAGACGAGGAAACGTCTCCCTTCAATTGTCTGGGGAAGAGAACGGACACGGAATATCGGCAGCCGTGTCCGTGGGCTAGAGACGACCGGACGAAAGAGGACTGAGCCTGTCATCACATCTCCTTGCCGGCCTGACTCTTGGCGGCGTGTGGTATGTGTCCACGCACACAGTTCACTCGCAGATGGACTACTACCTACATGTACTCAATACACTACGTACGAAGGCCTTCCGCCCCCCCCAACCCATCCATGTACCCACAACGGAGTACACAAGACACAAAGACGGAACATATCACACAGACATGGCGACACATTCTGGGCATTGGTACCATCTGATGACCATCATTGTCGAGGGTTGACTTGCAAGCCCTCAATGGGGACAAGAGTCGAAGCCAAATGTTTGGAGTCCAAGGCGAAGTCGGACCCCATGGATGGATGTAGGTCCCGTCCAACCAAACTGCATCTCGCCTCGCATGGCACGGAATCATGGAAAGAAAAATGAATAGGGCAAACCGTTGCAAACCTTCGTCATCCCCACGCCAGCTACCTACTCAAACGAACCAGAGGGGTATCATATCATTAGTACAGTACATTGTCACCCAACTCCGTCTCAATCCTCATCTCCCCCCCAATTTACCCACACCAGACTCTTAGCATCCATCAATATCTCGTCCAGCCGCCAAATTGCCGCAGATGGACGCCGTTCATGCCATATGTGGAATAGGCACGCATGTTGAGACTGTCCATCCATCTCATGCTCGCTTAGAAGCGCCTGCTGCTGCATATTGCCTGTCCTGCCTTTGTTCATGCCCATAACCCGATCACCTGTCTTCCCCACGCTCCTCGCTTCTTCTTTTCTCACTCTGGCTTGAGATGGACGAGAGTGAAGAACACGGCGAGCACAGCATGCAAAAGGCCGGTTAGACCTTCGCTCGACCAGTAAAGCGGGTGCGGGTATTTCGATGCTTCCACCAGTATGCAAAGGCGGCAACACTTGCAATCAGCCAGAGCAGTGCGCTGGTCAGGTCTACCCATACGGCGTGCTTCATGCGTTCAATGTCTCCATTGCCATGAGCGTGTTCGTGAATATACAGCTGGTGCGAGTTGACAAGTCAGTATCCGACATGTTGGTCGCAGCCCGCGAGTCTAGGATATCGACAGCAACAACAACATCCACAACACGGTTCGGATTGCTTCTGCGTTGCATCCCAGCCTCCCACAGCGCCCCCTTCCATTCCTTCTTCCCCTGGCTGTGTCGTGCGACGCGAGCTTGATCGAAGGGCAACGTACCTTGCCGAAGACGCCAAAAAGAGCGATCCAGAGGACAAACAGGATTGTATCCCAGGCGGCGATGAGGATGCCGCCAGCCTCGATGATGAAGGGGATGAAGTAGAGAGCGCACGTAGCCGCCGTCAAAGCGCCTACCACGACGGCATAGACCTGGGGCGAGAGCAGGGTTAGCTGAGGTCCCGTCTCTATTCTTCCATTCTTCAGGAGGAGATTCGCAAGTAGGCGGAGTGACTGTTGGGACCCTCCTGATGAGTTACATGTAGCACACAGGACATGTTATCTTGCTCCAGCACTCCATCACCATCCGGCCACCACTCGATGACTCCAGTTCTGTGCGACACGAGAAACAAGTATCGGTATCTTACCCATTTGGATTTTGTGTAATTGTCAAAGTTCTTCGCCCGCTGCAAGTCGGCGCCGTAGAGACCGCAGACGGTGATGGCGAGGGCAAAGCAGGCGAAGTGAAGCGCCGTGAAGGCGTAGTAACTGATGGAGAGGCTGGACCTTGCCATCTTGGCTGCTTTTTCTCTCTCGGCTTTTGCGCGCCTACCTTGGACCGCTCGGTCGCTGGATTTGGCTATACAAGGACCGAGACGAAGTCCTCCAGAGTGAGCAGAGTAAGGCGAGATTCAGCCGTGTGTCCAACTTTGATACCGAGGTCAGAGACGACGGCAGAAGAATTGGCGAATGCAGTAAAGAGTATCCGGGCAATTGATGACTGTTCGCAGCCTCACCAGGGCTGGATCAAAGACAAATCAGAGAGCGAAATGGCGACTTTCTATCCCTTCTTTTCAGCCTCAATCTGGGGCACTTGGCGATAGTGAGAGGAAGGGGAAAGAGGAAAGAAAACAGGCTGCTGGAGAGGGACAAATGTCCTCACTCCCCCTTGCTCTGCAGCATCGTGATCGACTCTTTTAGGCTCACGATGGTACTGGTGCAGCTGCTCTCCCTGTTTTTTTTACCCAACCAACAGCTACATCATAGCGCACGCTTCAAGCCTCTCCATCGTCTGTATAGTTACATTAGCATTATATCCTGGGCAGCAGATGACGTCAAGTAAACAAACAAACAAGTAAACAAATCTTGGAATGCCAACCCAGGCTGGATTTGGCAGGCCGTCGCACGTGATGCCTCCTGTCTGTCTGTCCCTCTCCTGCTGCTGCTGCTTCTTCCATTTGTCTCCCTAACTCGATTTCGCTTCGCCTGGTCTTGAAGCGCTGCCAGCACTACGTCAAAACGCCAGAACTAACGAGACTATTGCCGCGATCTGCCTTGTCCCATCGACCTCTCCGTTTTTTTCCACGCACCCCGTCAAGGCAGGACTTTGCAGGGGGAGCAAAGGACAAATAGAAGAAAGGAGGGGAGGGCAAAAAAAGAAGAAAAAAAAAAAAAAGAAAACGAGGCTGGAATCCATCGTAGCGCCGACAAGGAGCAAGCCTCATTATTGCTGATTTTATGATTTCTTTTTTTCTTTTCCTTTCCCAGTCTTCCCTCTGACAATGACGGCGGCCACCTCCGCTCTGGCTCCACAGGTTGCCTCATCTCGAGCTGCTGCCTTTTGGTAGCCTGGCGTCGGTCTGATTCTGGGGTCAATATTTGGGCGATGCACTGCCATCTCCGCCTCGCTGCAAACTCGTGACGTGAGTCGAGTTCTCTTATAGTTTGCTCTGCTTGTTGGACGCAGAAAGGGTTTCGGCTGCCAAGCCCCTCTTGTTGGTTTCTGCGTTTCTCTCAACTGCCTCGAGGCTTTACGGGAAAACAGTGAAACCTGGCCGCTAACCTGGGACCGGTTTCTACAGGGGTTCGTCTAGTGCTTCCAGTTTCGTCGCCTGGGTTTTGGGATCAACGACACGACCCTGTGACAAAAAGGAAATCGAACAACTCGCCACAGCTAACGATCCAGTACGTTTGCCGATGCTCGTCCGGCTGCCTGCCGACGCTCGCTCTAGCAGAAGCACTGCCGGTGATGGACTCCGTAGGATTCAATAGAGGATTCGAGGACGGTTCTGGGCTTCTCTGGTTGCGGCGGGATCTCGCCGACCGACTCCCCTGGTGTGGGACACGGAAGCAGTAGTAGAAGATGATGAGCTGAGCAAAGCAAAAGAAAGAGATGAGGGCTCGCTCCTTCGGAGTCGTTCAGCGAGCAGGCGGATATGCGAACAGACAAACAACCGTGAGTTCGCAGCCAACGCATGTAGTGCGCGCCGCACCACCGTTCCGGTCTGCTGACATCCCATCAGGCTTAGCACCGAAGCTCCGTGGAAGCTCGCAGGAATGCTTGCCTGAGGCCCTGGCGCCCTTTGTCTATGCCTTGCAGGCCCTCGACGCTGCTCGCCCTATCGATGGGTCACCTCGCAGGCGTCTCCCGTCACCGCGTTCGCCCTATCGGCGGGCCGGCCACCTTGTCTGACTGGCCCTTGGCTTTCTGAATCAACGCCTGCGCGTCATAACTCTCTTTCGACCAAACACAAGATGGCCGCCGTGGGAAAATCGGGGCTGTTCTCACCTCTGTTGGCCATGGGCCTTGGGTAAGCCATCAACGGCAGGCTGTTTTCCCAGGCATCTCTCGACATAGGGCGTCAAGTCCACTCCCTCGCTCTAGGACCTGTGACTCAAAGCCATGGTGTGTTTTGGGCTTTCGGTCTGTGGCATGGCTTGCGCTGCGTCACGGGAGGAGGGCCCAGTAGTGGTTTCTCAGATATATATACTGGACATGAAACGGTCGACTTTGGTGCAAGTTGAAACGAGCATCTTCACCAGTCAACTCAACGCTTTACTTACGCTCACACACAAAGACTCAAGCAAGCAGAGTCTCTTCTATCCGTCTTTTTTCACACACGCCTGAGTTCCTCCTTCGCAAGCAAAACTCGTCACCATGGCTCGCCGTCAATGGTAAGATCTGTCTGTATAGTTTCTAAACGTTTGAAGACCGGGACTGACTTGGTGTTTCCAGCGTCGATTCTTCCAACTACTGCTCCGGCAGCCGCACTCAGGACTCCGGACGAAGCTCCTATGCCTCTTCATCCAGACCCACCTCTGTTGGATCGCAGAGGCCAAACTACTGGCGATGTGTACGTCAACCACGCTCCAACTCCAACTTCATCTCCATCACCCGCTTGTTTATCCATCGTGGCGGCGACTAACATAGTTGCTTGCAGTGCAAATGCTCTGGCGGCTGGTACAGCTACCAGATCAACGACTCTTGCCCCATGTGCCAGTCGTGGCGTTGCCCCAACTGCGAATACTCTATGAGCTAGATTTCGCCAACATATCCCATCGTCTTCGAATGCAGCGGCTAGCCATCACGGTGCCGTCCTGGCAAACCCGTTGCGGTACTACGACCTGTCTCCGCGTTTTTGGCATTACCCATCTAGAGCAACACTTGACCGGAATTCACATTCCACCACTACCATACAGAGCATGAGAGGAGTTTTGGAATTTCTAGCATATTCGGCTAAGCATGCGTTGGATCTCGAGAACCTTCTCTTTGCATCTTCTTTTTGCATTGTCGACATTAGAATGAGCACCACTTACATAGACCATTAGACTGGCGGCCTCATTGCCTTGAGCAAACGCACTACTCGCTCTTTCCTTTGCTTGTTTTTCTTTAGACAAATCACTACAGACACTTATCAGACTGAGAACCTTCCCACATGACCATGCTTTCATCTCTCTATATGTGACGAATAGTGATCCTTGAACAACCATTGGACGCCCTGCAAGGCAAAAAAGGCCAAGAACGGTCCGTTGCCTTGCATGAGTAACACAGTCGTATGCGTAATGGTAGAGGCAAGGCAACCATTTTAGGCGGCTTTGACTCGTCGAAAAGTAGAGGCCATTCACGGTCTATCACTCCCCGAACTCTAGGCTACACATGACTCTATGCCGGTGACCCAAATTAGGCAATCTTACTCACAGGAAGATGCTTACCTTGTGCATGGACCAAGAAGCCGCTCGAGAGCGTCGCCGTGACTTGAGGGGCGAATCAGGAGGTTCCACCTTGCATTTTCTTCCTCTTGAACTTCTTCTTTGGTCTGAACAGGGGTGACGGTAATAGAAATGGCTTGCCGTGGGACGGACGCGGGGGGGGGAGGGTTAGGAGAGCGATTTGGGACTGGCCAATGGAGTGCGGTGGGTGTCATGGAAGAGTTGAAAGCATTGCCGACTTTGAATGCATTCGGAAACGAAAAAGTGATGGTGGTGAATCGATTGCAACCAACCAGATCCCATAATCAATCGGATCGTAAAACGAACAGGATTGTGCCGGGGTGGAATGGGGCTAGTGGCAGGCAGTCGACAGAGCCTCAATTGTGGTGTGGCATGGCATCGGCATTCGAAGACCCCTGTCGCAGTAAGCACAGGCAGTTGACGGCACGGGGGAATCGTGTTGACAAACCTGTTGTTGTATTCCGATTTTTTTGGGGGCCGCTTTGTAACAGCCACATTGATATGGTCTGGACAGGTATAGATGCAGCGTCTTGGATGATGATGGGTCTATTGGACGGACGGCAGCTCTACGCGTACCTCGTCAGTAGACCCTTGGATGGAAGCCTGGCGAATGCTTCAAGGGTCTTGCATTCTGTCACGTCTCTCTTTCTCCTTCGAATAATACGGTTATAATAGTCATAACCGATGACTCCTTGAAGAGAGGGCGTGCGGACGAGGATCGTGAAGGAGGTCCTGCAAGTAGAGTGCTTGCCTCGCTGACAAGACTGGGTCGGCGTTCGACGCTTCGGACCGAGAAGGAGCACAGTTACGAACAGTCATCGAGCGACTTGATGTCGTCGAAGAGGTCTCGCTGACTGGACACTGGTCTTGATCTTAGTAAAGATGTGCTGGCAATGGCAAGTGTTTGGAGCCAATCCCGCGGAGTGGCAGATTGGGCGGTTTGTTTTCCTCGGAGCTTGAAGCTTGCTGTAACATCCCTTTTGCCGTTGCCTATGGTGGTGATGATGCAACTCGCTGTTCAAGAAGCATGTCGTCTCGATTTTGCTTGTCAATTTTGCTCGACCTTCGAAACTTGGCATGGGGGGGTACTACTACCAAGGTATTTCTGCATCGACACCTTTCTGTCTGGATGAGATAGCGGAGAGACCACTTTCCGGACCATTTCTTCCTGACCGCCCTCCAGCAATGGCCACCATAGAGCAGATTGCTCAAGATCAGATTGTTGAGCAAGTCTTTATATCGACCAGTCGTAGCTTCTGGCTGTCATGACCCAATTCGATATCGCACAAGGCTCCCCTAACCACCACGCTCTTCCCGAGTCTGCGCGGCCTCTCCTATGAGAGTGTATGTCTATTTCCATTGCAAATCATGCTGCTGGACCAGAGGAGTATGTGTATCTGTATTGCGAAGAAGCATCAGAACATCCTTGGTGGCTAGATGGCTGATGACTTCGCTAGGCAGGTGATTTTTCCGCAAAGCCCAGGATGCTCTCGGCTCTCTGCAATCAACACTCTTGTGCCTCACCCTTGGAGCTAATTGAGAAGATGGAAAATTAGAAAATTACAAATTCGTGTCGATTCGTCTCTACTCTTCCTTGAGCACCATTAATCTCGTTACACACATGACCCGTGGAGTAAATGTCCAGCAAATTTTCGTACTCCATATTCCGATCCGCCCACAATGCAGTCTTCGATGATTTCATCCTGCTTGTCCCAAAATTTCGTGCCCCATGCTTCCCACCTGCTTCATAATCCATGCTTCAATCGACAAATTCCGCGTTCCATGCTTCATACCTGCTTCATATTGCATACCTCAACCGAAGGATTCCATGCTCCAGGCTCCATCCCTCACTCACACTGTACATGATATCTGGCTCAAGGTCAGACTCCAAAATCCTTAAAGTTGAAGCCTCCAACCGTGTAGAACGGATTCAACATCATGTCCCAGTCAGGCGTGAGCTCCCTGTTAGAGAACGGTATGTCACTACCTTCCGACATCTCTAGCAAGGCAACCTCTTGCCTCTTTTTGACGAGCAAGTCTCTCATCAGCGTCTTGGCCGTCTCGAATGCTTCAAAGGCCATGTGCGTATTGAGTATTTGCACGATGCCATCAAGTCGAGAGAGCACCCACGAGACCTGGGTGAGGCTGTCACGATTGTCGATGGCGAGCAGAACGCAGAAGAACTGGAAAGTGGTGCCCAGGACATTCCACCACGGAACGCCTCTCTGTGCCAGGCCGTAAGCCGCCTCGACTGCGCTTTGGCCTATCTGGAGAATGTGTGCCAAGGTGTCTTTGCTGATGCTGATTTTGAGGAGGCGCAGGCGACGGTAGAGACAGAAGCAAAGATCTCCTCGGGTAAGGGCGGGAAAGCCCCTGACGTCTCCCAGATCAACAAGCTTCTGAATGGCACCCTCAAGTGACTTGCTGACCGTCACGGCATCGGCATTGACGTTCTCACTTGGCAAAATTCTGGCCATGCGTATCTGGAGGCCGGTCTCGCTCGTGTCGTTGAAGGGGGTGGGTCTAGAGTCTTCGCCATCAAAATGAATCTTTGTACGGCCATACTCGTACGCGATTATGGTATTGATGCACCAAGCAAGCCAGAAGGTCCTCTTGCTTCCTTCGTCCTCCCGGGCCCGCGTCCCGCCGCTTTGGGTGACAAGGCCAGACTCAAGGTCACGGTGAAGACCAACAGCCTCCACCAGGTGCATGACGGTGCAGGACGCAAGCCAGGTGAGATGAGGTCGGGTCGTCGAGCGGAGATAGAGAGTTCGCAAGATCCACGCGTTGACCTGATCGATGGAGGGACGACGGCTAAAAGTCGAGTCTTCAAGGACATCCTTGACATGCTTGACGATCTGAGGCTCCAGGTGATGGCCGTCACGGAAGGCAAAAAGGGAGCCGAGAGACACAACGGCTCCGATCAAGGCACCAAGAATGAGATCCTGATTTCGCCTGTTGAAGTAGGTATCGCATTGCTGAAGGAACTTGTCCTTGTCGAAAAGATGAAACGGCACGCCCACAGTTGCGAAGTAGATGTCCGTGTAGTGCCTGCACTCGTCCCAGGTAACGTAGTCAGTCAAGGGCGCATGAATAGAGCCCGGCTCCTCGGGGCGGATGCCGCAGTTCCAGGCAAACGAATGGAGCCGTGGGGGATGAGCCGACTCGAGCTCGACGCCCAGCTGATTGGGAAAGGCCACGGCCGAGTTCTGGTTCATGTAACGCCGTTTCGCAGGCTCAATGATGCCGCGAACGAGGGGGGAGGGGCGGCTGGTCTCCTCGGGCGTCTCCGAGACGCTCTGAGAGCCTTCACCAAGCTCGAGGAGTGCATCATGGGGCCTCTTCTGCTGCAGGCCACTGGTCACGATTTCGCCGTCGAATCCGCAGTTGTACTGATAGTGAGTGCACATGGAGCAGGGAAAGACGCCGTCGCACTTGCGCTTCCGTCTGCGGCATTCTATGCACGCTTTCTTGGCACGTATGCGACCTTTCTGCGCCTGCGGCTGCGCTTGTTGAGGTTGAGCTGCCAGTTGGGGCGCCGCTTGAGAGTCTGGAGCCGGGGTCAGCGTGTCTTGGTCCTGGTCCTGGTCAGGATCTTGGAGTTGCTCCATGACGGCGATGCTGAGGATGCTGAGAAAACAGCTAGGGAACTAGGGCAGTACTGAAAATATACACCATGAATGAATGTGTTGATAGGCAATGAGGGTGCTGATGAAGAGCCTATAAAGTGCAAAGGGTTTGGGGGAGAGAATGAGAGAATCTTGAGAGGTTCGAGGAACGAAATAAAGGAGAGCGAGGTCGGGGGGGCAGCTCGGGATTCTTTTCGTCAGCAAGTCACTGCCGCTGGGCTGCTCCTGCCAGTCTTTCCAGGGAGCTTTTTAGCTTTGACAGCTCCTGCCACAGCGCATCACCCCACTTTTCTGAAGGCTAGGTAGGTAAGCTTTGGGGAAGGAAAGACTTCACGCAGTTGCAGCAGTGACGAGGACGAATCGGAATTGATCGTTGCTTCACGGCGGTGAAAGAATGGAAGGAAGCCATCGATGCCTTCCTTTGATTTCTGGCAAAGTTACGGTGAAGCAAGAGGCGTGTAAAGTGTACAAGCAGAATGACGAGGTGAGGCTGTACAGGTATGCTGTATGGGTGGCTTTTGGTGGGGGAAACGACCAGATGGCGCCGTCAGATCTTTGTTGAGTAGGTCGTCCTGAGAAGATCAAGGGAGAACAGGAGAAGAGCAGTACGATGCAGTTGGATAGTACCTTTCAATCTCGAAAGGGTCTTCTTTGGAGTTTGATATCAAAGGCTGCTTAAATCTGTATCCATTCAGGTATAGCAGGCAGGTAGCAGCTTGGTATTTCAGGGGATGGGGGAGAGAATTACTGGGTAGGTACGGTGGTGAGAAGCGTGACAGCTTACCGCTGGTGTCAAACATGGTCCAAGAATGACTGGTTGAGCAATAGTATTTGAAATCGTTGTTTCTTTATTCTGCCTTCCAAAACGTCACAAGTAATGATGAAAAATCGACGGTGGCACCTCCTAAAAAGGGCGAGGGAGGACCCTCTCCCGCCAGTTGCAAGTGTTTCGCCATAGCAACCGGTCTGCCAGCGTTATAAATCAGCATTGTCTCTCCGACGACTGGTCGATTCGCAAAGAGGGAAAATTCAGACTCACCAGCGACAGTCCAGTGACGGGAGAACCACTTGAGGTTCTCCCGCAGCTGCTTGAAGTCCTCGGGAGAAGACCCGTTGGGACAGATCTCGTCCAGGTCTACTGCCGCGCGGTAGAGGCAGCTCAGCCCGGAGAAGCACAGCCTGTGGGCGTGCGAGCCCTTCCTCTTCTTGATGAGGACGCCTTCGACTCGGCACATCGCGAACGCTATGTTATAGGCGAACTTGATGTCGAGGGTGAGCTTCGCATCGGCAGCAGACCCAGGATCCTTGACCCTCCTCTTGTACAGTGAAACAACAGCACTGATTTATCTATTAGCATAAATGCCCTTATTGGAAGGTGGAGGACACATAGAGCACACCTCAAGGCCATGGCCATGCCTTCGCACACCGGATAGATGTCCTTGTTGTCAGAGGTTTCCGCATGCTGACGAACGAGATCGTGGAGGAGCTTCTCGGCTGCCGCGCAGCCTGGAGCATCGGGGACGCCCTGAACGGCTGTTAAAGCTTCGCCGATGCAGAGGGCTGCGTATACTCTCGCCTGAAACTTGGTTTCCGTGTTCACCTCGGTAGAGTTGACTTCGGTCACATAGGGGATAAGATCGTACGGCAGGAGTTCTCTTGTTGGAATAAGCAAGGTAGCAGTACCGTCCGGACAGGAAAGGGTGATGGCTCTATCGCTCCGTATTAGAATAGCACTTGATAAGACAGCAAGAAGCAAACGTAAGGATGAAAACGTGGCAAGGGGACACCAACCGATCCAAAAAGACGATAGCGGCCCAGCACAGGTTCCGGCTGGAGTTATAAGGAGCCTTCCCCGTGGCAGAGCTTTGCAAAGCAGACATGTCCAGCTGGCGGACGAGGCCCAAGCACGTTGCCAAAGTCAAGCTAGCTTCGACGACCATTCCATGTCCACACTCGTACGTCGTCAGCAGCAGGCCAGCCTGCAGTTTCGCGAGTAGGTGGGGATAACCCGACGTCTCGACGAGAGAGAACAGCCGCCTCGTTGTCCGGTAGAGCGTGTTGTTGGGCCCGTGATTTGGGTGGCGGCAGTGGTGGTTCACCATGTCCATGCACAAGAGTAACAGTGCCAATGAGTCGTCCCTGGGTCCCGTGTATCCCAGCAGAGATATGCTATCTAGCTCGGACATGACCGTTGCTTTATCTACTATGGGCATCCATTCGTGGACTTTGGCAAAGTACTCAGCTGTGACCTGTTCTACGGTAGTTCCGCCATAGGAGAAGATGTCTTTGACGAGTCCCATCACAGTTTTGGAATCGGGCTCACGGTTCCATGGCCCTTTGGCCTGACACACAGTCCACAAGAGCTGCTTTCCGCCGGCGGGAGTAAGTTCGAGGCCGCACAAGAAGCGCCTGATGGCAAGGGGCTCGCTCCACTTGAGCTCCGTGTCTGGCTCTACTGTCTCGAGGAGGGCGGTGTCGTCGTCATATTCGCATCTGGTCCATTTACTATGGGGGTTCAGACAAATCCGGAATCAGCATCCTATGTATCTTGCCTCTCGTATGATTGGCAATGGACTGTTCATCGTCCACCATCAAGTTGTCAATCACTTACGAGGAGCATGTCGAGCAACTGGGCAATTTCTTGTCGCATCTCCGCTTGTGGAGACGACAGTGACGACAAGCCTTGGGCGCCTTGTTCTCGAACAATCTCTCTGGTGGCATCTTGGACGAGTCTTTTCCTGAGAGAGTAGGTACAATTGTCGTGACGTCGAGGCTGTTTGCATGTACAGTGAGTACCTAGATAGGCGACAAGGATGGTTTTGTAAGTGAAAAGAGAGGGTCCTATGTCTATTGGCGAATCGACATGAACCCTCTTCCTGTCCTTGATTGCTAAGCTTAAATCGACTTATAGACTCTGACAAGCTGCGGCCGCCCCCCTGCTGTCTGCTGTACGACTATGCCTGATCGAGGAGAGTCGACCACTGCGGATTGGCTACTCTACACGGCAGAGTACAGAAGAGGTCGCGCCGCTCCCTTCCATGCATCAAGCCGTCGGCCGCCACCCTGCCGGGCTGTTGCATCCGTTCCCATCAGCTTCTCCACGGCGTCGGTGTATTGAGGCAGCTTCGTGCTCTTCTTGTCGGCACTCGCTGCAACGTCGTGGGACCGGGTTGTCAACTGACGCAGCATGCAAAAGCAGCGGGATCCTGTGTAGTTAGCTATGATGATTTCTAATACGTCTGTAGGGACTATGGTGCAATTAGTAGCCGGCCAGAGGGACGCTGAGACGAGTCCCATTGCTTTGCATTATACTATATAAAGGCATCGTGGCATCCGATGACATGTTCCTTCCAGCAAAAGACAAGAATAAGAGAGACGAAGCCTCTTTACTGATGCATCTTTCAGCCACAAAAGCTTTCCCGCTGCTGCCGAACAACAGACGTCCACAATGCCGGAGTTTGGAAGCTTTCCCACCTATACCAAGCAGTACCACCACGATCCCTATGCGGCAATCTCCCCAACTCGTCCCGAGCTCTCTACTCTGGGCAAGAATGTTGTCATCACCGGTGGCGGAGGCGCAATTGGAGCCGCCATGGCTCTGAGCTTCGCCCAGTCTGGCGCTTCCAGCATCGCTCTGCTGGGACGAACAGAAGCTGCCCTGCTAAAAAGCAAGCAGGCTGTGAACGTTTCGTATCCTGCAACAGAGGTCCACATCATCCGAGCTGACGTCGCCGACGAAGCATCTGTGCGAGCCGCACTGGAGAAGTTTGCGTCTGTAGCGGGAAAGAAGCTCGATATTCTCGTCGCCAACGCCGGTATACTGCCTGATTCTGGGACGGTGCTGGCATCTGATGCGTCTCAGTGGTGGTCCGGATTCGAGGTCAACGTCCGAGGGCAGTTCAACCTCGTCCGAGCCTTTGTGCCTCTGGCCGAGAAGAACGCGACGCTCATCAACGTGACAAGTTCAGTTGCCCAGCTCCCCTTTGTTCCGGGCTCCAGCAGCTACCACGGCTCCAAGCTGGCCGCGGTCAAGGTCTTCGACTACCTGCATTTCGAGAACCCGGAGCTGAGGGTGCTGCAGTTTCACCCCGGCGTGGTGCAGAGCAACATGTCCCAGAAGTCGTTTGATTCGGGCATCCCGAGGCCTACAATGGACAATGGTGAGTGTCACGGTCTTTTGACAATGTTTGAACAGACTGATGTTCGACTGACACTTTTGAACAGCTCTTCTCCCTGGCAACTTTGCAGTCTGGTGTGCCAGCTCCGAGTCGGAGAGTCTTCGAGGCCGGTTTCTGTGGGCGAACTGGGATGTTGAGGAGCTCAAGGAAAAGGCGAAGGAGTTTGAAGGCGGTCCGCAGCTGACGATGGGTCTGATCGGATGGCCGTAGATGCACGGGGGAGAAGATGAGTTGTGGATTTGCATCGGCCTGAACGAGGTTCTGTTGGATGTGATATATCTCGATATAGATTGTTGGTGTCTAGACCAAACATTCGCCAAATCATACATCCTTCAAATGTTGACAGTGATCGTGGATCGATGCTCTCTACATGCCCTGTACAATCGAGTCGGGCACCTAACAAACCCCCTTGATGTGAATGTTCAGCCCTCCAGGGCTAAATTTCAGCATCTCTGCCCGCTGAGCAGCTGCCAGCGCCCTGTAAGCATTGCCTGAAGCCGCCGGATGCTCTTAGGCTTAGGTAATGGGAAGACGTCGCACCTCCAGCTCCTTCTTGCACATATCAGTTGGTTTGAAAATCTCCGTCCATCATCTCCCTTCCACCAGCGATCCGAGCAAATGCCCCATCACGCTGCCACCACTATCCGCGCCTTTTTGCAATTACTCCATCGAGCTGAACGAGCTCCGTTCCTTGCGCTTTGATTCGAGATTCAGACATGCGGGGTTGCGGCCGCACCCCTGTCGAGATCTGTCCGCCACTGTTCAAGCCTCTCCACAGCGGCGGAGTTGCTGGTGGAGAGTCCCCGAAAGGCCCGGCTGCTGCTCCTCTGAGGAGTTGGGCGAGATCCCGAGGCAAATCCCGATAGGGACGTTGCTATTATCAATGCTCTCTTCCACCGGCGATTTCAAAGCAAGCTCGCAATATTATCTAGGGCCTACTGCAGTCTACATGTGGCCGGTTCCGCTCTATCAGCAGACCGAGTCCTCAGTCGACGTCTCTTGCAGTTTGGTTCGCATTCGACGTATGACAAACCCTCGCAGCAACGACGCAATGGGCAGGCAAACGACGACGAGCCGGTGCGCTGCTGGTGGTTGAGATCGGTGCTTACCGGGGAGCTACCAATGGTGTAAGCATACATCTACCTATCCTGCCAGCTATATCAACGATGCTTTTCTCTGATAATTGCCCGTTCGTCATTCCGGAACCCCGACAGCCTAACTATTCTCTTTGGCTCAGAAACTTGGCTATACAGCCGCCATATCACATATCTCTCAACATTCAGAAAAGAACCATGGCCGATCAGGATATCCCACAGACGCGGAGAGCCCTGCGAAGGATCGGCCCTCGAGCAGCCATATTTGTCGACGAAGCCATTCCTTCTCGGGGCTCATCCGATGTCCTGATTTGGGTCCGCGCTGTTTCGCTCAACTACAAGGACCTGGCTATGCTGGACGACAATTTCCCCTGGCCAGTTCCGTCCAACATCATCATGGGCGCGGATGTTGCAGGCGAGGTTGCTTGGGTCGGCGAAAAGGTGGCCAAGTTCAAGGTAAGCAACCTGGAGGAAATACTCGGTTGAGGTTGATCACCGCTCATACTCTCTACATCACCCAGGTCGGCGACAGAGTAGTTGCTATTCACAACCTAGATAACGTCACTGGGCGCGAAACAACAGCCAGAGGTATGAATACCGCCAGCAACCTTTAGCCTGCAATGACGATTGTTGATCCCTAAAATGATATATGCCAGCCCCGGGCCAGGATGTTGACGGAACCCTGGCTACCTACGTGGTCTTCTCAGAGGTCGAACTTGTAAAATTTCCCGACAACTTGTCATGGACTGAGGTAAAGCTTCTCTTCTCTCTACCGAGAAGATTAGTTCTAACACTTCTTGCGCACCCAGGCCAGCATCTTGCCTTGCTCTGGTGTTACTGCTTGGTCAGCCTTGAACATGAGGACGAGCAGTCTGTGGGGAAAGACGGTGCTTGTCCAAGGTAAGTCGAGCTTCTTACAGTCAGCTCAACTATTCAGACGACTAACTCGAGAGGTAGGCACGGGAGGCGTGAGCACCATAGCGCTCAGCCTTGCTGCCAAAGCCGGCGCCACCGTTATTGCTACGTCTTCGTCCGATGCCAAGCTAGAGCGAGCGAGACAGCTCGGTGCTTCCCATGTCGTCAACTACAAGCAGGACCCCAACTGGGAGCAGCAAGTGTTGGACCTCACTGGGGGCCTCGGAGTCGACATCGTCATCGAACAGGGGGGGGCTCAAACGCTGCTGCAGAGCGTAAAGTCAGTGAAGCGAGAGGGTCAGATTTCGCAAGTCGGATTCCTATCGGGGCACGGCCAGGGAGACATGTTTCGCCTGGTCCAGCTACTCATCATCAAGAAGTGCAGCATTGTGTAGGTCTAAATTGGGGCTCTTCCTTTGCTCAACTTTGACGTCAAGCTGACATTTCCTTACCCCCCCCCCCCCCCCCTTGACAGTGGCATCCAGGTCGGGTCAAAGGGCGATCTGGAAGACTTGTTGGACTTTCTCAAACAGCCGCACTTTAAGCCCGAGCCATGCATCGATCGTGTCTTTAGCTTTGACGAGTCATTGGACGCTTTCGACTATACGCGACAGGGGGATGCTGTCGGGAAGGTTGTCATTGAATTTTGACCCGGGTGAGGAGGCATGCGTACCGTTTTTGACCGAGTCGAACAATTCTTTGGGAGACGAGGGAAAACCTCACAACATGCTCAAGATTGTTTCAAAAATGTTTTCATGATGAAAGCAGAATGGTATCGATTGATGAGCAACAAGACAGGCTTGCTAAGATGCAGTACATACATATTGTGTCTGTGCAATGCAAATGTACAATACTGCCAGTACACATAGAGGCGCAGTGTCATGGATTCATCCTTTTGGCTTCCTTTCTCCTCCTTCTTTAGACCAAACCCAGATCTAAGCAGCCCTCTCCTTAATCCTTCTTGCAGGCAACAAAGTCGTCGCCGCTGGCACCGGTGTGAGTGATGAGGGAGTCGAAGTTGCCCTTGGAGTCGAAAATGACTCGGTCGGGTCCGGGGCTGCCGCCGGTGTAGACCTTGAAGGAGGACAGAATGGGGAACTCGAACCAAGGAGAGGCGGTGGGGAAGCTGAAGCCCTCGTAGTCGTTGTACTGGTGAGGGTAGGAGTCTGAGGATGTCCTCGTCAGCACATACGCATCTTGCGTCGGGGTCTTGTGCACCGCAACACCGTCACCACACCATGGCTTGTGCCGCAAGGGAGCAAAGTAGAAAGCACAACGGACCTTCATCGTCACCGGACTTGTACAGGCTGTATCCCTTGGCGAGAGCATCGTCGATGTCGGACTGCCAGTAGCAGACGGAGCCGCAGGTGTACACGCAAGAAGCGCGCTTGTCGACCAGGGTGCTGTCGATGGCGGCAGCAGACGCGCTGGCAGCGAGGCCGGCGACAGCGGCAACGAACTGCGTTGTCGACTAGTTAGCAAGCCGTGTGTGGACGGTTGGAGTGCAACCCTGACGCTCTGCAGGTTGGGCAGGACATACCTTGAAGCTGACCATTTTGAAAACCGGGAGAGAGTCTGGAAAGAAAGAGGAAGCTGAAGACGAGGGTTGGGCTTGGCTGTACGACGAGGATGCAGGACCACGATCAGTCAGGGACCGCGCAGACATGTTTCGATCTTTATATATCCGTCGATCCGGACTCTGATCGCCCGTTTGGTTTCATCAACGGCACCCTCCAGATCCAGATCCCAAGCTCCGTCTTCCCCTGTTGGGCAGGTCCAAGCTCTCCAATCTCTTCCCGCGCGCTCCTCCACGGCCCCTCGTCCTAAAAGACGATCCTCCGCAGCCCGCCGCCGACGGCTGTCCACCACAGCTCCTCTCCACACGTACGGACGTATCGTCCAGGGAGCCACAAGCGATCATCGTCCCGGCACCCTCTCGACACACAATCACGCTCGGCGACGGGCCCCCGTGGGCTCGACGCCACGTTTTGCCAGTCCATCGCTCTCCCTGCACGTGAAGGCTTCAGTGGTTGGAACAAACGCCCCCCTCGATGCCAGGGACTTTCTCGATGGAGCGTGGTGCCCTGATTCGGCGACCGACAGTCATGATAGGCCTAGACGGGAATGCGGTCTGCTCCGTGGACGGAATTCCGGCATCGTGAGGGTTCCAGTTTATTTTGCTCCCTTGTCGCCGTGATGAAGAGGGGCTATCCATGGATTCCCATACATGGTGGCATTCAGACTGCGCGCTCATGCGACAATTGCCTGGCACTCGTCATTCGGTATCTACCGGCAGCTGCAAGTGTACATACGGAGCTCCCCGTCAACGATGATAATGGTGACACAAGTCCCTGCTAGATATCCGAAATGACAAAAGGCCCGCTCCAATAGGGAAAATGCTTTGGATGCCTCAACAAAAGCCGCTCATCTCAGCTGTTTCACATCGGGAAGGCCATGGGAGCAATCGTTCGCTATCATTGGGTGCCATTTGCGGGTTGAGGGCTGTCGGATCGTCCACTGCTAGCCTGCCGCTACCGGGCGATAACCATAACGAGAAGGTAATAATTGTGGTCGTGTCTGGGGCCGTATTTCGTACCAGTACGAGATGCGTGAAGCTGCTGGAGCTGTGGGCTTTCTGGAGCAGCGCTTTACTTGACTCGTGTAGGATTGCCGCCAGCAAAAGTCGGAGGTTTAGCGATTGGCTTGAGCCTTATCATCTGCAACTCTGGAGCTGATACATAAGTACGTACAATGGTCTCGCTTACCCTTGGCCCCTTGGGACTTGAAGGAAGTCTTGGCGAACAACGGCAGAAGGAGAGATGATTTTTGATGTCGTAGAGATCAGGTCCTAAGCGTGGTAAATACCTGAGAGGCAGAGAGAGTACTTACTAACTGACGATCATAGTTGAGCTACAGTGTGGTTCTCAGCTGGGCCTGAATTTGAGGGAGGCATCAATCGAGTACATACAAACTGCTTGGGTGGATCATCCCTGCCGTACTACCTAGGTAAGTATGCTACCTTAGGTATGTAAGGTATGTGGGTAGTGTGATAAGTCCCTGAATATCGACGATCACTGCTGAGAGGATGCAATGAACATGGGAACAAAGGTAGAGCATATGGAACGCAAACGAAGCCCTTTATGTGATTTTTGCCTTCACTCTGGTTTTCAAGATAGGGTAGTCTGTCCGTGATGCCTCTTCTCAGGTTAGGACTTACCAAATAGGAACATTTAGTGATACACGTACCTGCACCGCAAGGCAGGAACTGCTGGTTGAATCCTCGCTTGCTAATCGATACACCATTCATCTACCCTACTGCCTCTCGTGAAGAATTCCATCGCTCATGATTCATCATTCGTCTTCCAAGACCAACGACCAAAGCATTCCCACCTACTCCATGACAATGACATTCTTGGCCCTCGTCGCCTTGTTCAACAACTTCCCATATGCCTCGACCGCTTGATCAAGGGGCACAGGCGTCCACCTGCCATCGGGCTTCAGCTTTCCAGACTCGAACAGCTCCGTGATGGCGTTCAACCGCCGTGCCATTTCTTTCGCCGAAGGGTTCAGCGAGTTGCACCCCAAAAGGCTCAGGTCTGAGCGGTAAAAGTCGCGCATGTCGATGTTGAGGTGTCGAGCGCCGGACTTGGGCGCGGCGATGAAGGCAAGGCGGCCGCTTGTGGCCAGCTTCTTCAGTCCGTTGACCGTCAGAGTAGGAGATCCAACAGTATCGAAAACGACGTCCACCCCCTTGCCATCCGTCAGAGCATCCAGGGCATTCAGCTCGGGGTCTCTGTCTGTGTTCACTTCGGCGGACTCATCTCGGGTCGCCCTGATGACTCCCGCACCGAGATTCTCGACGAGCTGGCTGGCCGCTGATCCAACGGCTCCGTTGGCGCCTATGACGAGAACCGTGTCGGCCTCTGTGACTGCCGCTCTCTCGACCATTTGCAAGGCTGTCGTGAATGGAACGCCTATCGTGGCCGCCTCAGCAAACGACAAGTTTTTCGGCTTCAAGGCAATCTCGTCCTCATGTATCAGACAATATTCTGCCTGGAACCCGTCCTTGGTAAAGGCGTACGAGTGCCCACTTGTGCCATATACCTCTCGTCCAATAAGCTCTCGAGGCCCTTCTTCGACAACTCCTGCATAGTCTCTCCCGATAACGCGAGGATATTGCGTGTACGGGAAAAGTCCCGAAGCGTTGCCAATGTCGCTCGGGTGAATTGCTGAGGCGTGGACTTTGACGAGAACGTGATTGGGTATGAGGGCTGGCTTTGGCAGCTCACTCAGAATCAGGCGAGGGCCTTCGCTGGCGGTTTCACGGACAAGCTGCAGGGCCTTCATTGCGGTCGAGGTACTTGGTGGGTTTGGTGCTTTCTTGGCTTCGCTCCCTAATTCTCCGCTGCGAGGGATCTATCCGTGTCTTTTGAGAAACAGGTCGAAGACAGTATCAGCTGACTCGCGGTTATCTTTCCTAGCCGAGATCTCGATTGCGATTGATGGCTTGCGATAGCTCCCGAGGACACCCGCTCTATATATTCACACATCCGTCCATCGATCCTTATCATGGCCGTTGTCCGTCAAAAATACTCATGAGCGCGCGCAAAGGGGATGAGGTCGTCCTTCCAACGGAACTCATTGCGGCGGTCCTTCGCAACGGGTAGTGCGGGTGCTGCGGCCGCTGCGGGTACTGCGGTTCGTGCGGAAGAATTACTCAGGAGGCGACCATAAAGCGGGCCAAAGCCAGCAGAGCGGATGGATTCCACACTGATTCAATTGTTTGGTCAGCTATTTCTCAGCATGCATGACGAAAGGGTTCGGCAGTTAGTATAACAGAGAATGGGTCCTGTATAGTTTTTGCTTCTCCTAAACTTCGAACGGCGGAAACCTCTGCTTTGCAATGTCTGACTGCGCAGCCATTGCCTCGGATTCGCCCTGTTTTGCTGCTGTCGCGGGGCTTCAGTGACGGACCAAACCGCCGGAATGGCCTCCGATACGAGACGCGCCGACGCCGATGATGGCTTCCTGGCCTCCTCCGGCTATGCGCAAAACGAGGGCCCGGGCCGCCATCAGCCGGAGCCGCTAGATGACAAAGTCTCCGTGCAAGGGCGGCGTCACGAGGGGGCAGACAGGGACCCGGACCTGGAGTCGCAGCTGTCAACCTCGCAGACGGCCGCATCCAACGATCTTGCCCTCGAGCTCACTCCCAGCAGCGTCCCGCCCCCCAAGTCTCTGGCTGTTGAGATCCCCTTCGTCGTCACTCTATGCCTGGCCCAGCTGCTGGCTCAGGCCGGACTGGCCCAATGCATTGCCCCGTTGCACATCATTGGCGACAGCTTCGGCACGCAAGATGCAGGGCAGCTGAGCTGGATGCCCGCCGCCTACAGTCTCACCGTGGGCACCTTTATCCTCATTGCAGGCCGGCTGGGTGACCTCTTTGGCCACAGGACCATCTTCGTCGTCGGCTTCAGCTGGTACGCCCTCTGGAGCCTGCTGGCCGGCGTCAGCGTCTGGTCCCGGTCCATCGTCTTCTTTGACGTGTGCAGAGCCTTCCAGGGCATGGGCCCTGCTTTTGCCGTGCCGTCGGCGGTGGCCATCATCGGCCGCACATACCCTCCCGGCAGGAGAAAGGCAATGATATTCAGCTTGTTTGGGGCCACTGCGCCAGGAGGATTCGTCCTTGGCGCTGTCTTTTCGTCGCTCTTTGCCCAGTTCGTCTGGTGGCCGTGGGCATATTTTGTCATGGCCATGGTCTGCGCCCTGGTGGCAACTGCTGGCACCCTCGTCATTCCATCGACTCCCGGTCTCGCAAGCCTACGCTCCCAGGCGCCGCTCTGGAAGATTATCGATGCCCCCGGTGCTGCTGCAGGCGTCACGGGCTTGGTTCTGGTCAACTTTGCTTGGAACCAGGCCCCCGTGGCTGGGTGGAGCACTCCATACGTCTATGTGCTCCTCATCGTCGGTTCCCTCTTCCTTGGTCTCTTTGCATTCCTCGAAACCCGCGCGGCGTATCCTCTGCTACCGACGAAGCTGTTCAGCGGCCATCTGGGCTTCGTGCTTGCTTGCATAGCTGCTGGATGGTCCAGCTTCGGCATCTGGCTGTTCTACCTGTGGCAAATCGTGGAACAGATCAGGGGCTACAGCCCTCTCGAGGGCAGTGCCCAGTTCAGCGCCACGGCCGTTTCCGGGGCGTGTGCTGCCTTCTTGACCGGCCTCATTCTCGGAAAGTTGAGGCCGAGCTTTGTCATGTTCATGGCGATGACGGCGTTCACCGTTGGGGGGATCCTGGTAGCGACGGTGCCTGCTCATCAGATTTACTGGGCGCAGACTTTTGTTTCCGTCGTCGTTATGCCCTGGGGAATGTGGGTTTGATGTTACTTTCTTCGTTTGAAAACGCCTGCAGCTTCACTTGCTTACCATATGAATGAATGTAGGGACATGTCCTTCCCAGCCGCGACCATCATCCTCAGCGAGGCTCTACCGAAGGACCACCAAGGCCTTGCCGCCTCTCTCGTCAACACCGTCATCAACTACTCCATCTCCATAGGCCTCGGCATCGCAGGCACCGTACAATCACAGATCAGCCCCGGAACATCCGAGCAAGAGATCTTGAGGGGATGCAGAAGCGCCTTCTACGTGGGTGTTGGACTCAGCGGCATGGGCATGGTGGTAGCGACGCTGTTCATCCTCGACGAGCACAGGAGGCATGCCCAGGAACGTCGAGACGGAGAGAAGAAGCATAATCATGAAGCTACGACTTTGAATGCATAAACTCGTCATTTTGCAATTGGGGATCGCGAAAGACATAGAATGGCAGATATTAGATTTAGATTTAAACGGCTATCACGGGATAACATGGGAGAAATTGAGCATGCATATATCAAGCAGCATCTCTTCAAAGACGACTAGACCTAATCATCATATATACCACAGTAGTCTATTATAACATTTTACCATCATTGATTGTTTCGATCTCGCGCATGAGCTGTGACGCCCTGACGTCTACAGGGTCAGGTACGAAACAAGGCCAAAGACTCCAGCGTAGCCCAAAACGTACAGAGCTCCCATCTCGCGGCATCTTCCAGTCGCGGCCGACGTCGTCGTTGCAGCCGCTTGAGAATGTGTGCCTGTTGCGGTGACACCGTTTGTTCGTGTCCCTGTCGCCGCAGGGGACGAAGAGGAAGAGTTGGCGGCGCCTTGATCCGAAGAGGAAGAGCTGGAATCGGAGCTGGAATCGGTCGTTGGGGTTGCCTCAGCGCTGCCGAAAGTAGCAGAACGAGCAGTATCAGAAGCAGCAGAGCCGGAGGCGGCCGTTGCGGAAGCGTCGCTGGTAAGCGGAGGGCAGCCAACGGGCTTCGTCAAGGTAGACGGCGAAGGAAACGTCGCGGCAAAGGAGATGACGGTCCGCTCGGGAGCCTTGAACTCGCCGCAGGACAGGGCAAACATGAGAAAGTCGCCGCCCCAGCCCGCCTGGCACGAGCCGTTGCCGTAGTCGCCGTAGTTTGCGTTGGGGATCCAGTTGGCGACGCCGTCGGTGCAGGCGCAGTCCTGGAAGAAGAGCAGCGAGGGCCTGCTGCCGTCGGGGCAGTACGGCTTCTGGTCGACGCGGAAGCTCCTCGTCAGCCGGCCGAGCGGCGACGCCACCATGCAGACGTCGAGGGGGATGGGCGCCGTCTCGGCCTTGATGAGGTTTTGGCACTTGTCGTCGGAGAAGAAATCGAGGCTTCCGCCGCGGGAGCCGGTCGCGGACGCGCCGAGGCCAAGGCCAAGGACGAGGACGGCGACGGCCTTGGCGACGGAGGCCATCTCGGCTGTGGGTTGAGAGGATTCTGGGGTGTGAAATGCAAAATGACAGGAACGGGAGCTGGAGCTGATGCTGACCACCTCAAGCCATCGATCCTCCCGAGTCCGGATTTTGTGGCAGTTGTGGAAACGAGCGTGTGTGGGAGTTGTTGTTCTGTGAGAGATCAGGAACGCGTGAGATCCAACCGCGAACAGATTTCGTCTCGTCTCACGATTCTCGCTGGAAGCAGCCGGCCTGCCTCGTACAGTAAAAAAAAACGGAGCAGAAGCGACGCTGCAGCCTGGTCCCTGATCATGTCACGGAGCCCGTTGATGGATCTGTCTAAGCCCTTACGAGCTCGACGTCCTGACCGAATGATTCGGTATTCTAGCCATTTGAAGGTTAGCCAGATCCGCAGACTCGGGAGCCAAGATGTTGGAGGATTCGCCATCGAATTTGATCTGATCAAGCACTGGCTTGGCGGTTGCGGAAATGACAAGTCAGCGCTGCAAGGCAAGTAGATACTGGGAGTGCTTGTGGACTGAAAGGTGCTGATGGAACATGGGGCTCAATGCTTTGTGACGAGCATCTCGGTAGTTCTAGGCGTCTCGGGCTAGAGTCGTGAATCTTTGCCTTGCACGGAGGGGATCACCTCAAGAAACTGATTCAGTGATGTATAAATACGACTCAGATTCCTAGTGCTTTGAATATATCGTTCTATCACCGGGGGGGGGGGGGGGGGGGTAAAATCATTCACTCGTCATGGCGGGCACAAGGCTACATTCCTCGTCTCCAAGGAAGGACTCAGTGACGAGGAGTTTCGGCAGCATTACACCGACATCTACGCCCCCATGGCTCTGGAGGTCTGCAAGCGACACGGTGTCCTTGATTACACAATCGTAAGCCCCCTATATATGTCTCAAATCTTTCTGTTTGATGGGACAGAGAAGCAGTTCGGTTGAGAGGGAGCGCTGCGGCTGACTCTCGCTACCACTTCAACACCGAGGCTGAGAAGGAAGCTGCCCGTTCTGCATTTGGAGAAAACGCTACCTTTATCGACTGCGATGCCATCACGACGTTCGTTTTTCCGGATATGCAATCTCTCATTGGATCGTTTGCGGATCCAGACTATGAGGCAAGGCTGGCTCCAGACGAGGCAACGTTCTGCAATCGGCCGAAGTCCCGGTTCGCTGTGAGCGATGAGTTTTCAGTCTTTGCGGATACACAGGAATAGATTGAACGAGATGCCGAGTTCCTCGGATAGTCCAAAGACTTCATTTTAATTTGTTGACGAGCATGTCTTACACCAGCTCGGAGTGGGCGGTTGTTGACGACGAGTGAGAACGACATATCGGAGATTTCGGAGTAGGAAACTGCAAGAAAGGCCGGTTACCGAACGGACAATTCTTTGTCAAGTGCTGACCGGTAGTGAATTTGCCAGAGGCGCAACCCTGATACGAATGTCTCTGTGGCTGATATAAGCGGTGTTGATGATCTACGTTGTGTCGACCGGCAACCGGTCCGTTTTGCTTCACTTTCTCCAAACTTGTTTTGTCGCGGAAGGGCTTTGACTGACCAAATTGTCCGGCTTCGGCAAATCGGTTGAACTAGCTTGAACACGAGTAGGTGGCTAGAAGTCGAAGCGACTGTCCATGATGCATCTTCCAGGCCTCCTATGGGTGGTAAGCAAATCAACCATCGTGTTGACGTGGACCGCGATTTGTCTTGTGCCGTCGTTTCAAATGGCTTCCTCGGATCATCATAGTAGTTGTTATCTAGTCCCGTCTGCTATACTTTTCGTGATAGAAGCCAAGGTACGTAATCTTACTCGGATAAGATCTTGGTTGCTGGCTGCCACATCGTTTAAGAGAACTTTGGTCAACGTCTTACGGCTCGGCTTACCTCTGCCGAGGAACACTAACTAGCACCACCATCAACTACGGTGATCTGACGGGAGGCTTAGTTGATACTCAGAGCAAAGAAGCTTCCGTCTGCAATTGTGTAAGATGGTCGCGCTCAAGACATCAGCACGAGGCTTCAAGCTTTCGCCCTTGCGACCGTCTAATCGGGACCGGAGTGATCGGTCGCATGGGTGCTATATCGGTATGTTGTGGAGATTTGGGGATTTGGCTGACCCGGAAAGCCGTTGATGACGGGAAGAGTCAAACTAGTATATAAGTGAGAGCCTCGACCGATGACAGAGAAGTGTTGAATAGGATTTTCTTGAATTGCTGCGCGACGTGAAATTGAGCCACTTCTTCATTTACTTTGGTACTCCCTGCTTATCGACACGTTGCTCCCATCATCACCAGAATGGCCAATCCAGGCTTAGAAGACCAAGGCACCATTGACCTTGCAGAGTACATCTACAGACGGTTGATCCAGCTTGGCGTTGGGACCATTCACGGAGTCCCTGGAGATTACAACCTCACCGCCCTCGACTATATCAAGCCCCTGGGCCTTGCTTGGGCCGGCAATGGCAACGAGCTCAACTCGGGATACGCCGCCGACGGCTATGGAAGAATCAAGGGGATCGCAGCCGTCATCACCTCCTTTGGCGTGGGAGAGCTCTCTGCCATCAATGCCATCGGAGGTGCCTTTGCTGAGAAGTCTCCCGTAGTGCACATTGTCGGAACCGCCCCCTTGGCAGCCCAAAAGGCCCAGGCCTGTGTGCATCACACCCTGGGCAATGGCGACTATAGAGCCTTTCCAGAGATGAACAAGCATGTGACTGTGGCTCAAGCAAGCCTCACAGACGCCGAGACGGCCCCGGCTTTGGTCGACGCAGCCCTCAAGGCTTGTATCTTGCACAGCCAGCCGGTTTATATCCAGCTCCCAACCAACCTGGTCGCTGCTCAAGTACGGCCCCCTACGGTGCCCATTGATCTTTCGCATCCCGGATACGACGAAGGGTACGAAAACAAAGTCCTGGACACGCTTCTTGAGAAGATCCAGAGCTCCAAGAAGCCACTGATTCTCATGGACGGATTGACCGCCCGCTTCCATATCAACGAGGAAATCAACGAGTTTGTGCGCTTGACGGGCTTCCCTACACTTTCCACCCCCTTCGGAAAGGGAATCGTCAACGAGAACCTGCCCAACTATTACGGCAGCTATGACGGAGCCGTTGGAGACGAATCTACCAAGCAGCAAGTCGATGACGCGGATCTTATACTAAACTTCGGACCGCTGCACTCGGATGTCAATTCGATGGGCTTCAGCTCTATGCCCAGGCCGGATGTCACAGTCACCTTTGAGAGTCATTCTGTAAAATTTGGCCCGGAGACGGCCGACCCTCAAGGCCGCGTCCTCGTCATACAGTCTTTCATGACGAGGCTGATCAAGCGCCTCAAGGCCACGGAGCTGCCCAAGATCCAGCCATTCACCAGGGGCGCTTCTTTCTCGCCTACTCTGCTCAAGAGTCTCAAGCCAGCTGCCGACGGCGATGCCATCAAGCAGGACGAGTTCTGGCTGCGCATGTCTGAGTGCCTCAAGCCCGGAGACCTTATTCTGACGGAGGCGGGGACGTGCTTTGCGGGCGGCAACACGTTTGTTCTCCCGGAAAACACCATCATGATGAACTCGTGTCTGTGGCTCTCCATCGGCTTCACGCTCCCCGCTCTGCAAGGGAGCGCCCAAGCTCAACGAGAACAGCGCAAGGAGGGCAGCAAGGAGGGCGCTCGCTCATCGGGTCGCGCCATACTCTTCATAGGAGACGGAAGCCTCCAAATGTCCGTCCAGGCCATCAGCGACATCATCAGGAACAGGCTTGATGTTACCATTGTCGTCATCAACAACGACGGCTACACAGTCGAGCGAGTCCTTCACGGCTTTGAAGAGAGCTACAACGACATCCAGCCCTGGAGGAACACTCTGGCCCCAAGCTTCTTCGGCGCGCCGGAGAATGACCCCGAGTACCCCGTGATTACGGCACAGGCCAGGAACTGGGGAGAGCTGCGGAGTGTTTGGGGACGCAAGGATGTCCAGGCGGGTAAAGGTCTGGCTCTGATCGAGGTCTTTATGCACTATGCGGATGCTCCAAAGTTGCTCGTGAAGCTTGCTGCCTACGTGGCCAATAGAAACAAGGCGAACGAGGCGTAGATGTGTAAGGCGACATGACTGGTGGATGAGGCTGAGCGGATATCGCAACGGGTATCCATGTTGGCGTCTCTTTGGTCGACTTCTTTCGGTGAGATATAGTAGTTCAATGACGAGCTAGTTCCTCGGCACCACCATGCGCTATGCTACATAATGTTTGGTTGAATATTGACGACTGCGTTTGATCCAAAAGGAGTATATAGCCTCAAGAAAGTAATCAACTAACCAACGTGGGATGCTCGGCCAAACTAGCCCAAAAGTCCATCTCAAGCTCCCAAGACTGCGAGTTGATATACGGATCCCAATTGTCGGCGACGTCGGAACCGAGAAGCTGTTGCGAGTCGTTGGTCCCCGAAGGCACCTTCAACGCTGTGAGCGAGTCAAGCAAGCTCTGGATCGTCCTCGTTGCCTGCGAGAAGAGCGCAAAGTTTGGCTCGCCAGGCTGGATCCACGAACCGATGGTAATTTCTGCGACGAGGACGCTGAGGGCTTGGATCATCTTGGATCGGGAGAATTGCCGAGAGTCGGGGGCTGTCGAGTTGAGGAGAGCCAGGGAGATGATTCCCGCGGCTGGCAGTCCGTATTGAGCCACCTGTTACGCACATTGCTCTGGTTAGGAAACGGGGAACATTCGCAGGGTGATGGGGCAAATGTATTTTCCTCACCTTCCAGATGAGGCACGTTCCCGAATTTGCCATCCGATCCCTCAGGATAATCGTCTCAACCACAATGGAGAGCATTTCACTCGCAGTCCTCAACAATGCTTCATCAGGTTCGGCCACTTTGCGTTGGGATAGAAAATCGAGGAGAAAGTGCGTATGGAGGTATTCCAGACGAGCTCCGGCTAGGAAGTCTCGTGCAAAGGGCCCCAGTGGGCAATCTTTGAGGCTGGTGGTGAGGCGGTAATGAGGAGGCAAGTCCTGCCATTGTCGGTCAATTTTCAAACGAAGCTCGCTGTAGCACCAACTGGGTTAGTACAAGTAAGGTGGTAGTTGGAAGGGATATTTGGCAGCAACCAACCTGATGATGCCAGTCTCGCTGGAAACATGGCGCTTGCGAAATAGCTGGAGTATCTCCTCCTTGATTACCGCAAAGAGGGCAGAGCAGAACGTGTCGGAAATGTAGTTCAAGACTTGTTCACTGTTACACCCTTCAGCGTCTCCTTCTGTTAGCATGGGCGAGGACAGGGGGCTGTTGCTCGACTTCCCAATGCCGCCGTTGTCTTCCCAAACGTTGGTAAACTTGGTGGGCAGCTGGAAATAGCAAAACTCCTTCATGATACGTGGGGGGCGTCCAAGGAATATGGCCAGGCTCTTGTCCGCTGCGTAGATGCGGGCAAAGCAAGATCTCCGCAGCTCGGCGACGAATAGCGGGATGTCGGAAGAGTCTTGATCAATCTTTTCATGATACCCAAGGGCAAACAGCGAGCTAGCAACATCGCCCATGCGCCGCCACGAGTGGTAGCCTGAGAGTTGCGGCTGTCAGTGGCGGGTGATCCGAACGATATGATTGAGAGCAATCCAAGGACCATTACGCCCACAACTTACTCTGGTCGCCGTCAACCTGCGAATGGACGATGAGATTCTCATACTGCAGAACAAGCTGCAGATCGTTGAGGCAGTCCAGGGCGAGGCATGTCTCCAAGCAGCAGTCTCCAATGTATGTCAAAGCTTTGATCAGCCCGCGACGCCCCTCGTCGCTGTTGTAGAGTGGCGCAAACGAAGAGGTGTCAAGGGCTGCCCGGCTTGCCGCTGCGAGGAAGATCCCTAGACTCTCCCACCGCAAGTTTCTACCCGACATCTGAGACAGATATTCTGATGGAGTCGAGTGCCTATGAACCACTAGTGGTCTGTGGGTGTTTTCCAGTAAGACCCTTGCTCTCTGGGTAATCCCAACGCTAGGGGTCGAGAGCTCTCTCCAGTCAACCGCCGCTTCGGCACACGTCTCGACAAAGGGCTCCGCCAGCGCCAGGTTCACCCCCTTCTTGAGCCAGAACCGGATCAGAGACGCCAGCCCCGAGACCTGCAGCTGGTCCAGCAGACTCAAGGCATGGTTAGCCCTGTCAAAGGTCGCCTGGTCGATGAAGGTATCGGCTGGGGGGCTGGGCATCGGCTGCTGCACGGACTCGTCGTGCTGGGCAGCGACCACCCCTGAAGGGGCCCGTGAAGACACTTGGTTAAAGATGTTGGCGTGACTCACATCGCCAAGATAGCCAGGATTGGGGTATCGACGGAGACGAGATGAAGAAGCGCCGAGGACCTCTGCGATTGGCGAAGTCTCCAACGGGGGGGTGGTCAGAGCATTTACACGGATCGATTGTCTCGCACTGGAGCCGCGAAGCAGAGCATTTAAGCAAGCCCTGGTCAGCAGCTGAAGATTGACAAGCCCAGTTCTCGAAACTTCATCATCGCTGCTCACCTCTGCTCTCTCATACGATCACTGGGACTCCTCCTCCGGAACGGCCGAGCTCGATAGACGCAGAGGTCGATCTGGTCACGGCTGCGGCATCGGGCACAAGTGGGCCGTTCGTGGCCGCAAGCCAGCTTGGCTCGTCGACATGGTTCACACGCAGCGTGTCGGACGCTCATGTTTCAGAGTGCTTTGCAACGGAATGCGGTGCTTGAAAGCGGAAGGGAAGCTCGTGAGATGAAGAGATTCGGATGGGAAGAAGGTGAGTTTACTCCGGTCCGTGTAGGAGGAGGTACATTTTACCTTGCGAAGTACATCAACGTGCGGATCGGAGCGTTTCTCTCCGACAGCCCGGAGCCCCGATTTCTCCGGCCAGCCCCACCATACGCCGGATAGGACTCTGGGGATTTGGCTTTGGCTGGAGCTTCAACTCACCACACCAATCTTGTCCTTTTTCACACGGCTGGCTCATTACATGTTTGATTTGAAGGTCAGGCTCAGCAGTTGGCCGGATTTCGAATTCATCATCAGCCTCCCCGGCAGTATCTGGTTTTACTATCTTCTGCAGCATCTGTGGAGTGTCGACACTCTCACTAGCCAACATCCGTGCTTTGTTCCAACTGCCAACTCGCAACCGTTGGCCGCTCCACAAGTGTTGCACTAAAAAGTCGTGGGCGAAGGCGGCAAAGGCGCATTGTCATGGACAGAATAGCCCATTGTCCTATTCATAGGCCTCGTTGGTGACTTGCGGCCTTTTACCGGCATAGTGGCTGCTCGCTGTTGGCTTATTTGTCAAGACGCCTCCTTGATTGAAGCTGAGCACTATTGGAGCAGGAGCCAGCACGATGAGTACAGCTCCGTTGACCTGTCTACGCTGTTCCACATGGGTCACTTGGGCAAGTTATAAAGCGCTGAATCCTCCGGGATAGTAAGACGGTTCGTAAACACCAAGATTCATCATCCTCCTTCAGAAGAGCAGGCAGAATTTCCAAACAGAATCTGACAAGATGGGCAGTCTCTCCAGAGAAGTCGACGAATGGACTCGGGAGCCCAATCTCCATCCCAAGAGAAGGCCACTCACCGCTGCTCAACGAGGCGTGGCAGCAGCAAGCAGCAGCGATCAGTTCAAGACCAAGAGCGTCAAGTACAAGCCAAAGGCCCGACGATGGCATCGTGAGTCTCCAGAGGCAAAGTGGTCTCGTACATGTTATTTGCTCATCAAACTGACCCCCTTCCTCTTGTTTCTACAGCATACATGAGCACCGAATCGGCCAGTCGAACTGGATCATCCCTCAAGGCCTCTGTGAAGCATCTTTCAAATCCAAACGTCATCTCCCTGGGAGGCGGCATTCCCTTGAGTGACTTCATACCATTTGATGAAGTTATTCTCAGACCTCCTTCTCTCGATAATCTCCGGCAAGGAAAGAAGTGCCCCTCTACGTCACGGACAACTCTGCATGCTACCAAACACGACATTGCCGATGGAACCAGCGTTTACGACCTCTCCGTTGCGTTGAATTATGGCCAAGGCTACGGCTCGGCCCAGTTCATGCGATGGATCACGGAGCATACGGAAATGGTTCACGACCCGCCTTACGCTGACTGGCAGTGCTCCATGACGATAGGCAACACCTCGGCTCTGGACATGTGCCTGAGGATGTTGACGGAACCCGGAGACTGCGTCCTGGCTGACAAGTACACCTTCTCCACCGCCATTGAGACTGCTGAGCCTATAGGAATCAAATTCGTCGGGGTCGACATGGACCGTGAGGGTATGCTTCCCGACAGCCTCGACGAGATCCTCGACGACTGGGATCCCGCGGAGCACAAGGGCGCCAGGAAGCCCTCAGTTTTGTATGCGATTCCGACCGGCCAGAATCCCACCGGCACCACCCAGGGCCTTCAACGCCGCAGGGCAATCTACCGAATAGCCCAAAAGCACGACTTGATCATTCTGGAGGACGACCCCTACTACTTCCTGCAGATGGACGCCTACACCTCTCCCGACCAGGACGGTCCGGTCGCTTCCGAAATTCAGACGCCTATGGAGTTCCTGAAGAGGCTCATTCCCTCATATCTCCGGATGGATATCGACGGACGAGTCATTCGCATGGACTCCTTCAGCAAAGTGATTAGCCCTGGAGCCCGCTTGGGCTGGATCACAGCACCAGAGCAGCTTATCGAGCGGTACAAGCACCATACCGACGTTTCCACCCAAAGCCCTGCAGGCCTGAGCCAGCTGGCCATCTTCAAGCTCGTTGACGAGCACTGGGGTCACGAGGGCTACGTCAAGTGGCTGATGCACCTGCGCAACGAGTACACGATGAGAAGGGATTTCCTTGTCTCGGCATGTGAACGTCATCTGCCGAAGCAAGTTGTTAGTTGGGAGCCAACCGAGGCTGGCATGTTTGTAAGTGTAATTCTACACCCTTCCAACGGTTGGACCCCCTTTTTTGCTGACAAGACATCTCGCAGCAATGGCTCAAGGTCGACTGGAGGCAACACCCCGATGCGAAAAACAAGACGGCCGACGCCCTAGAGGAGGAAATCTGGCTGGAAAGCATCTCTACGGGAGCCTTGGTTGGCCGCGGCTGCTGGTTCCGCGCGTCATCGGATGTGGCCCGTGACGATGTCTTCTATCGAACCACTTTTGCAGCGGCCCCGCTGCCCAAGATTGAAGAAGCCGTGAAGCGCTTTGGTGAAACCATACGGAAGATGTTTGAGCTCAAGGAAAAGAGCTGAGCAACAACAGGTGGTCCAACCGGGGGTGAATCCCTTGAAGTGAGCGATGGCCTGTGGACGAAGCATAGAGTTGGACGCCTGTCGATTGATGCTAGATGTTCCTGTGTACATTATTCGAAATTGAGCGAAATTTGAGCCCTTTGTTATCACCAACTGTCTGTTGCTGCATGATCAGCAAACCGCCTACGAGTGCAAATGTTCAGGGGAGATGTTGAGATGCTGGGAACCCGCGCCACAACTTGATTCTGTTTTCCCTTCTCCTCCTTTGTCCTCGATCCTTTTCGCCACTGCAATTCTCGGACGATCACCATCGGTTTCAAATTTGCCAGTCGTTCAGATCTCCTTGCCCATCACCAACAGGGCTAGATACCTCGACAATTGTGACAAAACAGACGACAATGGGTGACCGGCACTTTTGCTGTCACCTCGGAAGACGCCAGCACGGACTGCGCTAATAAGAGTCACGGTTAGGACCTGCAGCTATTGTTTGATGCAAGTGCTTGATTCAGAAACCGTTGGTTTGAAACACACGCAAAAGCTGGGTGAGGCGACTCGTCCCGGCCGATTCCGTCCGAGCTTGTGATCGCTATCCGATACAGTTGTATGCCCTTGTCAGTACTCAGTACCAACGCTTTTCTGCAGCCTGTGTAATGACCCGTTTAATTGCCTTTTGCTCCTGAAAGACACGACTGAGAGAATGTGTCAGACTTTAGACGAAGACTGCATCACATATGTCCCCTCGCTCCAGAGGCATGGCTTTGGATATCTGCACGGATCCTCGGACGACTGCTTCACTGCTTCACCGATGAAAGGGACGTCAACGAGATGGGAGCAGATGTCCCATTACCCGCTCAGTCAACGCTGTGAATTGGAATGTATAAATTACAATTTACACCTCTACCAGACGGTCTCGAACAATCTGCTCAACCAAATGCTACACTCAATTTCAGAGCCAAGCGCAGGGCTTCTGGGAGAGGATCCGCTGCCCCTGGAGCAATTGCCGACTCTCCTGTCCTACTCTTCCATCAGCGAGCAGCATGCTAACGATTTCCTCGTGTCCCCATATGTCAGCTTGAAGGATAGCTCGAGACCGAGCCATTATGGCCCTGTCAGGGTCAGTTTGTGGGTGAGAAAGCAAGATGCGTACGATTTCCGTGAACCCTCGGGAGGCTGCTGTGGCGATCGGCACAACCTGGTTGTTATGCGCCCCAAGATTGGGATCAATGGTAGGGTGCGACACAAGGAGCCGGGCAATGTCTGGGAGATTATTCTGGACGGCAACGATGAGGGGCGTGAACCGGGAAACGGGATCGATGAAGTTGACGTCGACCCTTCCGGTATCGAGGAGCAGCTTCACGACTTCGGCGTCGACTTCATGTTCCACTGCGATGAAGAGCGGCGACCAGCCGCGGTTGGATCGAGAATCCGGGTCGACCAAAGGGCCTTGGGCCAACAGAAGACGCACGATATCTGCATTGCCTCCGCTAACGGCGAGGCTGAGAGGCGTCAGTCCGGCATCGCATTTGGCATCAATCAGGATGCCTTCTTGAGCCAGAAGCAGGTTGACTATCTCCACGTTTCTGGATATGACTGCGTGATGCAATGCCGTCTTTTCGTACGCGCATATTACGTTCACGTTGATTTCAGGGACATTGAGAAGCTGGCGCACAATCTCGGTACGTCCCTGTTCTGCTGCCATGGCCAAGGGGGTTAGCAGCCGTTTATACTTATAGGCATCCTCTTGGAATAGTTCATTGACTGGCATGCCATACTCTATGAGCTTCATCGAGATACCGGTGCAGTTCCTGGAAATTGCCCAACCGAGAGCGGCGCAGATCTTGCTTTCGTGGTTGAAGCTCGCTTCATAAAGAATGGGATTTCCCAGTTCATACAGAGTCGGGCATGTTCGAGAAAGGGACGACAGGGACTTGAGTTGGCCTTGGCTCTCCAAGTTGCCCATGATCATGAGGTAGAGCTCGGGTGGTAGCTTGCCGAGAGACATTCTGAGGGATTGATGGGAAAGTTTGAGCGCTAAGGGGTGGAGGTTGAAGTGAGTGAGTGGAAATATTGATGTTCGTTTGGTCTTCATCTTCGTCCGCCCAGACGAGTTGTATCAGGGTCTATATAGCTGGAACAGCGCGGCTCTGCATTGAACCACCAGACGTCTGGACAAAGGTTGCTAACAAACAGCTTCGGACCAGAGATGACGGAAAACTAATGAACAGATAAGGCATGCATCGATTTGAGGACATCCAGGGGTGATCACGAAACCCGGGCGAATATTGAACATTGCGGATGAGTTTCTCGCCGGATTTTACACGGCTGGGTATAACAATGTGTCGAGATTCCATTCATCTTGTAAGTCATTACATTCAAATGAGAGTCGTTACATGATGCTCGATTGAACGCATCTATTGCAACTCTCTCTGGAGAGAGAGAAATACTACGTCCATCCGAGGAGTAAGTTCTTAGACGGTCTGAACGAGGCAAGGCGGCATGCCATGGGAAGTGGATAACCACTTCAACAGCCGGTTCCATGGTCTAACGGTTATGACTGCGGATTCTGATTCCGCCAGCGAGGGTTCGACTCCCTCTGGAACCTTTTTTTGCGCATGTGATTTTTTTTTTCTTCTTCCATGTAACAGAAGATCGGTTCCGACTAGACTATCTGAGACATTCCTCTTTATTTTTTTTTTTTTTTTCTCTGCTGATTCTGAGGGGAAGCATGTTAATGTATGAGTTGGAACAATAAGAGTTGTGACGCGTTCAAAATTTGTGGTAGTGGAACACAAGTTGGCACAACGCTCACAACCAAACCAACAAGGTGACGGAAACTGCTGCAAATCTCAGACTTGATAATGAACGGTTTCATTTGAGATTGGGCGCCCATCAGTTCATCTCCCTGAGTCTCCGTTCCGCAACTGAACGCCAGTGCTCCTCTCAATACCACGAAAACCCTCCCCCACTCCAAATTCTCGGTGTTGCTCTCCTCCTACGGGTCTTCCCGCCCCAACCTCCGAGTGAGCTCGACACAAATCTCCTTCCGCGGGATAATTCTTTTAAAAGATTCTGAGTCATGGCCAACTGAACCCTTCTGCGTGCTTGGAGACCGCCTCGATTGGCTTCCCACTGGCTTCAACAGCTATGCTAATCGTGAAGAGAGTAGAGTTTTAAGAATACTCCAGCGCGAAAACCCGACCGAGACATATCCGACGACCACAGTTCCATAAGCAAACATGCCGGCATGATCTGGCTCGTTTCGAATCGCCGGATAATAACGGTCGGGGTCGAACGACACCGGATTCGCGCCCTAGGTCTTGGGGTCACTAAAGCTCCAGCAGTTGCTGGCAACAGCATGCATGTATGAGACTTTTGACGTGCAATTTCCTCGGGAGATGATCTCTTCGTCACTCCTGCAAGCTGCTTTTCCCGGGCGCAACGGTTAACCAACGCAGCGCCTCCTGCATATAGCATTGATCGGGCAGGTTGGGTTGGTCTTCGTACGTTGCACCGTCAGTCTCGTTCTGCGCCTTCTGTTGAGCCTCGAAGGACTGAACGTGGCGAACACAAGCGTCATGATGGCCGTCGCTGAGGCGTCTGTGTCTGCGTCTCCGGTGAATAGATAGCATCTGGGGTGTTCGCACGATAGCTCCCTTGGTGTCTTCACCCGTTTCCATGTTCCCCCCTTTGATGTGAAGTCCAACGAGATCCGAGATATATGTCTGCCGATGAGGGGCGTTCTTATTCCTTCTTCATTTTATTTTACTTTTATTTCTTCATTTACTGTTTTCTTCGCTGGTTGTATGAAATGATGAACAAGTTGGCCGTGCTGGCGAAACAAATTTGGGTCATCTCTGAACGCAAGCATGGTATTGTATCGGCACACATTGGCGGACTCGAACTGCGGGCGCGACGAAGCGTTTGCCGAACTCTTCTGTAGGTGTACCTTCTCCTGGTCAATGACCATGATCCTACATGGCAGGGTGACAGAGTCGACCATGATAAATCTTTGATGTTGCCTCCAACCGGGACTTGGGATCAGGACTTGAGGCAAAGAATAGCTCGACTTGTTACGGAAGAACAATGACATTGCACGTCTGACGACCTTCACATCAGAGACGTTATCGCGTAGAGAGTACATTAGAATTTACTACTAAGCTATCAGCTGTCATCATCAGACTACATGTGATGATCTGCCGCCGTCCAACATCTGCTCTTCCATTCAATATATGGCGCGGCCCATAGAACCGCAGACAAATAATCTTAACTATTTAGAATGGACATAAAGTTCGCACATCGCATGTTTGAACTCCGCGTGGGATATACGGTAAGCAAGGGAAAGCCAGGTGCTTCAGTGAAGAAAAAAATGGGGAGGAAGCGAAAAGTTGCTGGACCAGGACATCACCACCACTACTGCCGCCTCGTCCACTCATGGATGGACAGCGCCGTCATCATAACCATGAGATCAAAGTCGCGCCCCCTGTCGACTTCGATCTGAAGCCATCCCGCCACTCCGATGGCCGTCGCGTGGGTGAACATCGCGAGGATGTTACCTTGATCGTCGACGAGCTTTCTGTTCCGCAGGCTGGCCGCGTAAGGCTTCTTGCCTGCAACGCTGACATGGCGGGTGCGTCTCCAAGTGAACTCTTCGCGCTCGCCTTTGCCCATCTCGACAATGCGTCCGTCGCCCGAGAAGGAGACGGAGATCTTGCGCTCGCGGCCGCCCACTGTGGACTTGATGAAGTCTTCCCATACGATGGGCTCGGGGCCTGCGGGATCGCCGAACCCAATCTTGAAGTGCCGTGACAGCTTTGGCATGTGGCACACGACTAGGACGGGAGCGGTCTCGTCGGGGCCGTCGAGGAGTGCGAGATCGGGTTTGCCGCCCTTGTGGTACGGCAGGTTTTTGACCTTGTAGAGGGGCTCCTCGCCATCTGGGATTATCTGGTAGGAGCACTTGAAGGCTGGCCGGACGATTTGGAAGACTCGGGGCATTTTCCGTCTTCTGCTTTCTGTTCTGGGGTCAGGTACTTTGATTGTTGGCGAGGTGTATCACTGTGAGCGCCACTGAGATGTCGAGTAGAGCTCGGGGCGGGCTTGCCTTTATGTATGCCATGCTGTAGCTGAGGCTGGACATACTCAATCTTGTCATGATGGCTTGGGGACAGCGTCTGGGAAGCCGAGATTGACTAGCGACCATGAAAACCTGCGGCAGCGCCACCTGGACCTCTCGTACTCATCGCATTCTTCGGATTTCGGTCCCTCTATGCGGTAAGGCAGCGAGCTAGCAGGGGTCAAGTTGGCATGAAGTAGGTACTTTACCGGGTAGCCGTCGGTCGATCACATTGTGGGACGCGGGTTTTCGTTCGTTTGAAGGATTGCAAGAGGATAAGGTGTTTCGAGAGCTTCTGGAGCTTCCATTGTGTCCTTCGATGAAGGGTAGTAGTAGCATTTCTGGAGATTGCTGGTGCGAGTTGCTTGGGCTGGCGACATGATGGCTGGAGCGAGAGGGATTGAGCTGTCACTTTGACCAGGCAATATCACAAAAGGCAGCATCTGGACCACGAAAAAGACTTGGAATCAAGCATGATCGAAAGGCTGCTACTGGGAGATACTATCTGCTATGTTGATCCAGTCTATTTTCGATGCCTACTTGACTCTGGAGCCGGTCGTTGATCCCGAACTTCTTGTTTGCCGAGACATCTTTTTGCTGGGGTAGCAGGATTGTAAGACGCAACTGGTGATTCTCTTGACGTAGGCACATCAAGGAATACAGCAGCAGCACCAGTTCGAAACTGTCACAAAGCAGCAAGTAGCCACCAACAGTGATCCCTTTGTAACTATCAGGGCTTCGCCATGAGACTTGAGCAGCCTCGTGTCACTACTGCGTCTACAGAGATCTACAGCCACAAACCCTTCATCATCAAGCCGACCCCAGCTCCCAAATCAACCAGACAACCGTCCAGCGCGTCCAACTGGCTCCATCTCTCTCCCCACACGCCCAACCGCGACGCGCTTCTCCCATACAAAACGCGATGCCCTCGCCCGGACCTCGAGCTTCGCCGCCTTCCGGGCGATTCTGCCGGCCCGCTGGCCCTCACCGCTTTCACCCCCCTATATATTCCTCGCCCGCTCCCGTCAAAGCGAAGCTTTCTTCTTCTTCTTTTCTTCTCTAGCTCTCTTTGCCTTTTGGCTTAGATCAAGTGTAGTATCTGTTCTTTTCAGTTTAATCTCTGAAAGGTCCCCAAGGGGACCAATCGTGATTATTCTTATTTTTGCACCTCGAGCAGTTTCCTCTGCGCTTGCGCATGATCCTGCTCACTGTGTCCCTGGTATCACACTGCCTCCAGGCGACGCGACCTTTTCATTGTTGCTCGGGCTTGCCCAAGCAGTGAAGAAGAGTCTCGACCGAGCTGCCGTAGGAGGAGTGAGGCTGTGGCAGTGCTGTCGTGAATCAGTGACTTGAGGCACCTGAGTCCCTGGACCTGCAGTGGGAAAAAAAGAGAAGCCATCGCGTGGCACTCGCGATAGTGCAGCAAAACGTACGCAGAAGGAAATCAAACTGCGGCTGACTCTGGCGTACACGCTCATGACCATGCTAATCTCAACAGCTCTTTATTTCAACCATTACGGAAGATCTCTTGTCAGTACGTCGAAGTCGCGATACTCAGCCGACCTCCGTCCGTCAGCAGCACGCTCCCATCCACATATCCTCCCGCCTTGCTCGTCAGAAACAGCATCGCCCCAGCAAACTCTTCCTCTGTGCCCATCCTCGCGAGAGGAATAAACGACCCTGGCAAGCTGCCCTCCTCTCGAATCTCCGTGGCCGAGGCCTTGATGTCTCGCTCGGTTATCTGGCTCGGATACAGCCCAGGCGCGATAGAGTTGACTCTGATCTTGTGCGGTGCCAGCAGCGTCGCGAGCTGCTTGGCCAACTGCGCTGCTGCTGCCTTGCTGCTGCCGTGGGCAAACCCAGCCTTCGGGAGCCGAGCAAAGCTCGCGACAGAACCTGTGACGATGATCTGAGACTTCTGGAGAATCACGGCTCTCTTGTTTCCCTCGTCGAGCAGTAGCAGGAACGCAAGGGCAGTGTAGAAAACAGCCGTGGCATTAACGTGAAAAGACTGCGTAAACTCCTCCATGCTGTACTGCCAGAGACTCTCCTGGACATCCTTGAGATCGAGGCTGTCGATGTTCTTGACCATGTCTGAATTATCGGCCGTGATGATCCCGCTGTTTGCGAACACGACATCGCAGTAGCCCAGCTCTGCCTGAACTCGATCAGCAGCTGCCTGAAGCGCGTCCTTGCTCGTTACATCGCAGACGATAGGCCGTATGGCCTCTGGCTTCGGGCAAGTATCTCTTGTGGCAACCAGGGCATCTTCTCGTCGTCCAAGCACGTAAACTGCCTTGGCTCCGTTGACGGCGAGGGCGTGTGCTGTGATTCTGCCCAGGCCAGAGCCTCCGCCTGTGATGACGGCAACAAGACCATCAACTCTGAAGAGAGATTCAGCGCTGTAAGAACTTGTATTCATTTTGGGTCCTTGGGATCTATCCGGTGGAAATCATGAGGGCGTCTGCAAATCTACTGCTGAAAGCACTCTACGCTTGCTTCCACAGGTCTGTGATCTTGAGCTTCGACCATCTGAACAGAGCGGTCCACTCGAATTGACAAACAAGAATCCAATTTGTGGTTCTTCAAATATTACGCTCAACTGCATGGACCACCTCGTGAGATTCATGCAACAACGACGCCCTCTGTGGATAACATCATCTTCAGTCTCTCTTTAGTCTGCTGACAGGCGCCCGGAGCCAAAAAGTCGAGGTCCCAGCTCATTGCCACTTTGGTCAGCATGTGGTCACTGCCGGACGTTGACTCGGGTCCTCTCAGAGGCAGTTTCAGCGCAGCTGGGGTATCACGGCTGACCTCAAGCCTCTGTAGGCGAATCCTCAGTGGACGCTGAGCGCTGAGACAGTTCGCTACGAGACCCGACGCCCTCAAATATAGTAACCTGCGAGGGCTGACAGTTTACCTTGCATGTTCCTGCCCATGATGTTGCTGCGTAAACCTCATGTTTGCATCTACACACGCCCTCGGCTTTCTCTCGACTGGATTGCATCGATAACCTTTGTTGATGTCTCATCCGTCTCCTGCATTTCTCGAGTCTCCGTCTCAACTATCGACGTTATCGCATCTGCAAGCCATTCTTCGACACCTCATTTCGCTCCATTCCAGCTGCCTCGGCCAGCATGTCATGCATGAACAGCACGGCACTGCAAAAACACGCACAATCGATGGCGTGTCGCCCCCTGCTTGATGCGATAGCAACCGTCAATTCGATCTAGCTTCGCGATGGAGCCGTCGGATTGGACGTGTGATGCTCCTATTGGTGGTTCATATGTACCCGCCAAGGGGCCTGAAGAGCCGTAATCACATGTGAAACTCGATGGGCACCAACCTGGAGATCAACATTGGCCTCGTCACCATGGATGGCGATGTTGGGCCTGCATGTGCTCTCTAATAACTGACTCGATTCTCCCTGCAGGTCCTTTGACCACCGATCTCCAGTACTGCGGCCCCTGGAAATGCTGATGATCAAGAATCTGCATCGTCCCACCGGCTGAGTCGACTCTTCAATCGCTTCCGAGGAAAAAGAAGAAGAAGAAGAAGAAGAAGAAGAAGAAGAAGAAGAAGAAAAAAACACCATGGCGACAGATGATGCTGTCGTAGCCTCGAAGCAGGCCCAGCAGAAACAGGGACCAACGCTTCTTCCATCGCCCGTGGCCCATGCCGTGAGTCTCGCCGCTCGATCGACGTCGCTTGCCATACGCATTGGGTCCGTGGTCAGCAATGCCAGCCTCGATGCTGCGAGGCTCACAACCCTGGGTGGCCTCGAGCTGGCCCGGGGCCTGATCGAAGGCATAATGAGCCGAGCTGCCAAAGATGCCATCGAACAATCGCGAACCGATCTGGCTATTCAGGATGCAGAGACGGTCCTGGAGCGCAGCCTCGAGAACCTTCACTACGCTGTCACTCAGGCTGTTTTCTGGACGTCTGTCAGCTTCCGACTCACAGGGACAACCATATCCACTGCTTCCGCAGGCTCGCAGCTTATTCTGTCGTCCTTCGATCAGCTCTTCGGCTCGACTGATTCTTCCCGAGCCGTTGCCAGCATTGTCACGCTTATCCGCCGCGAGTTTGAGAATCCCGCAACCGGTCTCCAAGGAGAAAGAGTTGGTGTCATTGACCTGACTCTTGCCCTCAGCACGCTGGCCTATCTGCAGCGAGCATGCCGTAAGACGGCTGAAGAGGAGCGCCGGAGACAGTCGTATGAAGAAGTGATCTGGGATGTGGTAGTCCTAGAAGATGGAGACAGAGTGGATATTGATGAGAAGGTGTTGAGCGAGATTCGCGGCGGTTACGGCAACACGGATAAGGATGACCTTCCATCGTCGCCCGCCAGCAGTCCCTGGACCGGCACAGAAGACGACGAGGCTGTTATATCTCGCCTTAGAAGCCAGATCATGGCCTCCTTAACTCCGGGTACGACGGTATCCGTTTCCAACTCTGTGTCTTCAGTGCAGACGATCACTGTCGACGTTCATGGGCCCCGGCTCCTCTCCCTACCAACACCGCCAGGGGCTGAAATCGTTGAGACGAAAACTCTCCATGCCTCCGGAAGCCACCTGCCATACGCATCGTCGAGTCAGAAAGACCAATCCTCTGCATCATCCTACCGAGTCGTCTACAAGCTGCACCGCCAAAAGAAAGAAACTTCATCTTTCCCAGGCGATGAAGAATACAAAGACGAGGCGCTCGAAATCATGACTGACAACCAGAGCTGCAGCAGCAGCGAAGAAACTCTTGCTCCAGGGACGCCTACAATTACTCTTCCAGAGTACCAGTCCCCTCCCGTATCGCCAAACTTGCTGCCGTCCTCGACCTTTGCGTTGCCCTCACGGCCACCTGCATCCGCTGAAACCAAGCGACGCCACAAATCGCATTCTCATGATTTCTCAAAGCCGACGAAGTCGAGTTCTCGCAAAACCAATACCGACTCTGCCAAGGCAGTTGCTTCTCGAATATCCACAATTGCCTCAAAAGAGCCCATGTACCTTGAAGACCTGGAGGCCTTGGCCAACCAAAAGAGGCAACGGACGCCAGTTCACAGCACAAGGTCTCAAGATACATCACATAAGCAAGCACACTCCGGGAGAAGAGCTGAAGGAGGGACTTCTTCCAAATCATCGGATAAGAAGTCAGGCTTGAGGCATGTCCTCCGAGGAAGCGGCCCGTCCATCTCATCCATCTGGACAAAGGAGTCCGGTCCGATGGACTATATCGGCGCCAAAGAGAAATCAAAGTCACACACCAGATCTTCTCACAGAGATGCAAAAGAACTACGACCGGGATCTCCCAGCAGCGACTTGGCACTACGCTCGCCTCCTGAGCACCACAGCATCTACCTTGTGCCGCCCTCTGTTGGTCACCGCCGAAATCGATCGTATGCCACCAGCATCTACAGCGTGGGGACCAACGACTCGCAGTCGTCTCTGGTGCTGTCTTCATACTACCAAAAGAGTGCATACAACACAGCAGACGCTCTCCGTGCTCTCCGCGAGGAAGGATTCGTCGACGGCACCTTTCCCGAGGGCCACCTGCTCCCCAACATCACTCGATACATGCGATTCTCATCGGCGTGCTACGGCTCCCACTTCCTGAAACTCACCGGCATATCCAACGAAGTACCAAAAGTCGCCGCTTGGGACGGCACCCACCACGATATACAACATTTTCTTCACCACACCGAGTCACAGGCTGACAACATCCTGCTCGCTTCCTTTGTTGACCCCAATGGAGGCAGCGATGCTTCTGGTGCCACCGGCTCCGGTGTCCCACTTGTCCATTACATCTCGCTCGACCACGCAGCCAAAGCCGTCGTGCTTGCTTGTAGAGGGACGCTAGGATTCGAAGACGTCCTGGCTGACTTGACCTGCGACTACGACAGGCTCGTCTGGAGAGGCAAGGGCTACAGAGTGCACAAGGGCATTCACGCCTCTGCCAGGAGGCTGCTGTACGGTGGCGATGGCCGCGTTCTGATGACGCTCAAGGAGGCTTTGCGCGAGTTTCCCGACTATGGGCTTGTCCTATGCGGGCATTCTCTGGGAGCCGGTGTCACATCTTTACTGGGAATAATGCTGTCCGAGCCCAATCCCCTTGGCCCCGGCTTCGTCACTTCTGCCGAACCATATACCCTTAGGCCTCCACCACACGAGGCTCTCGTCAACGTCAGGCTGAGCGACATCCGGCCTCCGTCTGGCCGCCGCATTCATGTGTATGCGTATGGTCCCCCCGCTGTCATGTCGTCATCACTTCGCAAGATTACTCGAGGTCTTATTACCACAGTTGTTCATGGCAATGACTTGGTGCCTCATCTGTCCTTGGGCCTACTCCACGACTTCCAAGGTGTTTCTCTTGCGTTTAAACAGGACCAGAACAATACCAAATCCGAAATCCGTCAACGGATCTGGAATGCTCTCCAAGACAATTTCTCGGAACGCTGGTACTCTTATCGCAACGCGAGCAAGGTCGCGAGTAGTGGAGGCGTCAGTGATGAGGAGAGATGGATGCTTCCGGCGCTGGAGAACCTGAGGGCGGGCATGAAGGGGAAGAAGCTGCTTCCACCGGGCGAGGTGTTTACCATTGAGACGCAGCGAGTCCTTCGCCGAGATGCCTTCCTCTTGTTGGACGAGGAGCATATTGGGCGGCCTGCGCAGAGAATCGTGCTGAAATACATCAAAGATGTCGAGGGTCGCTTTGGAGAGGTGCGGTTTGGTACGAGTATGTTGACGGATCACAGTCCGGCAAAGTACGAGGATGCTTTGAACAAGTTGAGAGTTGGTGTATCGACTTAGTTGGAATTGATGTCTTACGACTCTGACGACTCTGACAATTGCAAAGCATGTTTTTCTTGAATCGTCGACATTGGAGCAAGATGGAGCTTATGGCCGTAGGCAAGTTCCTTCAATGGACTTGCGAATATATCCCGTTTTCTTTCTGCTTTATGATCACTTACTATGATCTGATATCTACCTAATGTTACACCCTTCGTGAGATTAAACTTGATATTGAAGTAACAAGAACACCTTGATCACATTTGCGCAAGTATGCACAACCCACTTCCTATATAAGCTCAATCGCTCGTCACTCGCCGTACTAACCTGAGCAGCCTGTTTCTAATAGCGTCATACTCGGGATCGTGCGGCTCGAACCTGGCTATATCTACATGAGTTCGAGGTATTGCGCATGTATGCAGGCCATCATCTCCCTCTGGATGGCACAGAGTAGCTGAAGGCCTCGACACAACAACCCCATGCCTAAAGCTTCCATCCTTTTGCAAATCAGTAACAGGCTCACGCAACGGATATATCGATGTCTTACTTGTTGTGTGATTGAAGATTCCAGCGTCTCATAAAAACTGAGGATCTCGGTCTTATGCTTCTGAGTGAATGCTTGCATGAAGTCACTGTGCATCTGCTTCAGAACCTCAGGCCCTTCTCGACTCAGCGACTCTATAAGTTGCTGACTGGGTCCGTTGCCTGCATTGAAGCAGAGAGATGCTACATCCATGCCATCGTGAGGTACGCCGAAGAATATGACACCGCGGATGGCATCGAAAAGATTTGTATCCGACTCTTTTTGTGAGCGAGACAAACTGACCAAGGCCTGTGTTTTCCTTTAGTGATGGCATCTTGTGAGATTTATGTGATTGCTTTACCTGTTTGATAACCAGACCTCCAACACCATGACCGACGAGTATCGTAGGTTTAGCATCAGAGGAAGTGCCTACTATCGCGAGATTTTTGAGAAAGGCTTTTCCGAGCGCTTCGAATGTCATTGAGCTACAGCCCTTGTCCAACAAAGACTGAAAGCCGTATGTCATGACTCTCGCCATTGGCCGGCGAGTTGTCACGTCGAGAAGCTGAGCGGGGAGGGTGTCTCTGAGCCAGACATGATTGCTTGCCTCATCTTCGATGGAATCCAAGGGGCATCCACTGAAGCTGCCTAGAGCGATAATGCTATTCAATTGAGCGCGAGAGTCTGATGGCGTCTGAATGCACAAATACGTACTCGACTTTGTGATTTTCGGCCGGCGGCAGATATAGAGTCGTGATGCCAAGCATGTCGTCGTCGATTGTGATGTAGTCGGTGTTGGAGGACTCGTTCTCTCCCGACTCGCTCAACAAAATGTCCCACGGCTTGGGGCTTTGGGTCACCAATGGCCGACTTTTAAATACCACGGTGGCCGTATAGGAGCGACGATCGATTTCAAGGGCGAAAGATCGTATGGCTGGGTTTGATGAAGGGTCATGTTGTTCCAAACAGGCTCGTAGACGACTCACACGCCAGTCCAGAGGCACTCTTTGGACGCGGAACGTAGTGCGCTGGCCCATATCCTCCTGCATCTGAAAGGCTCAATGCGTCCTGATGTGAATATCACTCGATGAATTTGATCGTGAGGTTGATGTATCAAGGGAAGGTCGGTAACAAGGCCAGAACCGGTGCTTCTTTATAGATCCCGAGCAGGTTCTCCAGAATATACATTCCCTAATATTTTCTAGTCTAAAGCGTCGTAAGTCTAAATATATCATCGTCAGGATTCATGAGAAGTTTCGCGTGAGTGTTTGAGAGAAGCGTGGTGTTTCGGCCGATGAGTTGCAGGGCTAATGTGTATGCTGTAAGAGCTTTCAACCAAAAGATTCCGCCACTTTTCCCCGCGAACTCCATATATGCCACTGAATATCTCCCATTAAGCGCGGCAGATGGTGTTTAGCACGCTTTAGGCTACTGCCGGCGAAGGATTCGGTGATTTCGCTGATGCATCTGCCGCAGCAGCCCCGCTGTAGCCCCCGAGAGAGGAGGGTCGGCGGCTATTTGCATGCTGCCAGAAGCCGCTATCATGGGTCACTGATGTCAAACGACAAGTCATGAAATAAGAAAGGGGATTCAGTGGTGTAGGCTGAGGCGCTAGCAGAAATCCTTGTCGTCTGTGTCTGTAGCAATCCTTAGCAGCACTTGCATCCATCGTCTTCGACGGGGACTGGAACGTCAATCCACGGGTGGGAAACTCGACACGGCTCCTAAGTCTCCAGTGAGTAGGTTCTGCGGCTCTATACGACAAGTTTATCCTTCGAAAAGGCAAATCGGGCTGCGGTGAAGAGCACAGCTCCGGTCATGAGGGCAGCACCGCTGAAGATGATGCCTTGAGAGTAGCCACCATACGCATCGATGAGGGCGCCAGTAATTGGAGTGCCGCCCAAAGCGCCGAATCCGATGAGAAATGTGGACATACCCAAGTATGTTCCAATCTATAAATGCGTCAGACTGCGGGTTCTTCAGTCTCTTGACGAGTGACTTGGCGCTTACCTTGCTGGGGTGATCTGCCGTGTGAGCGATGGTGGTGAACATGAGGGCAATGATGACGCCGCTGGTCGCGCCAAACAAGATGGACAATACAATGAGGCCTGCTGTCGATGTGATTTTGAGCCAGCAGAGCATGAGTAATCCAGAGGCATAACAGGCCGCAGTGATGACGTTGAACTGGCCGAGACGCCTGGCAACGGTACCAGCGAATACTCGGCCCAAGAACGATCCTGCGTTGATCAAGGCGAACAGATAGGACGCGAGGCCGGAAGACATTCCATGTACCGTGCCGTAGTCGGCGAGGTAAAAGTAAGGGGTCCAGAGTCCCAGTATGACCATGAACAACGCTGCAACCTGGAGAGAGAAGGCGGGGATCTTGAACGCCTCTGGCAGAATGAAAGCGCCTCTTCTTTTCAAAGATGTCGGACGAATGGTCACTGCTGCAATCGCCAGCAGGAACAGAGTCAAGAAGCCGCAGATCCGCTGGCCCCAGGCGAATCCGACGCTGTTGTCTTGGAGCAGGTTGGTCATGATTACCGGATAGATGATTCCTCCAAGGGGAGAGCCAGTAGTGGCAAAAGCCATGGCTATCGGTCGTCTCTTGAAGAAGTAATGGCCCACAATGGATATTGATGGAGTAAATATGAGACCAGCCGCAATGCCGATGAAGATGCCCTGGCAGAGAATAAACTGGTAAAGCTGGGTACAAAGGCTTGTGAGCATCATAGCGGCGACCAAGAGCAAAAAAAATGGCCTCACAATGACCTATGGCCCTTAGTATCAATACTCATCCACGAAGAGGAGGTATTGGGCTCATCTTACCATTGATCCGTATCGATCTGCCAGCGGACCGGCAACCAATGCTGCTGAGAACTGGGCAAAGGACTGAATAGCTCCAATCCAGGCCACATCAGATGGAGAGTGGCCGGATAAGAACGTCTTGAGGTAGTATGTCTCGTAGACCCTGGAAAGCGAGAGATATGACTCCTGTTAGCGATGGCCTTGTTATAAGGATGTAGTGGCTGGCCAAGTACGGACCCGAAGGAGTTCACATAGCCAAACGATGCAAAAGATATGCACCAGCATCCAAAAACAACCAGCCAGGCCCGTAGACCTCCTTCTGGAAACTCATGCGGAACTGAGTGTCCCTTTGGTCCGTCAGATGCCCCAACAGCCACAGCCTCCTCACCCGCTGAGAAGATTGCCGACTCGATCTCGGTAGTGCTACCCGACGACATGGTAGCAAATGACGGGGCCTGGCACGAAGATGTACAGTTCTTGGTCACAGGAGGGTTGCCACACTACGTAACACGATAGCCGAGTGTACATGTAGATCAATCTACAACCCTTCATTTATATCCATGGGCTACCTGGCTGTATGGGTGTGCGAGCTTAAATATGGCCGTTAGGGCTCAATACAATACATGGAGCTATCCATCTCCGTATTCACCGAGCCGACAATCCACAGATGAGCTGATGGGAAGCATGAGAAATTGGGCCATCTCATCTGATTGATATGACTCTACGCCCCCGTGCTCGATCTACGAGGTGCTTCCAGACGGTGTTTCTCGGTGTAAAAGAGCGAGGTGAAGCTGTGGGCGATAATACCCAACAGCAGACGCTGCTCCGGGAATGGTCTCGGAGAAAGTGGAAAGAATTTTCCGCAGCTGAGCGGGTGGAGAAGAAGCGGATGACGGAGATGGTCGGTCATTTTGCAAGCCACCCAATCATAGCACCCCGGCCATATATAGACTATCTCCTTGCCGTCCAGGGACGATCCTCTGCCACCCTTGATATGACGATCGAGACGCGAGCCGGACATCAAGGACACCTTCCGCCGCCAGCTAAGAATGACAGACGACCCGGATCGCGCGTGTCCGGCTCCGACAATCGCCGAGGACGCGGTTGAGAGGGGCGCGATCACGCAGGCGGCCGGCGTCGAGGCTCCGGCTCCGGCTCCAGCTCTAGCTGAGGGCGCGAGTGCCGAGCCTCAGGAAGCGCGCTCCAGGAAGAAGCGGCTGCAGCTGAGCTGCGGCGAGTGTCGCAGGAAAAAGGTAACGGTAACGCGGTGAGAAGAGAGGAACCCGGGGCGATCGCGTCTGGCATGTTCGTGTTCTAACCAGCAAACCCATCGCCAGCTCTCCTGCGACAGAGGCCGGCCGTGCCGCAGATGCGTCAGGACGGGCAGGGCAGACCAGTGCGAGTTCGAGACCAACCCGCGCTCAGCACTGCTGCCCATCGACCAGGGCGCGCAGCTGGAGCAGATCAAGTCCGACCAGGCCGAGCTTCAGAGCCTGCGGACGGAGATTTTCCAGCTCAAGGAGCTGCTCTCACGGCCTCTGGCGCCTCCTCCGCCACCGACTTACCCTCAGCCTCAGCCTCATTCTAATCCTCCTCCTCAGCCTCAGCATGGCAGAGGCTCCCTCACGGAGGACGTGCGCGTCAGCGACTTCTCCTCCAAGAGAAGCGGCGAAATGGAATTCAAGGACATTGTGACCATTAGCCGGATCCCCAACAACTCCAACGACGGCCCGCCTGATCCCAGGGAGAAATCACCACGAGGATACTACAGACGGCACACGCTGCTGCGGTTCTTTTCAGAGGTAATTTCGCGCCTGACTGATCCTATCATGCTACCGGTGATTGATTTAACTCGGCGCAACAGATTCCAGAGCTGTTTCCATTCATCAAGGAAATTGCCGACCAGTGGCTGAAGCCCTACGGAATCTACATCAAGAAGAACAAGGCAGCCAAAGATGAAAGCTGGAGGATGAAGATGGCAGCTAATGAGCAGCCACTGCTCGAAGGACTCCTGCCGCCAAAGCATGACACGGACGTCCTCATTGCGATTTACCTCGATCATTTCGAGCAGCTGCATCGCGTTGTCCACATCCCGACCTTCAACAGGGAGTATATCAACTTCTGGACTCCAGGCAGACCGCGGTACCCGACAATGGCCGCAATGATACTCGCTATGATCTCCGTGTCAGTCTGTGCCTCTGTCCACCTAGTTGGCTCTTCGCCCGTCCCTACCAGCTACCGGAAGATGGCTGAGACGTGGATTTCTTCCATCGACGACTGGCTGCGGCTGCAAAGCACAAAACATCGCAAGCTTGTGCACTACCAAGTCGCCAGCCTGATGTACATTGCCAAGCGGATGAACATGGTTGGCAAGAAGAGGTTCTGGAAAGACACGGGCTCCATGATACAGGATGCAATCATGGATGGCTTGAATCGTGATCCGTCACTGGCCGATACCTTCTTCATAAGGGAGATGAAGCGACGATTGTGGTACACCGTCCGCGAGCTGGAACTGCAGAACTCGTTTGAATGCGGCTTGCCCACTCTTCTTCACACGATTGAGTCTAACGTAACAGCGCCGCTCAACCTTGCCGATGAAGATTTCGACGACACAACGAAGCTGACGCCCATGTCGAGACCGTCAAATTCCTACACGGAGTCCTCGTACCAGTTCCACAGCTTCCGAAGCTGGGAGCTGCGTCTCGAGTTGTCACGACGGCAATTTGGATCCGGGGTTTTCAGGCCTCTCGACTATGACGACGTTTTGCGGTATACGCACGAGATAACACGAGCGTTGAATGATCTCCCTCCGTGGAGCAATAATGGGACTGACAGCAAAAGTGATGCACGGGTTCTCCTGTCGTACTCGATGCTGGAGTTTCAGCTCAAGGACTGTCTTCTGGCCATCCACCGGCCGTATGTGGACAGGGATGGCGGCAAATATCCAATTTCTGAAAATATCTGCTACCAAACAGCGCGAGAAATACTGCTTTCCAACATACAGCTCGCAAACTTGGGGTTCCAGAGTCTGACGCAGCTTCGTGAAGATCTTGCGATTGCTTCGCTGCACATAACCCGCCTTACTCTGATGCAACCAGAAGGTTAGCTCTTTCTTCTTCTCCCTTCTTCAGCAACGCCTTCCTCTCGTGCTTACGGAGAGAACGTCGACTGAGCATCGTGGCTAACTCGCAACAGGTTCCAACAGCATCATGATGGCCAATGCCCTGTCGACTATCGATCTGCTCGAGCAGTGCCTCCCGGCCATTGAGGATAAATATCTGCGTTGCTCCGATCCTTGGAGCTTTTTCATCATGTGTACAGCCATCATGCTGATCAAGATACACCTCGGAAAAGAAACTCGACAGACTGCCAAGGCGGCTTGTGCACGCAGATTTCTGGATCTCTACTACAAGAGTGTGTGGATGCATCACCCCTCGGATATCGCTCAGCAGCAGGCAATTACTCGGGATATTGCCAATCAGACAAGCGTGCGTCCTGTAATGACCGTCAATGACCTCACTCCTTCTTCTTGCACGGCCTTTGGTGAACGATATAAGCTTACTTTTGCGTCGATGCTAGGCTCCCGCTGCCTGTCCTCCAGCTCCTCCTCCAGACGGAAGCGTCCTTCCCACCTCGGTGTGGCTTGATAACAGTTATCCCGATGTATGTTTGGAGAGTTAGTGATTACGTTGCATGCACTAATCACCCCATAGATTGGAAACGATCCGTTTGATCTCTCCGTCGAGATGGACGTGTGGGACGAAGCGGGATTCCCTCTGCCGGGATTTCCAAACTGCTAGCCAGAAGTCGACGCCTACCATCCAATTATTCCCGAACGATTGCTTGCAGATAATCACGATACTGAGTCCACCGCTGCAAGTTGAACACGTTCAGCCTATTTATCCGCACCTATAATATCATTCAATTACATGTGGGGGACAGTTCTGGTGCTACAATAATCCACATCATCGGGGGCCACATGATGCTTCTCCGCACTCAACTTTGATATCAGGCCTGAATGACTCTGGAAGAATCTCTTCCCATTCAATCATTTACGACGAGGACTTAAGGATTCACAACATCGACAGGACTCACGCGATTTTCTTCGCGCCCCAATATGACACCCGTTTCATCAATGGCATCGACCACGTCTTTTTCTGTTTCGGGAAAAACCGCCATCATAACTGGCGCCGGCTCTGGTGCGTATCTCGCGAGTATGAGATGAATTCGTGGTGAAAGAATCGACGAACTTACATTTCCTTCGGTCCAGGTATTAACCTGGCCTTTGCGGAGCTTCTCCTCTCCCGACACTGCAATGTCGTCTTTGCCGATCTGGAGCTGCGGCCAGAGGCAAAAAATCTGGTTTCAAGATACCAGAGCGAAGGCGGAGGCCGGGCTTCCTATATCAGGACAGACGTAACCTCGTGGTCCGACCTTTCCAAGATGTTCGGTTTTGCCCTCGAAACCTTTGGGGACTTTGACATTCTTTGTCCAGGAGCCGGAGTATACGAGCCCAACTGGTCCAACTTCTGGCACCCTCCTGGGTCGAGCCAAAGTAGAGACGCGGTCGACAAAGATCACTATGCGCTGCTCGATATCAATCTGACGCATCCCATTCGTGCCACCCAGATGGCCATATCCCACTGGCTGTATCCCCGCCCTCCGGGCGACGGTTCGAAGCTCGATAAGGCTCCTCCCAAAGTGTCTCTCGACAATCCAAAGAGGGTGGTCAACATCACTTCAGTAGCCGCCCAGATCCCTACCTTCAGAGCGCCTCTCTACGGAGCATCCAAAGCCGGCCTTCAAGGCTTCATCCGCTGCCTCGCGCCGCTAGAACCTCGATTCGGCGTTCGAGTGAACGGTGTCGCGCCTGGAATAGTCCGCACGCCTCTATGGACGGAGCATCCAGAAAAGCTGATGAACGTGAACGACGCCCGGGACGCGTGGGTCACTCCCCAAGAGGTAGCCCAGGCAATGCTGCAGTGCGTTGAGGACAACGTGAACGTTGGGGGAACGATCCTGGAGGTTGGCGCGGGTAATACTAGGAGAGTAAAAGTCTTCAACGATGAAGGCCCCGATCGAGATCCCGCAAAGGGGCTGATTACCAGCAACAATGACCTTGGTGATGGAGAAGTCGTTGAGTGGCTGCATCAGGAGGCCATCTGGGGACCTCATGCATAGGGTCCTTCGAGCCCTCGAGTGTTATGTGCTGATTACACATCGTCCAGGGCTTCCAACGGGATCAATTTTCAGCCTTGTGGGGGAACAGGGCTGCATCAATGCAGGCGCATGGCCTCAATCCCCAGCCCCTGCTTGGACGAAGCATGCCGAGTACAGGCATCGCGAATGAAAGTATGGATGTCTTGTTGTTTTCTAGTGCGAATGAGAGATTGAAAACTATTCCCTTCAGCGTCACGGACTCCACCGGGCAAGATAGTGTGCATGATTCCAAAGCCAGGAACACCAAGCGCTTACAGCTGAGGCAGGCCCCACGGGCTTGCAGATATTACCCGCGAGCATCAGAATTCAGAAGCCAATCATGCCCCCTATCATGTGCGCTTCCAGGCGTGCCCGCCCCGGTCAGCGTATCCGCCTGCTTACCCTTGCACTTCGCAGCCAACTCGGACCGGGGGGACTGTGGCTCAGAGCACTTGTACTGAGAGAACATGATGCTATAGCTTGGAATCAGGAGTGGAAGTATTTGGCATGCGTTCCTCAATGAAGCCCGAGGACTGATTGCGAGCCGCGCCAAGGACACAGTGCCGGCAAGATGGGATGCAAGGCATAAATAGGGGCAGCATTTCCGCCGCTTGAACGGAAGAGAAAGACTCAAACCCCATTGAGATTTCTCATTGATTGACTCGGCCTTGCGAACCTATCTCAAATCAAAACGCTTCTCTGAGCAGAACAAGCATTCAGTCTGCTGTTTGCCATCATCATCATCATCATCATCATCATCACACGACATAACAGCCCTTCTCGTTCACTGCACATTCAATGGCTTCCTTTCTCCGCAGACTCTTCCGACGGCAGAAGCAACCCCCGCTGGTCTGTGCCGTCAACCTGGATGCCGATGGAAACCCTGTTGGCGAGCATCCGGACCATGTGCATACGGATGCCTGCTTCATCAACTTCGAGCCTCTTGCCGTCGCGGAGCTCTTCCAGTCGCAGTCGTGCCAGTCGTGCCCTCCCGCCCTGCCCGGCATCCACGCCGCCACCGCAGACCCCAACGTGCTTCTCCTAACGTACCCCGTCACCCTCTTCGACCACACAGGCTGGAAGGACACCTTCTCGAGCCTCGCCAATGACGCCAGGCAGCGCGCCTACGCCAAGCGGTGGGCTCGCACTAGCTTGTTCACGCCCCAGATTGTCGTCAACGGCGTGGCCGACGGCAGCGGCCGAACCAAGGAGGAGATTCAGCAGATCATCCAGCAGGGCAGAGACATTGCCAAGGCCCGCGACTGGCACATCTATCTGGACGCAAACGACACCGAGGTCCGCGTCGACACGGACAAGCAGGAGGCGCCTCCCCACGAGGTCTCGCTCGTCGTCTACGCCAACATTGACCAGACGGTCAAGGTCGGCAAGGGCGTCAACAAGGGCAAGAAGATCAATCACCGCAACGTCGTCACGTCGGTGACCAAGATTGGCGACTGGGCCGGTGGCAATGCGATTTGGAGTCTGCCCACGCCGAGAAGTGCCTTGGCTCCTGATCAGGGCGCCGCGGTCATCATCACGGAGGGAGGCGTTGGGGGGCCAATCATTGCAGCGGCCAAGATTTGAGGTAAAGGGATATCAAGATGGAGTTTTTCAGTGAAGGCGAGGAGTTTGGGTTGTGTGTAATGTATGTTGTGCTTGAGAGATACCAGAGGAGCGCGCGGCTCCTATTTGTATTTGCTACTTGCCTCGCTATGCGAGATTGCCTAAGCTCGTCTTCCCCCTTGTGTCTTGCGTCGGAGTGTCTCCTGCTTCTTCCTTTGGACTGGTGTGCCATTGTGTGATTGACTCTGACGGCGTGTTGCTGCGCAAAGACCGATTATCCGAGCGGACAGGACGCGGATTTGTCACGGTCGCAGGTGGATTTGCCGTGCTAGGAGGTAAAGAGAAGCTGCAAAGAGCATCAACGGCTTCGTTTACGGTGATTTCGTTTCAGGTGTTGCTACAGTCAGCTATACGAACGTGATAAACGAAGGTCAGTTCTTGAGGGTGAATGTGAGCATATGGTGAGATTTGCAGTGAGGCTTCTCACAATGTAGTCACTGTGAAGCATAGCGGTCGCTATCAGGTGTCGTAGAAACGTCCATGACTGACAACATGAGCTGCTATGGCGTTACAGAACCAAGCAATCAACTCACAACTGTACAGGCCTCTCTCTCACCAGTACGGAGAGAACGCATTCAGGGGCTTCGTGGAACGATGGGGCATCCCATTTTACAAGCGCTTATTCCCCGACACTTAGGCATCTATTACTCAGGTTTGGTAACCGACCATCTCCGGTGAGTAGCAAAGCATTTCCATCAATAAGAGTTGCTTGACTGAGTCGCTCCTCGAATGGCGGTCATCAAGGAGATGGCCAACGTGGGGAAGGACTTTTCTCGACTGCTTTGCTGAAGAATGCTGGCATCGTCAACCAGACGTCTGCAGAAGATCCACTGCTTGAGGCGTAATATCGAGACGGTACCCAAGAAGAAGACGTCTACCAGATGTCGCCTAGCATCGAAAAGCTCCAAGCGTGATGTGGTAAGCAATTCCCTGTAGCTTACGGATCACGACGGGGTTACCAGTCAAAAGCACCTCGTAATTCAACAAGGTTGGGGCTCCAAGCGGTTCCTATAAGCCGACTTCATGGGTCCTTGAGAGAAAGTCTCTATTCTGTTTGCTCGAATACGAAATGCAGATGGACTGCCATCTACTGCCCTTTCCGGCCCTGAATAACCCAGCGTGTGTGCATAATCACAGAGCGAGGCTCATCTTCACGACGAGCAGTTTCACCCTATCCACTTGGCGATGTCAAAAGGACGATAGCAAGGCATAATTCCACTCCTGTCTTGGACTAGACGCCCAGAATTTGTAGTAGCTTCCAGCGCATCAGGGACTTGTTTGAGCGTAGGTTTGCTACCATCACATCTACCGAGCAGTAAGAGTAGCGACCATCCATGCCAGTGGCCACCAGTTCAAGTGTCGCCAGCGTGCAACTCTGGGTCCAAGCTGAATCAGTATCGCGGACTTGAACTGAGATCAAGCAGTGACCGACCGTGTCCCCTCACATGTCTTCATAGAAAGGACAATAGGACCAAGGTATGTATGTATGAGTGACTGCGCGACCATTAGTGAGCACATTTGGAAGCTAATGACCTTCTTTGGTGAAGTCTCTTCAGCGATGGGGTCTCGTGAGTTGAAGGTGAAGAGTCGCTCTATTAGACTCTCGCTCGAATCTCGCTCGCCCGCAGAAGAGCGTGATGATCGTACTGTCCAGCCTTTCAATGACGCAGGCTGCCTCAAGTGAGAAGAGGCTGATGAGATTTATTCTGAACGAATGCTTCTCTCATTTACAAGTGAATCGTAACTTGTTTTGCAGCCATGCGCCCTCTGCTCCTATGATTACTTCGCAGTGATGGTGATGCATCGCCAACTTGGAACTTGCAAGAGCATTGATGCCTCCGCCAGAGCTCACCCAAGCGCTGCACCCAAACGTTGCGCTGCAAAAGAAGAAAGAAAGTGAAAAGAAACAAGCAAAAGAGAATAAAAAGACAGCGGTATCATGGATTTCATTTACCAACTCAAAGAGCACCATCTCGCTGCATCGCATCTCCAGAGCTGTCGCGGATATTCCCAGCCCGTCTATTGAGCCTTCCGTGGCACCTGCAATCTCGAGGGCCGTCCATCTCGACAAAAAAAAAAAAAAAAAAAAAAAAAAAAAAAAAAAAAAAAAAAAAAAAAAAAAAAAAAAAAAAAAAAAAAAAAAAAAAAAAAAGCCCAGATCCCGATTCAACAAGCGGGGTGCACGATTCTTCTACAGGAAAAATCATGCAGGTAAGCCATATAAAAGGCTTTCCACTAACGGGGAGGCAGTTGCTTCTAGCGCGGTGGTCGATGCTTTTACTGGGTCGCAGCCGCCAAATCTTGGACCAGCCCAGGCCCGGCGCTCAGGGAATTGCAGTCTCATCAAGCCGAAATTGGGCCATTGCGATCCGAGATGGAGGAGAATCACGACAACTTGACTCCCAACTTTAGGGTTGGTGATGCTGATCGTGGTGGTTAACCCTCGGGCGCTCCCATTTTCGGGACGCGAGCCAGGGTTACGAGGACGAAATCGCGTCTGCCATCTCGAATTCGGGTCCGGCCGACTCGATTCTGGTCACCTCATCAAGCCGTTTTTGCTTCATCACGTTGCTTCTTGATTCCAAAATTCGCCAACGTGAAGCCGGAAATCGAGGGTTCGCGATGATTTCTGGCGATTTCAACCATCAGAATCCCCGAGTCCAGGACAGATTCGGGTCGAGTCAAGACCATCTCGGACCCCCTCGACTCGGTTTTGGCCACCTCATCAAGCTGGTTTTGCTTCATCACGATGCTTTTCGAGTCCGATTCTCGCCAAAGTGAAGCTCGAAATCGTGCAGTCGTGATAATCTCTGGCGATTTCATCTCGTGAACCTTCCATCTTCAGGACAGATCCGGGTCAGATAATGATGGTCCTGGGCACCTTCGCCTCGATTTCGGCCACCTCATCAAGGCGATTTGCCTCCATCTTGAGATTTTTTGCCTCTTGATTTTGCCAAACCGTCGCCAACTTGAAGCTTGAAAATGGCTTCTCGTGATAATTTCTGGCGATTTCATCCTCCTCTTCTCGCCGTCTCATCAACGACTCTGATCAAATCCGTCACCCACTTGGACCTCTTGACTTGATTTTGGCCACCTCATGAAGGCGATTTTCATCCATCACGAGATGTTTTGTCCCTCGATTCCCCCAAATTATCACCAAATTGAAGCCGGAAATCTGAGCTGGTGATGATTTCTGGAGTTTTCATTGACCTCTTGCCGCTATTTCATCCAGCGCTCGAGTCGAGATCATCGCCAACTTGGAGCTGTTGACTTGATTTTGGTGTTTTCATCCAGCCGATTTGCCTCCATTGCGATTCTTCGTAGTCTCTTTTTTCCTCGCAAATGACTCCGGTCATGATCTTGTCGTGATAGTCCCCGGTGTTGTCCTCTTCTTGATCTGCTTCTCCTCCCCTCGTGAGCCGGATGTTTGGTGTCTTCATCGGTCCACCTGCTGCCACCTGGCACAGCTTCTGCGCAGTCAATGAAGCCCAATTTTCACCATTGCACCTCATCCCTTGGTGTTTTTGCCCATTCTGACCTGACTGATCATCACGATCGCCTGTGCACCTGATTCTTGGGGTTTTTCGCCGCCCCTGCCACCCACCCCGCCAAAATGCCCCAGCAGTGACTCCGTCACTTGAAGCCCAGCATCACCACATCTCAATCATTTGGTGGTGTTTTTCATGATGCATGCAATATCATCGCATCATGCAATCTAGAGACGTCGTGCATTAACGTATTATCTCTTCTCACTGCACTACATTATGAGCTCCGACTTGTCATCCCTACAGGTCTTGTGCTCGTCTGCTCTTCTCCTCGCGCCAGCTGCTGCTGCATGCTTGTTTCCTGCTGCACGCAGAGGTGTGCACGCAGATGAAGCCATTCGCAATGCACACACTGGTCCACGATACAGAAGTCGAAGTTGCGCAACAAGCTGCAGACACCCAGCCATCGAAAGACACGGCGTTTCTAGTTTGCAGCTACATTCGGAGAATTCTTTAGCAGTTATCTACAGCTACACATCGTCTATATGACTATACAGTTCCTCCAGTGCCTCGCATTGCTTGTGGAGTAGGGGCGCCACCGGAGTTGTCCTAACTGCACACGGTCGCCGCATCTGGACCAGACAGTGATGAAGGCGTACATTTTTCGGCCGCCGATGAAGCCGTCCTGCTTCTCTCAATCCAAACGAGAATGCCGAAGGATTCTTTGCCCTGAAGCACACTTCGTATCCAACCGGTAGCCATTGTCCAGGCTGCCATCCCATCCTTCCTCCATGCATCTGGTTACATCTCCCCGTCGCGTAGGTCGCAGCTTGTTTCTAACCGTGGCTTTGAGCAGCCAGATTAGGATCTCGTACGCACCAAAGGCGCCGCATCCTCCCGACCGCACCAGCTCTCAAGATTGGCAAGCATGCAAATCATCTCAACATCGTAGCAAGAAGAGGTGAGATGGTCTATTCGAAGAAATTCATCGTGGGGTATCGTATCGCATCGTCGGCATCGACTAGAACAAAACTTCAATCAGTTTATGAACCTCAAAGCGCTGCAGTACTGATATTCCAGGTCGAACGTACGCTCATAAAGACACCCTCCAGGCCTCGTTCCATCATCTTGAACCGTGATTCCTCCAGCCAAACTGCCTGATAGCCGTAACCGCGACCCAGGCAAACGCAACGATCGCGACGGTGATGCGAACCTCCCGCGCCAGCTGCGCCGTCGACTGCGGGAGCAAGAAGGTATGCGCGTGATTGATCGCTCCGGAGTGCTGCGCCTGGAGAAGGAACTGCTCCATTGCGCTGGCTGTATATAAGATGTCGTCGATCGAGCCAAGGCTGAAGATGAGGTGTGCCTCTAAAATTTCCGGTCGAGGTGGTTTAGCTCGCCATCGTGACGATCTGCCAGATAAGAAAGAGGCTAAGCCTATCGCAGACGCCAAGCTGCATGATGGCGCAGACCTTCAAGTTGTTTGTTTTTTCCTCGCCTGCCGTCTGCCTCGATATTACCTGGTACCTGTACGAAGTACCAGATGAGTCTCACAAAGCTGAATTGATGAGCTGCTGATGGTAATATACCTGTAGAGGAAGAAACACGTCATTTTGAAGCTTCGAATACTGAGTATTAGCAAATTGTAAGAATCGCTGCTCAAATGAGTGGTTGATGGCCTTTCGGTGTGAGGACATGCGACAAGTTCTCTGCGAAAATCCATGACAGCCTCAACTCCTCGTGATGGCGTCAATATTCTCTGCACAAAGTACACGATACTCTTCCGCTCTCTGTGGCTGCCCAAACAATCCTCATCAGCCCTCGAGTAACCGAGACCAAACCCTTGAGCTTCACCGGATGCATCTCCTCTCTTCCCCGTCAACAACCTCGTCGGCGCGCCATAATTCTGCAGGGCCTTCTACCAATCCAAAACACCAAAACCCACCAGGTTACACGGACAGGGAACGTCCGTCTCATGCAATGCACAGGAACAGCATCCGGTTGGAAGAGTTCGTCCGGATTACCGGCCCGGGTTTCCGTTGAAAAAAATGAATTTCAACAAGGATTCTCTGTCTCAAAGATCGTTGATGCTCATGTCTTGCATGTCTGTCGAGCGGCTTGAGGTGGCAACTGGAGAGACCTGCAGAGGCAATGCTTGCTGGTTGGCTCGGGCCGGGGATCGCCAGGCGTGAGGGTTACATTCCTTGCATGCAGACGCTGCTTCGTACGTGCATGCTGCGAATCGCACCCATGCTTGTACATACGGACGAAACAATGGGCTGTATGTGCAGACCATCTTGAAGCATCGTCCATAAGCCAGGGCTAGAAGCCTCCTCCTCTCCTCTCGTCTCCTTTGTCTCCCCAACTTATACAACCTTCAAATGGCTGAATATAGACCATCGCCAATAACAATTCATGTGAAGATTGGGAATATGAGGCCTCTCCACTGTTCCTCCGACCGGTGGATTCTGTTACGTCTCGAATTCATCCCCAATTGCCTCTTTTGCTGCCATCACGAGCTTAGTCGAGGCGTCCTCCGGGCCTCGTCGGCCGGCTCCGATGACCAGCCCCGGCCTCCAACTCCACAAGAAAGCCTTTTCTCGTCTGCCTCGCCGCCGGCCGCCTTTTTAGCCTTTGGTGCCCCTCCCCCTCATGCCATTTTCGGCCTCGTGAAGGAACATGGTTCCTCTGGTTCCTTGGTTTCTTCGATTCGTGATTCGCATCTTGCCGTGCCCTAGTAGATGCAGGGAAAGCAAGGGAGCAGACGATAACCGAGTTGAACCTCGCTAGCTTTTCTTCCAAAATCGAAGGGGAAAAAAAAAACTTTTCTTTCCTCTCCGTGATCCCAGCTTTCTTTCGAGCTCCATCTCTCTTCTTCCACCTTTTCTCGTATCACTTCTCGTCCTTGTTCCATCTCTTACAGCACTGCGCGAAATATCACACAAGAAACCAGCACCATGGCGACTGAAGCGCAGCCTCAGAGCCTCCCCATGGACCTCCCCATCATCGACCTCGACGTCTACCTCAACAATCCCGCCTCCTCCCCCGCCGTCCAGGCCGAATGCGCCCGCGCCGCCTCCGCCCTCATCACCTACGGCGCCCTCCTGCTGCACGACTCCCGCGTCTCCGAGGCCGACAACGACACCTTCCTCGACCTGCTCGAGGACTACTTCGCCCAGCCCGAGGCCGCCCTCCGCCGCGACGAGCGCCCCGAGCTCAGCTACCAGATCGGCGTCACGCTCGAGAACACCGAGAAGCCAAAGTGCGCCGTCGACGAGCCCTGCCTGGCCGTCATCCAGCGCCTCGACCCCAGCCAGCGCCCGCTCGACATCTCGGCGCACTCGCCCGACCCCAAGTGCCGCTTCTTCTGGCGCATGGTCGAGCTGCCGCCGTACGAGACGCAGTTCCCGGGGCTCAACGCCGAAAACGTCACGCCCGAGGCGCCGCATATCAAGGAGAGATGGGCGCCGACGATGGATCAGTGGGGGAGCTCCATGAAGAATGCGTCAGTCTTCTCTCGGCTCTACCTACATACTACGCTTCACTCAAGATCAACGCAGCTAACACAGTGCTCTATGACAGCGTCTCCAAGCTGTCTGAAATGACAGCCCTCGGCCTCGGCCTCGAAGCCGACCACTTCAGCTCCGCCGCCCGCTACGGGTCCGTCCCCTCTCGTCTTCCCTTGATCTCGTATCCGACCGCAAACTAACATCTACATACACACACACAACAGCCCCCATCTCCTCGCGCCGACAGCCTCCGACCTCAGCAAGTACGGCGCCAAAGACACCATCCTCGCCGGCTTCCACACCGACCTCAACTTCCTCACCATCCACGGCCGCTCGCGCTACCCCGGCCTCAACATCTGGGCCCGCAACACGGGCGCCCGCATCCCCGTCAAGATCCCGCCCGGCAACTACCTCCTCGTCCAGGCCGGCAAGCAGATCGAGTACATCACCGGCGGCCTCATCAAGGCCGGCTACCACGAGGTCGTCGTCAACGAGCGCACCCTCGAGGCCGTCGACGCCCGCAAGGTCCGCTTCCCCGACCGGCCCCTCGTCAGGATCTCCAGCACCCTGTTCTGGCACCTCAACTCCGACTACGACCTGGCGCCCATCCCGGCGCTGGCCGACAGGGCTAAGAAGGTCCGCGAGGAACAGGCCAGGCTGGGCCGAGACGAGGGCGAGGAGATACAGTATCCCGCCACCAAGGTGGGATTCCAGGTGCAAGAGTGAGTACTATTCTTCGCGGCTGTTCTGGTTGCTGTCTCGACCATTTTCGTGGGGTCCATCACAGATTGACTGACTTTTGCAGCGAGCTGAAACACATTGCTTTGATGGCATAATTCAAGAGCGTCTGGGATCATCCGTGGCTACGGCTGGCATTTCGGGTACCTATGCCCCAAAGATATCATGAGGACATGAAGATACGAAAATACACATGATGACCAAGCAAGCCATTGTTCTCTCGTCCATCCTTTGGTGACGATGCTCATCATCTTCATCAAGTTGCATCCAGCAAGCGAAATCGATGCCCAACGGGCTTTTCTCTTTCAGAAAAAGGTTTATTCTTCTGCAAAACAAAAGCATAGGTATCATGACACGCTAACTCCGACCGCTCTTCCAGGCCCATCTCCATTCGATGCCCCCTCTAGATTTTTATACCCATCGTTCATTATGTTTGAACATCTTGTCTTCCGGAAACTCCATCAAAAAAAAAACGAGAGATTGTCTTCGAGTACTTTTTTTCGAGGTTCTTCACCATTTCGAACGACGCTTCCACCAGCCCCGGCTTACAACTTGACTTCGGCCGTCTCAGAGGTACGGCTCACGTCGGCGGCGTGGCCATGATCTTCCGAGTTGGCGTCTTGCTCCTTATGCAGCACATGCTCTTCGACAACAATGTGGTCCTCCTGCCAGAAGTCCTTCTTGCCGTGGAACAAGCGAACCAGCCAGGGAGGGAAGAAGCCGCCGGGAATGCGGTATGTCCAGGGCTCCTTGTCGGCGTGGTTAGGAGGCACAATGCGGCCGCGAGAGACAAAGTTGATGATTCCCACGGTGGAGTTGATGATGATGTACGACATGACTCCGGCAATCAGGCCGTTGGCAATCGAGTATGTGAAGGGCATGACGGCGATGGCGAGGAAGGCGGGGACGGCATCGCCCATGTACTTCCAGTTGACCTCGGTGACGGACGTGGCCATCATGGAACCGACGAGGATCAGGACACTGCCAGTGGCCCACGGCGGGATGGAGGCGAAGATGGGAGCAAAGAAGACGCTGATGAAGAAGCAGAGGCCCGTCACGACAGACGTGAGACCAGTCTTGCCACCTTCCGAAATGCCAGCACCAGACTCGACAAAGGCCGTGACGGGCGGAACGCCGAAAAGAGCGCCGATGGAAATGCTGAGGGCGTCGACCATGTAGGCCACGGCGGAGCCCTCAAAGTCCTGGGTGACGGGGTCGATGAGGTTGGCGAAACGGGCCATACCGTAGAGCGTTCCCGTACAGTCGAGGATGTCGGTGTACAAAAAGGTAATGAGGGCAAGGCCAAACTGGCCACCGTACTCGCTGACGTTCCATTCCTGGACATTGAGCGTTTGCTCGATGCGGTGGAAGTCGACGACCTTTTTGAAGAAGTTGAACGAGTCGTCGCCCACGGCGGTGTGAGGGAAGTAGGTGATGGGCGTGGTTCGGGGCCAGGAGATGATGCTGACGAGGATGATGCCGGCAATCACGGCACCCTTGACGCGGTACATCATGAGAAGCACTGTGAAGATGCCGCCGCAGAAGATACCGATCCACATGGCCGGATGGCGCATCTTGTCCCAGCTGGGGCAAGTGCCGTCGTCAAGCAGGTTGCCGGGCGAGCATCCGGCAAGGGCGAGGGGAGTGTCGGTGGCACCGGTAATGATACCGAGGCCCTCGCTGTATGTGAAGCCGATGAGCGTCAAGAAGAGGCCAATGCCCACGCCCGTCGCGACCTTGATGGAGTGGGGGATCGCTCGAGCCAGCCATTGTCGCATGCCAAAGATTGTCATGCCTAGGAAGATGAAGCCCTCGACGAAGATGGCAGTCAGGGCCACTCGGTAAGGAACAGGACCGGATCCATGGAAGCCAACTGCGCAAGCGAGTTAGACATCAGGCTCTCGATCAGAATGCAGCCAAAGGAATGGGGAATCTCTGACTTACCGACAGTGTAAGCAAAGTAGGCATTCAGACCTGCGCGATCAGAATGAGTCAGTACGGATATCGGCCGGGGTAGGGGTTGTCGTCACGCGGGACAGAAACGGAGATGCGACATACCCATTCCAGGAGCGAGACCGACAGGGCTATGACAGAGCGTCAGTCCAACAGTTCCACGGATAGCTCAGCAGAGGCGGATGCTCTTACAGATTAGCCAAGAGGCCCATGAAGAAGGTGGACAGAGCAGAAATGGCGGCAGTTGCGGTGACGGCATCGCGCTTGACGGCCTGGACACACAAGCTGTACTCGACGTTGTTGTTGCAGATGGGATCACTGGCGCCTCCGTTGCAGACGCAGGTACCGCCCGAGTCAGAGACGATGGAGGAGTTGACGGCGATGATGTAGGCCATGGCGAAGAAGGTGGCCAGGCCGCCGCGGATCTCGGTGAAGAAGAGCGAACCCTTGCGCTCCTTGGGCTATAGATGTGGAACAAGACGTGATGAGCAAATGCCATGGCTAGTATGAGACAGCTGCTTCATTGTCTCGGAAGCTTCCCCGCGGTGTTGGCGGTGTTGTCAGAGCCACGAGGCTGTCTCGTGGCGTGGAGAAGCCAAGACACGAGACCAGACAAACCGCGAAAAAAAAGGAAGCAGAATGGAAGCCGACTTACATGGCCAGAGCCGTCCAACCGGAACCACCAGCCAACCGGACTGGCGGCGACCTTCTTGTTGACACTCTCCATCCACTTCATGGCTGCGATTGTCCTTGGAGACCTGAGACGACTTCAAAGGGCCAAAAAGGCTGAAGGACTGTATACGTCCTCTGGAAAGAGAAAGGAAGAGAGGACGGAAGATCGAAAGATTTGAAGGGGAAAAAACCTCTTGTATTTTTTTTCGCGTGTTCGTCGTGGTGGGGAAGCTAGTGATAGCGGTGGCGGCGCGAGCAGAGAGAAGAAAAAAAGCGACCAGGGGCGACAGCTGCGGGGTGGGAATTGGATTGGGATCCTGGGCTTTTTGGGTGCTGATTGGCGTCGTCGGGAAGGGAAGCGCCTCTTTTTCTGTGTCTCTGGTGCCTGTCGGCCGAGATGGTCTTGTGCTGCGCTGCGCTGTGCGGTGCCGTGCTGTCGATGCGGTGGTGGTGGTGGTGGCGGCAAGCGTTTTCGAGGCGTGGGCGCACCGAGGACTCGCTCCAGGCCAGATGCTGGCTTGATCCCGGTTGGGCTCGAGTGAGAGGACGAGATCAATGGCCTGTGGAGAGTCGCACAGGTGCAAGCGTCAGATGCATGCAACACCCACGATCTGCAGAGGGAGCCGGATCGGGTCGGTGCGTGTCGTCGGTTGGTCGGTGCGGTCGCGATGTTGATTTATACCGGGATGTCGGGAGGAGACGACGACGAAGAAGAGAGGCAGTATCAATGAATCATACTTGAATAGTATATGACCATCCGGACGAAGCATCGAGCTCTTCTACCGCTGCTGGAGACGGCACAGGCAGCTGAAACGGGGCTGGAGATTGTCGATGCCCCGGATATTAGACGGAAGGTGGTAGCGATACCATTAATCGAGCCATGACTTAATCGACTGCGCGCGCTGAGGCAAAGCGGGTGGGGGAAGGAACCATCGTCTATCTCTGGACTAGGTACTGTACATGGACCTGCCGGTGGATGACGGCGACGCGCAAGAACGAGGTACACTCGAGTACCTAGGTACTCGGCTCGTATGTACAAGCGATTGATAACGAGTTGCTCCTGCCGTGCTCAATCTACAGCAATACATACACACACCGGTGATCTATCATTGTATGACCTCAATTGCTGCCTTACCTTGCCAAAGGTGGAAAAGACTCGGTTCATCATCAACACGAAGCCGCAATCAAGTTCACTTCAATCCTCAGACAAATTCTCATCAACAAGGACCGGGCACTAGCCTTAGCTGAACCCTCGTCCGCACCCAAATCACAGCGGCTAGCACGAGACCCTTCTCCATCGTCCCTCGGTCCGTCTTGCTAGTGCCCACACTCGCACACGACATGCTCACTCGCACACGCTGCCCCGGATCGAGTCTGGATCGTCCGCTGCAAGGAAGGGAAAGAGGCGCTGCCAAGGTGGTCAGCTGCTGGTGAGCTTGAAGCGTACAAAGATGCCCAATAGCCCGCCTCTTCTCGCGCTTCGTCAAGGCACACATGCTCATACACTCAACTCGCACATACATGTTGGTAGCTGTAGTTGTACTTGACTTCACAATCTACAGTATCATTACTTCATGCACGTCCTGGCAGCTGGACTAGGAACCACAAAAAAAAAAACGAAGAAAACGGCGTCTAGAATAATTCTCGGGTTGTCGGCAGCCGCCCTTATCTTCTGGTGCCCCCAATAATAATCCGCCGGTATCTCTCATTCTTCATAGCCCACGAGTCAAGACCTCAAAGAGGCAGCAGAGCCGTCGCCTTGCCGAATCAGGCCTGGCGCTCTTCGAGAATACCATCATGGAAGAAGTGGCGTAGGAAAAGAACCGCCATGAAAAAGTCGTCCGGCCAATCACACCTCGCGGATAAGAAAATCAACAGCCCGGGACCTGATCCGCGCCTCGAGATCAAACCAGTCCGGTCCGGGGTCTCCGTTAAGGCGTCCCCTCCCCTCCGGGTCCGTTATCAGCATCCATGTGTGCCTGGGAACTCTTGCTATCTTCTCCGCGTTATCGAGATATCAAAATGATATCAGCATTCCTCTCCGTATCTTGATCCTGCATCGCTATCTGGGGTGGGAGTCGCCCTCCGCATTATAAACCATCGTGTCTCCCCAGGTTCTCGGCAGCCTGCGAGATGGAAAGCGGCGACTCCCGCAAGGCGACAGGCTGGTTCGGGCCTGGATAATATGCTGCGACCACTTTCTGGTGCTGCTCACGAAACTCTTCAGCAATTCCAAGCAGGCCTATTGATGATTGTTCAACCTGCAACTGCTCCACATACAGGTGCTGCGTATCGCTCACAGGTCGTAGCCACGATGAATCAATAGCCTGGTCGGTATGAGATGGCTATTCGTGCATATCGTGCCTTTGGCTGGAGCGCCACTGTCTCCTACGAACCCTCGATGGCGTTATCCCTCGAGGCTTTAGACAAGATATGCCAGACAAACGACCCAGAAAACTCCGTCCCGTTTTGCAATCAATTCAGCAAGCTATGAAACAATAGTGACGAAGGTGTGCAAAAACCCGAGGAATGCTGAAGGGGGATATATTCCGCATCTGATGTTCTCAGGAACACTGCGTTTGTGACACTGTCTCATTCCTTGTTTTTTTNCAATTTTTTTTTTTTTTTTTTTTTTTTGGTAGAACATATCGATACACTTCGAGATCCAGCCATCTGTATACTCCAAAGAGTCCATTTATTCTAATGTGGATGTAACACAGTCTCATCTCATGAGCTCAGCAGCAACTCCTGCGTATACCTCTATCACTTCTTCCCCTACCACTCTTGACTAAAATGAACAGCATCCTCACAATTTCCAGGACAGCCGCCCAGTTCATCGCCGATCAACAAAACCCAATACAGAGAACGCCGCCTGTATGGTGAGACAACATGGTGCGGGCACGCATTATTGAACTCTCACGTGTTTCAACTATTGATGCTGTACGACATGGAGAGAGAAAGGGCCACCTACCAACATAAATGTGATAGTGTACGGCCAGCAGGTCAAGCATGTACATCGTACTCAAAGCGCAGATCTTGCAAGTATGAGACACTGCAGGGCATTATATACCTAGACTACCGCTCTCCTTGAAGGCGCACACGTGCAGTATCTCACAATTTTTGCACCCGCCCGCCAAGCCGTCAACCGTGAGCACCCCTCTCTTCTCTCACGTCTGACCTGGCGTCGACTTAGCCTCACCTAGAAGCCGAGCAACAAGACCTAAGAGCTCGCCCAGCTCACATCAAGTGCCTTTAGAGAACTGGGCTTACCAGCACTAAAAAAAAGCCTCCTAGCCTTCCCGTCCGTGTCGTACCCACGGGATCGAAAGTGAATCTCGTGGCGGCGCCGATAAATGACCGACAGACATATCCGCTCACTTACGACTACGAACCCCAAGCGATTCCATCTGGAAGGGTCTCCCTGAAGGTCCTCTTCACTTGATTTAAGTAGGAATCCAAGGTAACAAGAACTTTCTGCTCCTACCAAATATAAGGCAGTCCATCGCTCCCTCGCATCGCCGCATAACGGCTATACGGATCCGAAACACTCCATTGGCGAGGTAAAAAAAACTTCATCACATCACTTTGCCTTGCAAAGTGAATGAAACCGAACAAGAGCTTCCTGCAAGACGACTTCCACGAGTACATGGGCCTGAACCCGGGCAAAAGAATAAGACAGAGGCATCCCAGTCAAGCCATCCCAGGAAGCTCGGCCAAAAGCCGGGCCTCGGCGACCTTCCCTCACAGTGTACAAGCCATCCATCCCCGGCCGCCAGGGTTCCTGTTGACGATGCTCGCGGATGGGGGAAGAAGAAAATAATACCAAAAAAATAACGAGACCTGCGCGCTTATTGACTTTGGGGAATCCGGGAGCTCGTCCCAGGTTCCGGGTCGTCTCCGCGAACCCTTACCCCTCTCCTCTGTCGGCCTGCCTCACCATTGATGGTACCTCTTGTTCTTTCTCTTTCGCCATCGGATCCCTGATAGTACAGACGTTTTTCTGCGAACGCGGAGGCGAGTGGTTTGATCGCCTGGGGCAAACTGGGGTTCCCAGCCGTAGCGAGAGACGACACTGTCAAGGGGAAGGGTTCCCGGTTGGTCAGTCAGCACTATGTACGCATCGTGCAGATCGCCATGAAGAAGAGCGAAGAGCGGGACGAGAAGCCGAAACGATGAACGAAATACGTATTACGAGGCAGTCTGAGTGAGAACGCCCTTTTCTCGGTGCTCGTTTTCTTCCCCTTCGACTCCTCCCGGTATCGAGGCCCCGTTGCCGGAGATGGGGTCGACCAAAGAAGGAGCGCTCGGCTCAAGCCACGGCTCAGTCTGCCTCGAATAAATCGCCGATGGAACAGTCGCCGAAGAATTGACTGTGGAGATTGTGATCTGTCTTGGAAGTGACTGGTATATGACAGTAGAAACATTTCACTCCCAAAAAGTAGTTTGTGCCTGCCATCCATGCAGACGAAGAAAATTTTGTTTCATTCGTTTGCATCCGTGTCCAATGTGTGCATTCGTATCAACATTAATCAACATGTAAGAAAAGCCTGTAGACTCAACTTTCCGGGAGAATAAACGATATTGGGGTGAGATCAAGAGCAAAAGAAATAAAGATCAAGAGCAAAAGAAACAAAAACCAAGAGCAAAGAATTAGACATCAATATTAGAGCGTCTCTTCGGATCGATTCGAGTAATGGCTCTCGGCGGCATTCGCCCTGATGTCGTTCCCGATGCTGGACACCAGGCCTGTCTCGTCGTGGCCCAACTCAAGGGCATTCTCGTCCACGCCCTTGTCCGCGCGCGATCTGTCGACATGATATGATCGCGTCAGCATAATTTCGCCACGTCCGGTGACGCTGGACTGGCCGGGGTTCTTGAAGTACGACGAGCCTCGCGTCCGCTGCACGTAGAGGGCGCTGACGGCCGGGAGACAGGCACAGATGAGACCGATGCCAGCCTCGGCGTTGCTGGGAGTTTGGAAGTCATGTTAGCCTGGGGACTTTGAGTGCAACAGCAGGTGGTGTGTAGAGTCGCGGGAAGGCTTTACCCTGACAGAATGACCTTGATGAAAACAATGGTCATGTTGGGAGAGTTGCGCTGGTCAACAATCATGGCCAGGCGATAGATACTGAAGCCCGTGGCAACTCCACCGGCACATAGCAGTCCGGCAACACGGAGGCGTTTCCGTCGAGGCAGCTGGAGCGACCAGGTAAGGGGCGTCGGCAGCAGCAGGATGGCCAAGTCGCTGATGACGCTGATGATGGAGTCGGCCGTGACAATGGCGCTCTGGTTTAAGCACTTGCCCGAGTCTCCCGTCCAATAGGCGCTGATGGGCCAGCAGATGAAGATCTTGATGAAGAGGCCGGAGACGTAGTACGCCACAATCATTCCGATGAAGATGTAGATTCCGATGAGGGTTCGGCGGTGGACGGATCCAAAGACTCGGATGATGATGACAAGCAGGGCGAGCTTGACCGTCATGGCCATCGGGGCGTAGAAGATGGTGGCGGCATAGCAAGACTATTTATTCGGGAACTGGATGTTAGTTTCCGTCAGGAGGCCAGAAAGGGGGGAAGGTTTGTAGACCGATTCGCACCTTGAAGTATTGCTCAACCTCTGCCGTTGACACTTCCCATATATTCAGGCCTCCGCCATGTGCGCCAGCTATCAGGCCATCAGAAAGATGATTCACGAAGCCGTGAAGGATTTAGAGAGCTTACCAAAAACTGCAGTAATGCAGTATCCCAACATAAGTACCTAATATCCAGATCAGCTTTTCGGCTTCTGTCAACATCACATCGAGCTTTTTGTCGTCGAAGCATCGATCAGAACACGGAGCATACATAGGCAGCGTATGTTGCATCTGCGTTCTCCGGATTAGCTTCTGTCAGTTCGTCTGGATAGAATAAACCTACAGTCGTCTGGTGTAAACCCTCCTCCCAAGAGCCTGGTTTTGGCATAGAATCGGATAGCAACAAAGATGGAGACAAAGAAGACGGTCAGTCCTTGCGTGATGTAGTTGACGGTCCTCAGGACATCATGTGGATGAGCCAGGTCAGGGACAACGCCCTCAGGAGGCGGAGCAGCACCGGGAAAGCTCATGGCAGGCAACTCTTCATGACTTCAGCGGCTGGACCAACAAAGCTCGACAGGTGCGAGGAGTCTAAGTTGGAACGACACCCACTCTCGGCAGAAGGGGGGAGGAAACAACCATCGCACAGAGGGCTAATGCAGGTGTGTATGCCACGGCAAACCCTTTTAAATGGTCGGCAACTCGGCAATGGAGGGAACGGGCGAGGGGGGAGAATAGAGTAGAAACGTGAGATAGACTGAACAGCATGCATACAGATACCCTTGTATGGCTCGGCTATCGCTGTTAGAGTGCCATCCACCACCCTCTCTGAACATGACCAGCGTCAGAAACTGCGTCTCGCGGTGGTATCAGGCCCTCTCGACAGCCTTTGGTCCCCATGCCTCCAGACCGCGGCGTCAGTTCAAGAAAGAAGCTTCAAGGTGGACCGAGCCAGGGGACCCGAGCCGTAGTGGGCCTGCCAGCCAACGGAGGATGAATTAAGATGGTCACGGCGCCGCTGAAGAACGCCATAGCAGGGGGAATGCCGGTGGCGAAGATTGCTCAAGAGAGCAGCTGCGCGAATCGGAAGCCGAATCCAAGCTGCCGGGGAGGGGCGAAACATTGCCAACCAACAGCCATTTCGCAGTACGTACAAAGTACCTCGTATGCAGGTGCGTCGTATGTAGTAGGCACGCATGGCAATGGACCGGTATGTCAACGAACCAACTGCGTGAACGCCGAGCCATTGTGCCCAAGACTGATGACCTGCGATCGAGCAAAAGCCTCGCATCTTTCAGGGTTTCCGGCACGTGGTATATGCAATTACAGACATGCTTGCACACAACAACAGTTGACAAGTCAACTCGACAGACCACGAGAGAGGTTCGCAAGGGTTCAAGTCTGCAAGTCGGACAGGGGTGGAGCCTTGATGGCCGCTGCCCAACGCTGTCATAGAGAAGAGAACCGGGGTCTAAACCCACCGTCATGAAGATCATTTGCTCATAAAAGCAGAAGATCGAGTGTCCGGACGAATTCAGGGCCCGCGATGCCACTTGTGTGGAGCCGTCTCAGCAGCTAGACGGAGCCCGGTGGAGCAGCCTGCAACAAATTTCACTCAAATCCATGTCGAAGCGTGGCCGCGCATGTTCTCGAGCTTCAGCCGTCGGTTTCTGTCAGGGGTGCTTGGCCGTTTGATGCTGTTGTCGGTCTCTGTCGCATTGCCGTGCGAAGAAACTGCCGTCTTACTACATACAGCCACTCCAGAGTACGAGAAGAGTCCGAGGCAACCGTATGTAATCGTGGGGTAGCAGCAGATACCACTGTCGCATTCTCTTCTTTTGGAAATTGAACGCCGTCCATCCCCTTTCTTTTCTTTACCTTGGAATAGTCCCGAGGCATACAATCAACCGATTGCGTCCAGCTCGTATCTGGTTGAATAGGTGCACTGCATGTCGTGCTGCCTGGCTTGGCCGTACACGTGAAGCGCGAGAGACGAAAAGAAGGACCGTCGATATCACAGGCCAGGATGGGTTCCCAAGTCAAGGTCGGAAAGGAGTCGAAGCTGTTCGAGCCGCTTACGATTGGTAACGGCAAGATCACGCTCAAGCATCGAGTCGTGCTCGCGCCCCTGACGAGAAACCGTGGCACGCCGCTTCGGGAGACGTCGACGGCTGAGAACCCGAATCGCATCTGGCTGCCCAACGATGTCATGGCCGAATACTATGCGCAGCGGGCAACAGACGGCGGCCTGCTCATCAGCGAGGGTATCCCGCCTTCGCTAGAGGTATGTGACGTCCTAAGATGATTGTGCACAGCGTGTACAGGAAAGGGGCGGTAAGAACTGACATTGAATCTGTTGGTCCCAGGGAAATGCTATGCCTGGCGTGCCGGGAATCTTCTTGGATGAGCAGGCCAAGGGCTGGAAGAAGGTGGTTGACGCCGTCCATGCCAGAGGCGCCTTCATCTATGCACAGCTCTGGCACTCTGGCCGCGCCAACATCCCGCAGCTGACGGGAACGCCCATCGTGGCGCCCTCGAGCATACCGTGGGACGACCCCAACGAGTGCTTCATGTATCCCGCGCCTCACTCGACGACGCCCGTCAAGTACAGCGAGCAGCTGCCCCTGGAGCTGACGGTCGACCACATCCGCAAGACGATTCGCGACTACTGCGCCGCGGCGAAGACGGCCATGGAGCTGGGCTTTGACGGCGTCGAGCTCCACGGCGGAAACGGGTACCTGCCGGAGCAGTTCCTGAGCTCCAACATCAACAAGCGGACGGACGAGTACGGCGGCTCGCCGGAAAAGCGGTGCAAGTTTGTCCTGGACCTGATGGGGGAGCTGGCCTCGACGGTGGGCGAAGACAACCTGGCAATCCGGCTCAGCCCCTTTGGCCTCTTCAACCAGGCCCGCAGCGAGCAGCGCCTCGAGACCTGGGGCCACCTGTGCCGCGAGCTGAAGAAGCGCCACCCCGGCCTCTCGTACGTGAGCTTCATCGAGCCGCGGTACGAGCAGATCTTCTCCGAGGCCGAGAAGCAGAAGTTCCTCGACTCGTGGGGCCTCCCCGACGTCGACCTGTCGCACTTCCGCCAGATCTTTGGCGACACGCCCTTCTTCTCGGCCGGCGGCTTCGACCACACGAACTCGTGGGGGGTCCTGGAGAGTGGCCGATACGACGCGCTGCTGTACGGGCGATACTTTATCAGCAACCCGGACCTGGTGGAGAGGCTGCGCAACGGCTGGCCGCTGGCTGCGTACGACCGCTCTCGCTTCTATGGGCCGTTTGAGGACCCGACCATCGGCTATACGGATTACCCGACGTACGAGGCCAAGAAGTGAGGTGGGTTGAGAGCTGAAGTGCCGGGCTCGAGTCAGCAGGGGACGAGACATGTGCCGGGGGTTTGATATTAAGAGATACCTAGCTTAGCTGTGAATGACGGCAGTTTTTCCATGACATGGAGCCATTTGTCGGGTTCAGCCTTTAGTCTGGTCCATACCGAGCGCCATCGCGAGTCATGCTGAGGCTAGACCGGTCAGCCGTAGGAAGTGGGCATCGGATCGCCCGTCAATCTGTGTCTGCAAAATGTCGACATCACACGTGTGGCCGAGCCCCTTGCAGCCTGCTGGAAGGAAGCACATCCATGCTCCAAGAGACGCTGGCCGGGAGGACGACTTCAAGATTGTAAAGGCCGGTGATTTGCGGACGGCCGAGCTCGAGGCGAAATTAAGACCGCCGGCAGCCGAGCTGCCAGAAGTCGGGGGATCTGTTACCGGAATAGCGGTTGACCAGGTCAGATCCACGGCGTCAAGATGAACTGATTGATGACAGGGGATGTGTCCAGGATTGGCTCTGACGGGGTCGTGTTGAACTGGGCCTTGGGGACAGGCCTCTCGGGTTGTTTGATGACTTGATGCTTTTCTGATCAAGCTCACGTGGTGACGCAGACGCGATATCTCATCTCCTCCTCATCGCTTGCTCCATGGAAGGCACAGACCTGACGTCTTTCCCCGCGATTTTTCTGGAGGTCCAATATGGACTGAGACACAACCGACGTCAGCCAACCCTTGCCTGGCCATTCGACGTGGCAGAGAAATCAAGTATGGAACTCACCAGAAAGACTCGTCAGCAAGGCCAAGAAAGAGGTGAGGTCAGAAATCCAGCATGCCCGCATCGGTGCGCTGTGAAACATCAGAATGGCGAGCAACTTCCGTATATTACAGGGTAGCTGCCAAAACAGCAGGTTACCTCGACGCCCATACCATCCACCAACCACTTGCCACATGTCAATTCGTCGAAATGTCAAGACACCCAGCCAACATGAACAGCAAAGCGGTATGAATGATGTGTAAAAAAATTTCAAGGTATGAACCACCACCAATTGTACCCGTACATAGTTGCTGAACTGAGCGGCGAACAAACCGCCTGCTTCAGTCGCGATCGAGGTAGCACCAGCTATTCATGAACTGTAATAATGAACTCATGCGCAAACGCAGGCAGCAGCAGTGGCTCTTGTCTGGAATTTCAATAACAGGACAATCAAACCAACAATCTCTCTCCAGCATTGTCATTGGTGGCATCAGATCACGATCGATGGCACATCTTCCAATAGCATCAGATAACTCAACGGATGTTTGTCGGCGCGTCATGTCATGCCTCGCTGTGGTGTTACACACACACAGACAACCTGGAACGCACATCAGACGTTATTACTGGTTTTTTTTTTATCTCCCCGAAGCCCTGATGATCCTCCCCCCCTCCCCTCGGATCGTTGATCGCTGCAACTAGACAACAGATTCAACGCTGGACCTGTTAGGCGTCTCTTCTGAGGAGTTTTTCTTCTTCTCTTTTGCCTTGCTCCGCCACCTGCAACACCAAGCAAGCAGGCATCTGTGTCTTGACGTCAGGAGACTCTTGCTCCCATCAGGCGCTCCGTCGTAGTCGCCCATTGGCCCGCGTGACGTCAGGAGGCCTGCAACCCCCTGCAAGCCGCCGTCGTCGATTGCTGAAGTGCGCGCCGAGATGCTTGCCGTGATCCGCTGGAAGGCTCTCGCTGGAACCTGGAGGCTTGACCTCGAGCTCCCTGGAGGGCTCCATGTGCTCGCTGGGAGCTGCTGCCGGATGCCCTGTAGCACCGGAAGCTCCCCCCCTGCTGACCTCAACTGCAGAGCAAACATTGGAGCCCCAGGCCTCTGCACTCGCTGTACTGTACAGTACCTGTTTGTGCCTAGAATCGACCCATCAATGATGGTGGTCAGCGGGGCTTATCGCAGCACATGCAAGGCATCATCATCCAACCTTGGGTCTTATACATAAACCGGCGTGATTCCTCCTCCTGCCTAATGCCTCACCCTCGCCTCCGGCCCGTAATGCCTGTCCTTTGTCCTTCTTGAGATATTCTTCTTCGTCTGCACATCTTGTTCGTCGTCTTCTTCTTCTTCTTCTTCTTCTTGCAGATACAGCGAAGCCCAAGCTGCGGTTACCATGCCTCACTTTCCGTCGTCGCGACGCTCCGATGCAGAGCCGCCGCCGCCAGGCCTCAACCACTCCTACTACAATCCAGACGAGCCTCTCGACTCATCGCAGTTCCCCTCGTCGTCTCGTCGCTCCAAGTCCGAAAAGGGCCGTCGAAATGCCTCTCCCGGCTACTCGTCCTCCCCCGACGACCGCAAACCCCGCCGCAGCAGCCGTCGCGAGCCGTCGCCAGGTTCTGCGAGCTCAAGGCCGTCCCGCAGTCGCCGGCACTTGTATCCGAGCCCGCCTCCCTTTGCGGCCCCGACTCCTCCGCCCCAGCCAGACTATCGCACCTCTGGCCGCGACCGAGCCCGTGATCGCGATCACGATGCCTATTCTCCGCGAGACTCACCGAGGGATTTACCGAGAGATCCTTACAGAGGCTCTCCGAGGGACTCGCGCTACCGAGATGCTGACCGACGCTCACGAGACTATCCCCCTCCCCCGTCGGAGACACGTGAGCGCCGTCACAGGTCCTCCCGCCGCGAGCCGTCTCCAGAACCCAGGGGCTCTTCCTCACGAGCCTACCCGACGCCCCCGTACGACGACCGCGGCGACAGGGACCCTCGTAGCTCTCGTCGGTCCCGTGGAGCCTCAGCGCCGTCGCCGCCGCCTCAGCAGTCGTCGCGCTCTCGTGGCGCTGTAGCTCTTGATCGCAATGGTGCAAGGGACGAGCGGGATCGACGCCATCGCTCAAAGCCTCGCGACACGGACCTCGTCCATGGCTCGAGTCGCGACCGGGACAGGGCTCGCGACAAGGACCGCGACAGGGACCGCGACAGAGACCGCGACCGGATCCGGGACCAGCACCGGACCCGGGATCGCGATCACGGCCCGCCGCCGTCGCTCAAGCGCCGGAACACGATGCCCGCAGGCGGCAGCAACCCCTGGTGGAAGAACCCCATGATCCAGGCCGGCGCTCGCACCGCCTTGGCCGCCGGTGCCCAGGCCGTCATGCAGAACCGCAAGGAGGCCGGCCCCTGGCTGGGCGCGAAGGGGGCCAAGGTTGCGACGGCTGCCCTGACTGCTGCCCTAGCCGACGGGTTGGCCAACGGCGGCAAGAAGAAGCGATGATGGCGATGATGATGATGATGATGATGATGACGACAACTTGCCATGACCCTTGGTGTACATTGTTTCTTTCTTCGTACGACATTGATGGTTGACGACGCATATGGCTGCCTTTTTCATCGTCTGTTTTTGATTGTTTTCCTGCGGACGCAATGCACATGGTAATGCTTTTTTTTTTTTGCTGGTCCTCCTTTCAGCTTCTCTTCTTGCTCGTTTAGACATGGAAATGACTGGCGTTGGAGGATAACTCTCCTCTACCTTGCCTCATGATGCAGAACTGCAAATCAATCTATGGCGTTTCAGGAGCGCCCTCAGTACCTCCTTTCCTTGCTTTTCCTAGTATCTTGTTTCCTTCATGATGGTTTGCACGAGAATACGATAGATGGTGGCTCCATGGTACCTACAATATAACATCCCCCCTTTTGAGAATACAAATCCCTTCTCTCTCTCTCTCTCACACACACACACGACTTATGGCTCAATCTCCTTCTATCATGATGATTTCCGTCAATGCATTCACCTCTCCTTTCCCTCCAAAATCAACCTCATGACAGCACATGTCATAACGTCTCACACCAAAACTCACCAATCCCGCCTCCTCACCCCCCCCCGAACATCGCCATTGTGCCCTCATCCTCCTTCACCCCCAATGACCCTCCATTGCTTCTTAAAATATGCACTTTGGCCGAGTGCCATTCACTCTCATGCTGTTTGACAGGTACAACGTCTGAAGTACCCAGGCTGACCAACACCACGCATCCGACTTGCAACACCGGCCTCACCCCTTTTGGTAGAAACCTCCTCGCACATTTCGCCCACAGCTTCAAGAAGCAATTCTCATCATCCACAAACATCAAAAAAGGCACTTTGGCCGAGCGGTCTAAGGCGCCGTGTTCAGGAATAGCTCGCACTGTCCGAGCATCCCTCTTCGCGGTCTAGAAATAGGCGAGGGTTCGAATCCCTCAGGTGTCATGGGTTTCTTTTTTTGCTCCTTTCTTCTCGCGAAAGACTGCCCCCATGAAGAATGCTGTTCGTCAGTCCATGTAGCATCACTTTGTCTGCGTGTTATCGAGATCGAAAAGGCCATCTCAATGGTGGTATTATCGTCAACTGTCAAGCTCAGCCAAAGAGGTACACGCTTATGCTCATCCCGTCACCAGACCACACAAAGATTGCCCAAGGAATGAATCGCCATTCAGTCATCCAGTCGCATGCACCTCGAAATCCCAGTCCGGTCCTGATTCAACCATCATTGAATCGACGCCAACAAGTCACAACTTGGCAGCCCCCTTAGGAGGACTGCGAGCCAATGTTCCAGGGCCTGCAGCGGGACGCAATGCAGAGACCGTTGCAGCAAGCTCCAACATACTGGCCGTCGGGGCCAAAGCAGGCACCTGTTTCACATGTCAGTACATCAGGCTCGTACGGCTATCCTCTACATTCTGCAGAACACAAAAGATCTCACCATAGGTCTCGACGCAGGTTCCCTGGCAGCTGATGCTGGTAACCGCCTGCGGGGGGTCAATCACGACCTGCTGTGTCACGCCGTCGGCGGCAATCGTGCTGCTGAGGTTCTTGGCGCCGGGCGTCTCGATCACGCAGGCCTGGAGGACGTTGAAGTCGGGGGCGTCAATCAGCGCAATGGGGAGAGTGCTGTGAGTCAAGACGGGCTTGCCGTCCGCCGGGACGGTCAGAGGATACGAGTGGTCGTCGCCCTCGGAGCGGAGAGTGACGTGGGCTGTCTGCACGGGAGCGTCCTGGGCCAGAGAGGCGCCGGCAAAGAGGCCAATGGCAAAGATGGTGGTGAAGAGCTTCATGTTGATGACGTTGGGGGACGATGTGATGTATAGATCAATGCTCGAGACGGTGATGCTGAGTCGTTTGAAAGAAGATTTACTCTCAAGAGGCTTCTTTGTTCGGAATTTGCTTGCTTGTTGTCTGCTGCTGGGCTTCAGACTCGTCTTCCAGAGCCGGCGGCATCCATCACCTGCTTATATCCTCCTCTGCAGCCCTCGACCTGTGCTGCCCAGTTGGGTAAGCAGACCGACGATCTTGCTACTGCATCTCACCCCGTGTCTCGATGCTGAGCCCCCGACGTCATTCACCCCTTGGCCCAGAATCGAATACGAGAAAAAAAGGAAACCAAATGTAATCAACGAGCGGTCAATGCTGGCATGCGTCTTCTTTGTTGCTGTTGCTGTGCCCGTGATGTTGGATCCATCGGCGCCCGATGGTTGACGCCCTTGCTTTGGCCTAATTATATCGCCTCTCCTGGTCAAAGTTCAGCAAACAAGGTTGACAACAAGTCTAATGCATGTAAAACCCGACTCCTGCGTCTGCCCGAGGACCCGATATGCATCCGCCCTTTGCTGACCCAGCAGAAGCGACTGTGCCCTCTGTTCCGACTTCTCCAGCGTTGTGGTTGTCTTTGATGACATGCCTGCAAGCCAGGTGGCTCACATTCGAAAGGGGCATTCGGCATCATCTCCCGATTTGATGAAGCTCATACCGACAGCAGGTTGCAAGAGTTGCCGCGGATCAGAATCTGACCATATGCTGCAGATCTTGTCGCTTGGCATTGCACCCGCCGGCGCCGACAAGCCGGACGTGAACAGTGCACTCTCCGAACACCGCACCAATACCAAAAGGACATCTTTGATCATATATAGGGATGGGTCACGGGTCATAATTGCTGCTTGACAAGCTGTGTGGTCCGTCTGCAAGTCGACAGAGGCGGAGTGTAATAGACGGAAGCGGTCATGGTCCGCAACCAAGAGCTTGACGTCGAAAGTGGTTGGAGGAGTCAGCGCTTTGTTCACTCATCAACAATCGCATAGATAGACATCATAGAATAATCTCAACAGCTGCAATATCACCAACGGAGAGGAGAAATTGTGCCTGACAAAAAGAAATCACGGCAGCACCCCGAGAGAAAAAAATTGACCGAGACAGGGGTCGAACCTGCAACCTCCTGATGTACTAAATCGTAGTCAGACGCTCTGCCATTGAGCCACACGGCCGATCCGAGGAATTGATTGGTGGGATCTGAGATATTCCAGGCTATGATGTTGGACAAGACGCGTTTTCATCCACAACGAGGCACAACTTCCACATTGTTCCATTGAGTCTGGTCACTGTCAAGGAACTCGAAGAATCAAGGGCCATACTCCATAGAGTGTTCTTAAACAAGCGGCAAGCAAGTGCTCATACTGCCCGGGGTTCGATTCACAATTGTGTTGTAATCCTGCCGTAACATCGACACTACTTACCAAATAACCAGAAAGCCTCTTCTCTCGTTAGGATTCAAGGCTCCCTCAACAACTTTGGCATCAGTGGAAGACATGATGGGAACGAGACTATCTCGCCGCCGTCCCCAATGGTAAGCTCCCCGGCCGTGGGCCTCTCGCACTTCTTTCCTCGCCAGAAAAATTGAGAGCAACGACAGCCTTGGACGATTCACCAGACGGCGGCTCCTTACACAAAGCTGTAGGTCTCCTTGTCCTCTCTCCCCCCCCNCCCGGCAGGGTCCGGTAGCCGCCGTATACGAGCAGATCGGCATGCTCGTTTTGGAAGAGCACGGCCTTTCGCCAGTACGCCAAGACGCTGTGCGGGTCGTAGAGCTGCGAAGCGACGTCAATGTGCCCGGCCAAGGGATAGGGCTTCATCCAGGACTCTTCGACCTCCTTTCTAGACTTTTCTGCTTTTTCGGAGAAGCCTTCAGACTTGGACTTCCCATTCCACATTGCGGGGCCGAGGGGATGGTCGCGTGCAAGGCGTGCCAGCGAAGTGAGGGCCTTGTGCATGCCTTCGCCGTTGCGGTGCTCTCGGACAAAAAACGATATACAAGCAGCCGCCGCCAAACTTGCAACGCCAATTGTTGGGAGGAAGACGCTCTCCTGTGGGAGAATGCTTGACGGGCCGCTAGATGTGCTAGTCGCGCTTGGAGCTGTCTTTGCCGGCGCGAGATTCCTGGGATCAAGAATGTTGGTCAGACTTTTGATGGATGACAAGATCTAGCATATTCTTATGCCTAGAGCGTGGGCCTCGCGGATGCGAGTCTCCATGTCTTGCAGAATCCCGTCGAGAGGGTAGATGTCCTCATAGTTGGAGATGCCGTAGCCCATGTCCACTGGAGGACTGTCACACATGGGACAGATCCAGACGATATCAATCCCGAGACGAGCGAAGTAGTAGAGCTTGGAGGTGATGAATGGACCATCTCCGATTCCGTCTCCACTGGAGTCACAATATGATGTCGGGTAGACACTGGTAGATGATGGCATACATCCACCACAGTTTGAGGCGCCCAGGGATAGTCAACTGCGTAACAATGAGGAGTAAAAGAATAACGAGGTCAAGAATCAGGATGTGAATAGCGTCGTTCTAATTGAACACTGCAACCAAGGATGGTTTGTGCCCAGACATCGGAGGAAACACAAGGGGAGGATGAAGAAGGACATGGAATGGAATGGAATGAGGACAATGTCGAATCATGCAGTGAATGGTTTGGGGATCGAACCCGTCTTTTGGAAAACCCCCGGAACGAACTTCCACCTCTCGGCGAGAGCGGCGAGCTGAGCGTTCCTTGACCTCCGCTGAAGATGGGGAACGCGCATGACCGAGAATGCCAGTAACGGCAAATGAGATTCGTTGGTAGGAGCAACTGACATTTGCGGACTTCTCAAATAATTCAAGCTTGGTGTCGGATTCGAGTCGCCGATTCTCGATAATTGGCCGAGGAAAGTACGTGTTGCTGGTCTCTCAATACGCCCCCAGTCAAGGCGGGGGAGTAAGATGAGGTTCTTGAGCCCTGATTAGTTGTATGTCGGACCGACGAGAACACGTCGATCAGCGTATTGGACGAGTGTCGGCCCGATGCTATGCCCGTTCGGTGCCCGGTCGCCAAGCTGCTCCAACAACTTGACTTGCTGCTTGTTGTTTGCCGTTTTATAAGCTTGCAACGGGTTCTTCGCTGCGATGAGAGCCGATGGCATGGTAGTAGAGAAAATTCCACCGGCGTGCCATCGGAGAGAGCTAATAGCCCCCCGGCTTATTACGGCCTCTTTGTTCCTCATTCCTCGTGTCTGATACATACTATGGATGTCTGGGGCCTGGAAGTGCTTGGTTGGCAGGCCCCTGTGTCCAGGATGAAGATTTCAACTCTGCGTGGCATCTCGGCAAGTTGGTGTTCTGCCGGGGTTCCCTGGACTTGGATATCGATTCAATCATATCTTTTCAAGAACTTCAGCCAGCTTTTGCACCAATAGTCGAATTACCTGACAAATGATTTCCCCATGGCAGTCAACGATCAAGTCACCTGCCAGAGCTCAAGGCCTAGTATGTCGGTACCGACATCTTCTAGTTTGCGGGCAATGTTCCTCGGACGGTCGTCGACCGGATCCTCGGTAGATTCTACCAAGCACCCGGGCTTTGAAATCGCGGGGCCCCCCATGGGGTGGTATCGGCGAGCAAGGGAGCTGTGAGGTGCTCATCAGCCCATCGTCGTCTTGGCTCTTGATGAACTTATTGGGAATGCAATAAGATGGACTGCTGATTTCATGCCCCTTTGGCACCCCCCCCCCCCCCCCCCCTCCCTTCCTTCTTGTGGCCATCCGCACGCTCCGTCTGATACAGGCAGACCAAAGAAGACAAGGAAGAAAAGCAGCCAGGGGAATAACACGAGTAGCTTTACCACTTCTCCCGATTTGGCACCATCCGCACGACTGACCGCAGTTGCGCAACATCTTGTCTGAGCCTGCCTTCTTCTCCCCATCAACTGAGCGCAGTCAACCAATCTTATGATATCGATGTTAATGGCCCGGCGGCCAAGGCCCATTCTTACTCCCCTTCCACCTCTTCCTCTTTTGTTTTCTCACAACACCACCAAGATTGCAGAGGACGAAGACATATCGCCGGAACATGTGTCGGCCTCCGTGCGCAGCAAGGTCGACATTTCCACTGTTCGGGAGGCCGCCGCAGCCACAGATGCCGAACACAGCATGTTCTTTGTCAAGTCCTTCAAGCTGTAATGGAAAGCTTGTTCGTGGCCCAATTTCATCTCGACGTGCATCACCATGAACAGCTTCGACACGGCGCTGCTGCAGTCGCTCCTCGCCCACCTGCAGGCCAACGGGACCTACCAGCTCACGGCTGCTTGGCAGTTGGGCCTCGCCAATCGAGTATTCTGCGGCTCAAATCATAGGACTCTTCGTGAACGGTATCCCTGCCGACCGTTTCGAACATCGCAAGACCCTGATCGGTGTGCTGCTCGGGAAAAACGGGCTTCACCTTCATCATCCTCTCCTCGAAAACGTTGCCTCAGCTGCTCGTCGCGGAGATGCTGGCTGGGATTCGCTGGGTATCTTCCAAAAGCTGACGACGACGCACGCCTCCGAAGTGTGCCCTACCTGACGACCTACAATAGCCTCTGCTGGGTCATCGGCCAGTTCATCGCGCCTGGCGTACTCCGCGCCTTGGTGTCCAGAGCTGATGACTGGGGTACAGAATCTCGTTCGCGCTGCAGTGATTGTGACCGGTCGAACGGCATTAACATTGCCCCGGAGTCTCCCTGAAGGCTCGTCCGTCGCGGAAAGGTTGACGAAGCCAGACGCTCTTTGGCTCTCTGACAAGTCGCAGCGTCGAGGGCGCCGCTTTGGACATTGACAAAGCAAAATCATGATGATTCGCACCAACGAGACGGAGAGGGAACTGACTGCCGACACAATGTACTGGGACCCCTTCAAGGGCGTCAGTGCTCGTTGCACGGAATTTGTGTGCATGGTGTGGATGGACCAGACGCTGTCCGGGTCGAACTCTATGGGGTGCTCGACGTATCTCTACCAGCAGGCCGGGCTGGCCGCCAACAACTCCTTCAGCATGTCCCTCGGGAAGCACGGCATTGGTATTGTCGGCACCATCCTGTCTTGGTTCCTGGTGATCTGCTTCGCTCGTAGAACGTTGTTCTTCACTGACCGGCTACATGCGTGCCTCATTCTGTCCACCATTGGTGAGGCGTTCTTTGCAGTCTCAGCCAATGCCGGCGCGCAATGGGGCATCGGGCCCTTGCTGCTTGTGTGTATGTTTGCGTATGATTCCTCAGTTGGTACGTCTCTCTGCCTCCCAACCCCCTTTCAACTCTCTTCTTCCTGTCCATCCTGGACAGCATAGTGACACGCATCACCAGGGCCCCGTCCGCTACCAGCTTGTCGCCGAGCTCATATCGACTCGTCTGCGAGCAAAGTCGGTCGTGTTGGCCCGCAACATGTACAACATTGCCAGCATCGCCAACATCCTGACGCCGTGCATGCTCAACCCCACCGCATGTGGCTGGGGTGCAAAGACGGGCTTCTTCTGGGCTGGCACTGCCTTGTGCTGTGCGACATGGACCTTCTTCCGCCTTCCGGAACCCAAGGGTAGGACATACGGTGAGCTGGATGCCTTGTTTGAGCAGGGAGTGAGCGCGCGACAAGTTTGCCACCACGGCCGTGGGGAGGATCGATGTCCGCTTTGCGTCTGTTTCAATTAAAAAGGATGGAGGTTCCACTGCCGAGATTGAGCGTATCGTGACCAAGACGTGAAGGGATCGCGAAGGCAATCCATACATACGTCGTCTAGGGAGCTGCCGAGGACCTCGATTGTTTTTTATTGCGAATTTCGCCGACTTGCCCTTATCCGCTTCTTCTCTTGTAATGGAATAGCCGAATGGATTTCAACCAGTCGCAAACATCCGGTCCAGAGGCTGCTTTCAGGCCTGCCGTATTGAGCACTTTCACTCGTGATCGCGCTCCGCAATAATCGCCCAACCTGCCCTCGCCCAAGTCCGCATTCCGGATTCCGTTGCTCCATAATGAAACCACCGCTCCAAAGTCAGAGAACCAGCCAGGCATGGGGATGAGGTCGAGAGAGGGAGCAACACGTGGGGGGCGAAAAGCCACGTTCTCGCCCAGAAGCTGGAAAGACGCCCATAAACCGCGAGGCATGCCGCTGCGTCTCTTCTTCTCCCCCCCCCACCTTTCTGTCCGCCATCCACAAGTTACAGCCAGCCGGTGGGGAGAGGCCGATAAAGTCGAGGTCTTGTGATTTCCTGATCGTCATTGTTTTATTTCTTCCGCATCGTCTTCCCCTTGATTAACACTGCCGTGTGTGTGAGTTTGTGCGTCGGCCATCTTGATCCGTTATCCGTATTCTCTCTCTTTCCCTCCCCCCCTGCACCGACAATCCCGGCCGGGGCGGCCAAAGCTGATCCTTTTCCTCCTCTTTTTTTTCGTCGCTTTGGTTCTCCTTTGCCTTCCTTTTCCCCTCTCTCACTCGCATCCGGCCGCTGGACCCATTCCTAAGGCTTGGAGTAGTGACGCCATGAGCTAAAGACCCCGATTCAATCTCATGCGTATCCTCCATGAGTAGCAGAGCGGCTCAAGCTTGCGATGGATGCAGGGTGCGCAAGGTGAAATGCAACAGCAATCAGCCTTGCTCTCAATGCTCCCATCTGGGCCTTGGGTGCATCTACTCGCCTTCGACCAAGCGCAAGCCAAGCGTTCGCAATCGACTCGTGACACAGCTCCGCAACAAGTCGAACATAGCAGCGTCCTTGCCCAGCCATGGAAGCACCTCGCTGGCTGAACGTCGAGAGAGACCGCCGGCTCCAGCGGTGACGTCCATTGCCGGAATCGTGAACCCGGTCAGCTCGGAGCATGATGCTCCTCTCGCCAGCATTAGTCCTGGAGCTGGAAGAGGCAATATCAACAACACTGGTGCGGTTGGACCAGGTTACCGAGCTGCCTTTCATGCAGAGCCGACCTTGGACAGTTACGCCTTTACGGCAGGCTTCTTCATCGGCATGCTTCCCAGATACGAAGAGCAGGTGTATCCGGTCAGCCCCATCATCACGAGCTATGAGGTGCGCCAGGCCATTGACAACATGCACGTCAGCCTCGACGACGCTGCCTTTGTCTACGCAGCAGGGGCGGTGACGATCAACCTCACAACTCCCACGGTGCATGGCGAGGCGGGAGCCCGGATGACGGAGCTGATTCGGCTCAGCCTCAGCGCGTATCGACGGGCCGAATCCAATTCGGATGTCAAGAACGGGAGGTTGACAGAGGTGCGGACCACGTTCAAGCGCATCATGACGTGCATCTTCCTCGAGGTGTCCATGATGGCCTTCAACCGCTTCGACCGCAGCTTCGCCACGCTGCGCGAGGCCATGACCATGGTGCAGATGATCCACGTCCAACAGTGCTCACACAATGCAGTGCCCCTCGAGCCGCGCGACGTTCCCAAGTTTCAACGCGTGTACTGGGAGGTCTTCATCCACGAACGCTTCCTGACCATCCTCTCCGGGTTTCCGTGCATCATGGCGCCGCTGCCTAACGGCTTACCGGTGCGGGACACATCGATTCCGGCACACATCGACGTGGGATTCAACCGCCTCATCCGCCTGTTTGAGATCATGGACGGGCCCTTTCTGCTGTACTGGAACGCGCAGCAGAACCCGGCGCAGCCCGTGCCAGGGCTGTCGTTGCAATGGATCGAGAGCAAGCAGGCTCAGCTAGACGAGGACGAAGTCGGGGCTTCCGAGGCTGAGCAGGCGCTGATTGAGAGCGGCCGAGGGTCGTTTACGGAGCTGCAGCACGTCGATCTGCTTGTCACCAGACTCTGGATGCGTACGCTGCTCTGGCAGTTTGTCATCGCCCACGGCTTTCTTGGCTCGACGCCGTCACAGAACATCCACGACGGCCTGTCCATCCACTTCCCGGCGCACCGGCTGTCTGTGCAGTTGCGAGCCCTGGTACGCCAGCTCGAGAACGTGTCCACCATTGTCGCACACGGGATGGGGCTCCTGCAGAAGATCTTTGAGATCACGAGCACTGTGGCGGATGTGCTTGCGCTGCCGCTGGGCTGTGGTCAGACGCAAGACGACGTGCGCAGCCAGATAGAGGACTTTGCTTTCTTGGTCAAGTTCCTCTTCAGCTTTGAGAGAGCCGAGCAGGAGCAGCGAGACTACCTGCAGCACAAGCTCGAGGTGCTCCAGCAGCAGTACGCCATGGTGAACTTTGCGGACATGGTCGGACTGAGCCCGACTGTGCACGCTCCGTATCGAGTCTGAGTATGAGTCTGATTTATGAGTAATACAAGATGGCTCTGTACCTGTGGGAAAACGGGCATATGGTCAGCATGATTCTCTCTCTTTCTGTGGTTGTCTTGCAGTCCATTCATTCCCTTGCATGAGCTCGGGATGCTGGCAGCACCCGGTGTCACTCGCGACTGCAATGTACGAAGTGAACGACATAAAATCAGTGAACCTACGGCGTTGCTCCTTGCTGCGTTATCCCGGGATCTCCCATGTTTGTGCGAGGCGTTGTGCCGTGTCACCGCCGTGAGACAGCCAGCCGCACCGCACGTTGTGGCCAGTCCATCTTGAAATTGGCACGAAGAGCAGCCATGTTGTACGTAACGGCCGGCTCAGTTGAGGACGCGGGAGTCATGAGGGATAAGAGAAGACAAGAGGACATGTGAAGCTGACGACGAAGACGTATTTGCCCGGGACTGTCGATGAGAGCTGCGGTGAAAAGGCGAGTCCGTTGGATGGGTAGGTAGGAAGGCGTGCAGGCATGACTTGATATTGATTTGATTTGATGGACGCGTGGAAACGACACAAACAGACCGAGTCCTTGTATTGATTGTATATACTACCTAGGTATTCATACCTTAGGGATTCTGGTTGTACCTAGTCCATCTCTTGCAAGTTGACAGGTCAGACTAGGATCGCCGGCAAGCCGGAGTCTAGCAGCAGGCCAAAGCGGGAGCGGCGTGGCGGGGCCGAGCGCTTAGAGGCTCCTAGTTGCAGTTGATTGTTTCGGCATGAGCTCCCTTGCGTCCCACATAGAGTTGAGGATGAGAATAGGATCGGATAGGTACCTACCTAGTAGAGAGTGAGATGGGATTCGGGTGGAAGTCGATGATGCTTCATTAGTGGCAATTTGGTATCTCTTTCCTCCATTTCGTGTCTTGGGCTGGGCCACGGGACTCAGTCGGAAGAGAGTTTGGCAGTTGATGGAAGGCACTATCGACGGTCGACCGCCAGTCTGATGCAATTCTGGAAGCTGGAGGCTGCACCTTCCCAAGTGTCTCGGGCTCCAACTCAAAGATCACCGCTATAGCAATAGCAGGCGCGAACCCCGAGAATCCAGGAACAGGCGGGCACTCTCCACAGCTTCATGCGAGCAACCCGGGAGCGCATACGAGTTCATATACAGTACAGTATGTCAGGGTGACACCAAGAGGCTCCAGAGGCCTTACATGCTCTCCGGACTAGCATGCAATCGGAGCTTCCGTCCCTGAAGACTCTGTGTTGTGTCTCGAGGGAAGGGCTGAGAAGGCGAGCAAGGATGCAGAAACATAGGTAGGTAGGCAGAAGGAAGCCCCAAAGTGACGTGGACCGGTGCTACTTGCTGCGAATAGTCACAGCTTCCCCCTTGCATGTGCTAATGCGTCTTTGTGCTATCGGCTCCCGTCCTCGAGTCAGTCAGCTTCCTCGTATAGGTGATGTTTTGGGAAGAAATGCCTTGTCTTATCCGTCAAGGAGTCCCTAGGTAGATAGTAGGTTCGAACGCTGTAAAAGGCTGCGTGGAAGTACGGGGCCGGGGAAGGAGACGCAGAGAAAGGCGCATAAGAGGCAGCGAGTTCTACGAAGGGAAGCAGAAGGTGCTACCATTCCACGGCGGTCGAGGCCCTGGGAATCCCTTGCTTGGCGCCCGCAGATGCCTCCTAGGCAGATCGGCATTCGCTGCTGCGGTAGGTAGGCACGGCTTTGTAATTGGTAGGTAGGTAGGTAGGTAGGTAGGTACCTAGGTAGGTAGGTGCAAGTTCATCACAATACTACCTTTCATACGGCATCACCACTTGCCGGAAATACCTTGAGCTTCTCTCACCGCCAGAGCCGTGAGCGATATCAGAGAGCAGTGCCAAGCAGCAGCTACGGCCCGGGGGATGGATCGGCCTGTTTAATTTGGATCGCTGTGTCTCATCAGTCCAACCTCTTTCCCGGTTTCCCATCATCCCTTCTGTGTCCTGGAGTGGCAAATTGCAAATTGCAAAAAAAAAAACAAAAAAAAAAAAAAAAAAAAAAAAACACAGCGACTGTCAATCAGCAAGTAGTTGTACATTCGTCGTGCTTGCTGCAGCTTACACCGGTCCAGGATGGCTTCAGCAGGGCGAGCCAATAGAGCCAGCCACACTATGCATCGTCAGTCGGCGTCTGTCTGTCTTGCTTGTGCACGAACATGAGCTGCATGCGAGGGAGGTGTTGGGTTGTGCTTCTCGTCCGCGCTGCTGCTTCTACTCTTGGGGTGCCTCGCTTTCTCGCTTCACCTTCCGCTGCTTCTGCTTCTTCTTGTGACAGCTCGACTACTGGATCGCAACCCAACCAGCGTGAAATGAATAAGAAACCCGCCTCCGCATCTGTGAGGTCTCACGGATAATAATCCCGTCTCCTTCACAGGGCCACAGAGAGGGGCTCCTGATTCGATATCCATGCGCCGTCATGAGCCCAGATCTCAGGGCCTGCTCGTTGTCTTATCCACTCCAGCCTCGTTCAGGGTCCAGTTCTCTGGTTCGCTCACAGCCGGGGGCTTTTCGGTGCCAGTTACCTAGTGCTGCGTATTAATTAGTAGTTCGGGCGATGGCTGAATGTGCTTCGTCCTAGTATTGTCTAAACTGTCTCTCTTGTGTCAAATCTCAGATTCTCACGCCCCCCCTGTCTCGGCTTCGGCTCACCCTCACTTTGTTTTCTTTTTGTTTTTTTTTCTTCAAGGGTCCCCGAAAAAAAAACAGATATCAAAGCCACTCCACTCACGATAGGCAGTGGCATGGTTTGACTAAGGCATCAAAGCCACGATTCGTCACTGCAGGGCGGACAAATTGTACCCGTACCATGCCGCCTGGCCGCCTCGTGCACCACTTTCGCCTGGAGGAGCTCGCTCTAGGCCCTGCCGGCCGCTAGAAAGCCAGTCCAGGCCCTCTCTTCGACTTTCTTTCACCTCGTGCCCTTTTCCTCGGACCTTGTCTCGCATCCTCTTCATCCACCCCCTCCCGCCTCGGCCAGACCCATGCCTGTTCAGTCCATCTCTCTCCAGAAAACCAATCCCGAGCCTTTTCCTGCTTGAGACTGCCGCGAAGCAGCTCTCCTTCGCCCGAGAGACTTTGCGGGACCGCTGATCCTCTCGTACTGCAGTCCCTCAACCTCGCCTGACCCTGTGGTTCCGCCCTATCCTGTAACCCGTCGGGTCCCTGTGCCCTGCCCTGCCCTGCATCATCTCATCTGTCATCTTCTTGCCCATCTTTCCATTTCTCCATCCCGCCTCTGACTGGTGCATACGACTTCACTCTGGCACACGCTCGAGAGCCTCAGGCCTGTCATCAAACCGTCGCTGGCCTGGAAGCAGCAGCATCAACTGGACAGGTCGGGCGCTTTCGAGAGAGCAACAAGGAAAGCTTCCTCTCTCTTCCCTTCGACCTCGTGAATCCCGCCCATCGACGTAGCATTGCAGCTCCGTTTGCAAGGGGCCGTTGCAGCTTTTTCCCGCCCTCGGTGTGCGTCTGGCAACTCGGGAGCAGCGCCTGGCTTCACGCGCTCATTCGGCCAACATCGCAACCTCGAGGGCGGACCCTCCAGTCTGTACGACCTCAGGATAAGAGGAGCGACGCTGCATCTTCCTCTTGATTTCCGCACAACGCCATTGGCACATCGGTTAGGCGCAGCATCAGACGATGGATGGGCGCCCCTTGCCGCCTTACAGGGCCGTGTCCGAAGCAACGCGCCAGCGCGAGACGTTCAAGTCAGTTCATGTTGCCATGACAGCTAAGCACTTTGCCCGTCCCCAACTCATCCTGCTTGCCCTTGACTACGGCGAGAGTCGATGCTGAGATCGTTTGATTTTCTTTGCAATCCTGTTTGGACTCAAGACACGGAGCCTCCATCCGTTGACAACTACGTTCTCGTCGAGGGTTGTGGGAGAAACCCCTGCTAACGCAATGGCTGAATCCAGATATGACCCAACTCTGTTGTCCGCCACCAAGTTCAACAACACTGGCATCGCTCTGCCAAGCTCTGAGCTGATGCCCTCGCAAGACTTGGTCTTGACCGCCCTTGCCCAGCTAGCCGTTTTCCAGACGGGCACCGAGAGGGCCTTCATTTCCCTCTTTGACGTGGAGCATCAGTATTTTGTCGCCGAGGCCACTAGGACGCTGCTCACTTCGCCAGATGACGTCGACTTGGGACTTTGGATGGTTGGCACCGCCATCCCTCGCTCCCAGAGCACGTGCGAGTATACCCTTCTCGAGTCGGACCGTCTCGACAAAGCACGGGATAATGCTGCTGTCCCCGACTTGGGGCCAACCCAGTTTGACCAATGCGAGAACGTGGGCGATGCGAACCAGCTGCCGTGCCTCGTGGTCCCGGATCTCTCCACTGACCCCCGTTTCGAGGCCAAGCCGTACTGCCGGCCTGGAAGCGGCCACCGGTTCTACGCATCGGTGCCTATCAGAACGCAGAGAGGCATCAACATTGGCGTGCTCTGTGTAGTCAGCCCCGAGCCTGGGCGAAGATGGAGCGACCACTATACGAATCTGATGCGCAGGCTCTCCATGGCCATCATGGACCATCTCGAAGCCAACTTCTCAAAGGTGGCATACCGCCGCAGCGAGCGCATGATCCGAGGCCTCGGCTTCTTCGTCGCAGGCAAGGCGACCGAGTCCTCTTGGGCTTCAGTTGCTGGCCGGGAGACGTTCACGGAAACTCCGGATGCGCTGCTTCTGGCCCGGCAGGGTCTCAGGGGAGACGCCGGGACCGCCAACGGGCAGCCCGCCTCCGAAGCAACCGCTCGTTCGACGCCCGCCTCGGAACGGTCTCTCTCGCCGGACGGGGAGCGGCTCGACGCCAATCGCAAAAATGATCGCTCGGGAAAGCCGGCCGCAGAGACCAAGTGGGCTGACAACTTCGTTCCTGGCCCGAACCCCATCATCGACACGTTCTCTGAAGCTGCCAACATCATCCGCGAGTCTCTGGAGACGGACGGTTGCCTCTTCCTCGACGCAACCCCTGGATCATTTGGTGAATACGACAGTCGTTCTGGAGGAGCCCGAAAGGGCCGCTCCACAGGCCACCCCTCTTTCCGAGACGTCGAGACTACTAGTGATGACGAAGACGATGAGAGCGGCAGTGACAACGAGCACGACGGAGAGTCCGAGCCTCAGCCTGGAGATTCTGATGCCAACAGCGGCGCCGCGGCCAACGGTACCACCAACGCCGAGCCAAAGGCTGACAAGTGGCCATCCTGCCAGGTGCTGGGATACTCAGCCACGGAGAGCCGCCGCATGAAGTTCGAGGATGGCTCGCTGCGAAGGATCATCATGCCGCAGAAGTTCCTCGCAAAGCTCCTCCACCGATATCCCAAGGGGCACATCTTCACCTTTGGCGTCAACGGAGAGCTGCAGTCGAGCGACTCGTCCGACGACGACGGCTGGCTGACAGACCTTACCCAGGATGCCGCCTCGCCTCTTCAGCCGGAGCCGCAGCAGCCGCCTCAGGACGACGCCTCTCAGACGAAGCGCCACAAGCGGCCCTGGGCACGCCACAACGAGGGCAAAATCATTCAGCAAGTATTTCCCGGGGCCAGGAGTGTGGCCTTTGTCCCCGTCTGGGATCCCAGGAAGCAAAGATGGTGCGCCGGAGGCTTCGTCTACACCCTGACGCCGACTCGGATCTTCACCGTGGGTGGGGAGCTCAACTTCCTCAGGGCCGTGAGCATACTGGCGATTGCAGAGACGCTCCGCTTGAAGACGTTCGCCGCCAACCAAGCCAAGTCGGATGCCCTGAGCTCTCTCTCGCACGAGCTGCGCTCCCCCTTGCATGGAGCCGTCTTGGGCATCGAGCTCCTTCGCGATACCGAGCTGACCGTCTTCCAGGGCAACATTGCTCACACCATTGAAATCTGCTGCCGTACGCTTGTTGATACGGTCGATCACCTCCTCGACTACTCCAAGGTTAATAGATTTATCCAGACGAGGCGGCAGGGGGGGCAGACGTCGGAACCCCGTGGCCTACGACCGGGCACGGCCAGGTCGGTCGAGGAAGGCATGCTCAGTCTCTACAAACACATTCGACTGGACGGCATCGTCGAGGAGGTCATGGACGGTGTCTATGCCGGCTTCAACTTCATGCACATGGCCCTGCAGCTGGCCAAGCACAAGACCTCGGCCCACTCGTCGGACTGGACGGCTATGCGCCGCCTGGACGCCATGCAGGCCATGGAGGAGCTTGGGTCCAACGGCAAGATTGCGCTGGGCGAGGTGACTGTCTTCCTCGAGATTGACCACGACTTCAACTGGAGGTTCTACACGCAGCCGGGTGCCATTCGGCGCATCGTCATGAACCTGCTCGGCAATTCGCTCAAGTACACGCAAAGGGGGTCCATCAAGGTGCACTTGACGCAGTCCAAGCCGACGCGCAAGTCGTCGGCTGACGCCATCGTCCACATCGTCGTCTCTGACACCGGCAAAGGCATAGGCGAGGACTATCTTCGCAACGACTTGTTCAAGCCCTTCTCCCAGGAGGACCATCTTGCGCCCGGAACCGGCCTGGGCCTCAGCTTCGTGAAGCAAATCACCTCGCAGCTCAGGGGCCGCGTCACCGTCGACAGCGAGGTCAACGTGGGAACCATTGTGCGAGTGTCGCTGCCGCTGATGCAGACGGTGACGCCGCCCGACGGCACCCCCTTGCTCGCCGAAAACGAGGGCGACCTCGACAAGCATGTTGCCGAGGCGTCTGGCCTTCGTGTCCGTCTGATGGGCTTCGACATTGGGAAAAGGGGCAAGCGGCGAATGCTGGACGGAAGCTACACGGACCTTATCACCGAGGTCGAGCGCATCTGTCGCGACTGGCTGGGCCTCAACATCATCACCGAGGCCGAGGCCAAGGAGCAGGAGCCCGACTGCGTCATCTGGATCGAGGACCGGCTCGCCGACTCTCCGCTGGAGAACCTCATGCAAGGACCTCCCTGCGTGGTATTGTGCAAGAACACCCTGGTGGCATACAAGAGCGCGGCACAGTTTGAGCGGGTGAAGGCGCACAGGATCTTTGAATTTGTTGCCCAGCCGTAAGTACATTGGACCCCCTTTTAGCCGTCAACCTCCTCTCCTATTTCTTCCCAATTTCTTTTTTGTCTGATTGTTATGGTCACCATATCACTCGCAGCACGACTTGAATTGCCTCGTTAACCCCTTTTTGCTTTCCTTCTTTCTAGTGTGGCACCTAGAAAAGTCGCCAAGGCTGTCGCGTTGGCATTCAAGCGCGGCCGCGAGATGAAATCAGCGCCTCTGTCACCCGTCAACCAGCGCCAGGAGTTCCTCCCCGTGGTCCCCGACATCCTGAGCACTGTGAAGACGCAGCTGCCGACGCCGACGCCGCGTCTCCAGGCGCTGCAGAATCTCCTCTCCGAAAACAGCGACAAGACTGCTCCCTCAAAGCCCGACAAGGCAGACGAGCCCGGCCCCGGCCTTGCTGATACGACTGTGGCAGCGGCTGGCGAGGCGGCGGCGGCACCCGAGTTTCTGCTCGTCGAGGACAACAGCATCAACCTCGACATCCTGTCCATCTACATGAAGAAGCTGGGCCGCCCCTACCACACGGCCACCAACGGCGCCGAGGCTCTGAGCGCGTACAAGTCGAACCCCAAGCACTGCAAGTACATCTTCATGGACGTGTCGATGCCCGTCATGGACGGATTCGAGGCTACGCGCCGCATCCGTGCCTACGAGCGCGACAACCAGATCAAGCCGGCCATCATCTTTGCGCTGACGGGCCTCGCGTCGGAGAGCGCCCAGCAGGAGGCCTTTGGCAGCGGCGTCGACCTGTTCCTGACCAAGCCCGTCAAGCTTAAGGAGCTGGGCATGATTCTTCGGTCGAGGGGCTTGCTGCCCGAGGAGCCGCTGCTGGTGGTGACCAAGAATGGCACCCACGTTGCCTAGAGGATTCCTCCTTTTCTTTTCTTCTTTCTCTGTATTTTTTAACGGCAAGATCGGTTCATCGTCGGTCTTCTTTGATTTTACCAACTAATTTGCTCCGTTTTTCTCAACGGCCAAACGTCGTTCTTCTCTTCGATGGTCCGACTTTTTTCCAGATTTCGTTCGTGCATCTTCAGGGGGGGATTCAATTTCACGGTGTCGCGGACAACGGTACAAAAGGGGTCTACAGGCAATACAGGTCATAAGGGAAATAGGGACTGGACCGGATTGTTTTTCTTTCATTCTATTTCATCTCATCCTTTTCATGCATCAGCCCTGTTATCCTTTTTTTCGTCCTGTCATTCCTTCTCAGTAATTGACAGGGGGGTTCTATTTCATTTTGATTTGCCCATCGATCAATCGACACTTGAGCGACATACCCAAGCAGCACATCAAAGAAGCAAGCGAGCAAGCGAGCAAGCAAGCGACATTCTCATCGGACATGCTTTGTCGATATTTCGTTACGATCACGGCCGGTTTCGTCAGAGCACAACGGAGGTCTATGATAGACAGACTAGGGACACGGCATGGGGAGGGAGTATACGGCATTTCAAAGGCGGAACCATGACGATGCGATGCAATTCTATCATAATCTTGCTTCTTTTCATCGCATTCCATGTACGGTTCGGTTCGGTTCGGTTCGGTAAGGCTCGGCCTATGCACATCTTGGACGTCGGTATTTGCTTTATTTAGTTATCAAGTCATACGACAAATATACCGATGATTATCATACATGTTTCCCTGCTCAGAGTATCCTTTGATGATGAATGTGTGCGCTTGTACGTACTATACAACAGCAGTGGACCAAAATCACGAAGACAGCAACACAATCGGCTGACCGTTGGACACGTTCAGGCAAAGCTGCCCGTTGCCATCGGCAGAATACGTCGGCCCCTTGCCCTCGTCAAAGACGTTCTGCCAGCTTCCGTTGGGCACCTGCGTGCCGAAGCAGTGCTGGGCCGAGCTCCCGCCCCCGCTGTTGGTGGTCAGGGCCACCATCTTGCCGCCGGCGCGGCTAAAGGCGTAGGCCGTGTCGGCGACGTAGAGGTGCTTGTGGTCGTTGTCCGCGAGGCCGCCCACGGCGTGCTTGGCGTAGGTGAGCTTGGAGATGGCGTCGTACATGTCGGACTGGGCGTTGAAGCCGCTGCGCCAGAGGTCCTCCCTGTTGGCGGGGTCGCTGCCGCCCGAGAAGGCCTGCTCGGTGCCGTAGTAGACGATGGGGATGCCGCGCCCGAGGATGGTGTACGCCAGCGCGTTCTTGAGCAGGGCCGTGTCGTTCTTGACGCTGAGGAAGCGCGGGTTGTCGTGGTTGTCAACAAAGGTGCCGAGCGCGGTCGGGTCGGGGAACATGCTGCCGATCTGGTCGTGCATGTTGACCATGTCCTGCGAGGACCCTTGCTGGAGGTAGAAGCGCGTCATGGGGTAGTAGATGGCGTAGTTGAGCAGGCCCGGCATGAGGCTGGCGTAGGGCAGCAGGTAGTTTGGGTCTCCGTCAAAGACCTCGCCGATGCAGTAGACGCCGGTGGCGTTGACGAAGCCGGGCCAGTAGTCTTGCTCGACGTGCTTGACCGTGTCGATGCGGACGCCGTCGAAGCCGTAGGTGGACACGAGGTCGGAGACCCAGCCCTGGTAGAGGCTGCGGATCGTCGAGCTCTGCGTGTTGAGATCCGGGAGGCCGCTGATCCAGCAGTTCTGGACGCTGGTCTGGTTGTTGTAGTCAATGTCACACTCTGGGTGATAGGACGACGCTTGGTTCAGAGGAGAAGGACTGTCGTCGGAGATGTTGGCGTAGCCCATGTGGTTGGCCACGACGTCCACCATCATATAGAAGCCCTGGTTTGTCTCACGTCAGAATCATGCAAAAGGGTAAACCTATGTCAATGATGGGGAGATGTACCTTGCTATGCGCGGCATTGACGAGACTCTTCAGGTCGTCCGCAGAGCCGTAATGAGAGTTGATGGAATCAATGTCCTCCGCCCAATAGCCATGATAACCCCCATCACTGTCTATTCCAAGGTATCAGCATCAGCCATTTCCTCCAGGAGCCTGTGTGCGACACAAGGCAAGGCAAGGCAAGGCAAGGCAAGGCAAGGCAAAAGACTCACTCGTCACAACAGGGGTGATCCAGATGGCATCGAATCCCATGCCCTTGATGTAGTCCAACTTGCTCTCCAGGCCTTGGAACGTGCCACCGCAGTAGTCTCCCAGGTTTCCACACGCACTGCCTCCCGTGTCACCACTTCCGCGAGCGATGCGGTCTGTCAGGGCAAAGTAGATGGTGCGGGACCTCCAGGCGGCAGTGTCTGCGGAGAGGACCGGCAGAGAGAGCTGCAAGAGCAGCGGGAGAGCGAGACGGAGCTTCATGGTCGAGATGCAGAGGTTCGATCGAGTCCGTAGCGAAGCAAGCTGCTCTAGCAGTTGTCGAGAGAGCAGACGTCCCCCAGCATTGACTGCCCTGCCTATATATATATATCCCAGCACAAGTGCCTATTATCATGCCATTCCTCCCCCTTTCGAAAGAAGAAAAGCTAGCAGTACTATGCCCGCGGCGCATAAACAGACTACCTCCACTCGGCAAAAGCATCAATATCCATGCCTGACGAAGGAGAGCCCGCACCACTTACAGACCTCCTGTTCTAGGAAATCCCATGCCGCCGATCCCAGATCTACTGAGTCGCTCGCCAACCACGCGCTCCCGACAAAGGGCCGAAAGGGCCGAAATCGAGCACGCGCATGGCTATTCGCCAGAAGCCATGTGAAACGAGCCCTCCTGTGATATCAGCAGGATACACGCCGAAGGCTTCACGAAGCAAGGAGCAAGGTCAAGGCGAGGGACGAAGCAGCGAAAGAGACGCCCGGGAGCCAGGTTTGCTCTCTTCACAGGCGAAAAGGTGGAAATTGTCCCTTTTCTCTGGCGCGACAAAGTCGTGGAGTCACGGGCATCGCATCCCTGCCTGTCCTCGGTTTCGGCGTCTCTATTGGCGATGTTGCGCAGGCGCCATATAAATGGCGTCGGACCGGAACTGCGGGGGGGGGAGCATCCAAGCTGGAGAAGCTGAGTGGAGAGACGGCCAGATTGTCGGGATTATAGCTGAGACAGGAGGGATGGGGAAGGGTTGAAGGGGTTAAACAGACAGCGGGCCGACCGCCTAAAAGTTTCACAAACTGCCGGCAGAAACGGCCCGTCACCACCTACCGTAACCGATCCGGGCATCGCTGCTCCGTTTAGACGTCTGGTGTGTGGTTGCACGTACACCAACTTGCACCGAGCTACACTGAAGCTATAGCTGCAGCTCCCACATCCCGCCATCACCAGCTCCTTCAGCAGCCTCCAATCCCGGAATCCCCTCTCTCCCGCAATGTCCAAGCCTCCCATCCCCAACCTGCGCGACATCTCCGTCGCCGCCCCCTCCATCTTCCGCCCGCGCCTCGTCCTCCGCTCCGCCGCTCCCCCCACCGAAGCCTCCCCAGAGCTCGCCGCCCTCAACATCGACACCGTCTTCGACCTCCGCTCCGGCCTCGAAGTCGCCCACTCCCCGTCGTCCACCTCGTCCGACTACGAATACGCCGAGCAGTGGCCCGGCGGCCCCCGCCGCGTCCACGCGCCCGTCTTCGCAAACACCGACTACGGCCCCGAGGCGGTCGCCCTGCGCTTCCGCGAATACGCCTCGTCCCATCCCGTCCTCGGCTTCGTCAGCGCGTACCGCTCCATCCTCAAGGCGGGAGCGCCGGCGTTTGCGACGATCCTCAACTACCTCGCGTCCGACGAGTGGGATCCCGCCGCCGAGAGGCCCATACTGGTGCACTGCACCGCGGGCAAGGACCGGACGGGCGTGATATGCGCCTTGATACTGAGCCTGTGCGGTGTCCCGGACGAGGACGTGGCGAGGGAGTACGGACTCACGACGGAGGGGCTCAAGGATGCGAAGCCGAGGCTGGTCCAGCGGTTGCTGTCCATGCCGGCCTTTGACGGTGATCCAGAGGGCGCCGAGAGGATGTTGAGTTCGACGTTAGCCTCTTTTGCCTCTTCTTTCCCTTTGTTACACTGACCATTACATGCAGCTGATCTTTGGATGCTGACCATCGTGCGATAGACCAGAGAGCATGTTGGCTACGCTGGCCATGCTTCGCGAAGAATGGGGCTCTGCTGAAGAGTACATGATCGACGAGTGCAAACTCACGCCAGAGACTGTTGCTCGCATCCGACAGAAGCTCGTCGTTGCCAATTGAGCTGGCCCTTCTCGTCTCATTTTCCCTTTATAGATGCTCCCATGTGTTATGAATTAGATGTGTCATGACGAATAGCATGTTCTCTGATTTTGTGGTATATATATATACAGCATATAGGTATACATCGGTTGTTATACATGGCTCTTGTGGTGTGTGTGATGCGTCTCTGTATGCGTTAGTGGTAAAAACTTCGTTCAATCGTCTCTCTGCCCAGCACGATTCCCGACCCAATGACCTTTCTTTGTCCCCCGCTTCCTCATTTAAATAGAATTGAGTCATGGCAGCGTTCATGGCACAGACGTAGGAATCTTGACCAGCCCGCGCTTGCGGTCATCAAACGGCGCTCCGTACCTCCAGCCAGTGCCCTTTCTCGACCGGCCGTTGTATCCCACATCATCCGCGTTGATCTCCTTGAACCGGAACTCGTAGCGGTCCGTCTTGACCCTCGTCGTCGCCTCCTCCTCCCTCCGCTGCTCGCCCGCGATGCGCCGCGCCACTCTGTCCTCCTCGTTCTGCGTCGCCTCCTTGAACTTGGCCAGGCTTTCTTGCCGGCTCTTGCCGTCGAGAATCTCCCGCTCCATCTTGATGAGCTCGGGCTGCGGTGATCGCGCGTCAACGGACAGCATGGTGTCGTGGAAGGCCTTGGCGGCGTCTTCTCGGGTGAAGTGCCGCGACTCCGACACCGGCACGAAGAGTTGCTGCATCGTCAGCTTGTGGACGTGGATCTCGTTGACCGGCTCGTGCGGCAGGTTCTTCTCGCCCTCGCGGTAAGACGTCTTGGGCAGCATGTTCATGACGGCCTTGGCGTAGGGGATTGCCAGCTTTTTGCCCTGTTTTCCGTTGAAGTGGTTAGCACAACTGCGTGTCCATCGGAGTGTCGCTGGCTGGAAGCGGCTAGTAGAAAGCAAAAGAAGAGTAGAGATCCGTGTGCCATCAGAGGATATGAATCGTTTTTAACCATTGGATGTAAGTCTTCAAGACTAATCGAATTTTTGAAATTTGTCTCATCACGCAAAAGGCACACAGAATCTCCGTCTCCCGCTCGAGACAATACTTTTGGAGAGAAGGGTATGGAAACAGGAAATCGGAACAGGGAATTGGAAACAAAGCTCACCTCTCTCTGCCACTGCTTCTCCACCTCCTTCAGCCTCACCACAGCCGCCACCCTCCTCACATCGACGCCCATCTCCGCCGACACCGCCTTGAGCGACTCGCCCCTCTTCATCACCTTATCCCATATCAGCTCCCTCGTGTGCTCGTCCAGCACAGGCTGACTCCGGAACAGCGGGTTGAGGGGGAACGGCTGGTCCTGCAGTGGCCCCAGGTACTTTGGCCCTCGCGGCTCGGCGAACTCTGAGCCCTCCCTGCCATTGAGCCACTGGAACATCTGCTGCCGAGCCCGGCTCATCTTCTGGCGACACGGCGTCGAGCTGAAGGCCCGCGCGAACGGTACCGACTGTGATCTGCAGGAGTGCGCAAGACACGCATCGACCACGGGGGCCAGCGGCGAAGACGTCGCTGATAATCTGGGCGCCATGGCGGCTGCTTCTTCTTTCTCCTCTCGCTCTTTTTTTTCTCCCGCTCTTCTTCTTCTTCACCTCTCCCTTTGCCGTCTCTTTCCTTCTGTTCCGACCAACGGCAATGAAGCACCCCAGATTCTCGCTACTCAGAATGAGCTGGCTCCGATTAATCGCTCAGAGGTCGCCGAGGCGGGTTTTGTCGTAATTGTGTTGTGAGCAGAAGCTGGGACTGAAACGGGAAAATATTGAAAAAGCGAGCTTGTCCACAAATTTTCGGCTCCGGTGCCTCGTTCTTCCACTTCCGATTCGCCCAAGAAGAATGGGGTCAACTTCATGCATCGATGCAAGGGCAAAGATAGAAACACCATTACCTAAGCACTAGTCCTCATCAGCCGCAGCTCAAAATAGCTTCCCAATAGCTCTTCCAACGGGCTGTTCCTGGCACGGCGCTGGAACAAATGACGGCGTCCCGAGATGAGCAGAAAGGAAGAGGAGGGGAAACCAGGAGGAGGGAACGCATGTGACTCGTGCAAATGGCCAGCTGCATCGTGTCCGCGTCAACCTAGTGGCCGTGGCTGCAGCTGGGGTCCTTTCCTTGGTCCTTTCCTTGGTCCTCCTCAGCGACTCATCCCGACTTGCGAGACCGCAAACGCCTGCATGGACCCAACATGTCACCACAATCAGGGGACAGGAAACTACCAAGGTAGGAGATAGGGTCTGGGAGACAGATATCCCACATTTATTAAACCCGCCGCCACTCGACTGAACCGGCGCCAAGAAGGAAGCGTACCTATATATGTATATATATGTAGTACTCAGCGTGCTCGCCGCCAGACCTTGATGCGATGTACAGCACTTTTGCCGGGCCAGAATAACAAAGGAAAAGATGAAGTGAAAAGAGAGAAAAATCATTATCCGTCCCAAGAAACAAGCAAAGCTCGAACAGGGTCGGCAAATCAGCCAGCGCTAGATCCATCCGCCCTCGTGAACACACTTCTCTTCTTCTTTTTTCCATGTATTTATATTCTCCTCCCCTCCCTCTTGATGTTGCGGGTTGCCCCTCGCCCAGTATGAACAGCCGTTTTTTGAAAGAGAAAGAAGAATAGTTCCTGGACTCCGGTAAAAGACTATCCGATTTTGATTTTTTTTTTTTTTTTTTGATTTTATTTTGGTTCACGACGGCGACACTACCGAGCGGTTCTTTTTCGCCTTGTTTTTGTAAGCCTGCTGTTGCGCCCTCTTAGTGGCAGCTTGGATCGCTTCGGCCTTGGCTGAGTAGTCCTTCCACTTGCGCCAACCGTCAAAGTCGATGAGTGCCTGCATACACCCCCATTCCATCACCTTGCGCTCGAGCCAAACAAAGTTGACAGGCTTTGCGAGGGGGGAGAAAGAAGAAAGTCAGCGGCTCTGTGTGTGTCTAGAGGATGTTGAGATGTAATGCTTTATTCACATACCTTGGTCAGGAAATCGTTGCAGCCCGAGGCCAGAGCTTCGTGACGATCACTCTGCAGCGAGCTAGCCGTGAGAGCAACGATAATAACGGGACTCTTGAACTTAGCAATGTTCTCCAGTCGGTCCTGCTCGGTAAGCTCTTCTTCGGCGGGTGCGGTCTCCGGGATGCTGCCCGGCGCCGCAGAAAAGACGCCAATGTTATTGAGTCTTTCCAGCCGGCGGATCTCTCTCGTGGCCTCCAGGCCGTTCATACCAGGCAGCTGAATATCCATGAGGACCAAGTGGAAGCCGCCGCTTCTCCACTTCTTGACAGCCTCGCTGCCGTTCATGGCCGTCTGCCACCGGACCTTGAGCCTCTTGACGAAGGCCTCCAGCAGCTTCAGGTTAATCGGGTTATCTTCGACAATGAGGACGCTAATTGGGGGCACCGTAGCAGTCAGAACGGACGGCGATGGGTTGTGGTGGTATTCTTGCTGCTGGCCCCTCTTGCTCTTCTTTGGCCGCGAGCTGGGCAGACGAGGAGACGCCAGCCGCTGAGGCGGGGGAGTGCCCATGTGAGCCGATGTCATTTCATGTCCCGGAGACTTGGGCATCGAGTTCGGATGAGGCACGATGTGCTCTGACGAGCTCGAGTGGGTTCGCGAATGCGAGTGCCGCGAGCGATAATGCTGCGCGCCATGAATGTTGGAAGCAACAGCTGAGGACGCCGAATTGGGCATGACGGCACCGCTGCTACCGACGACTCCCCCATTGTGGTAATGTGGCGAAGGGGTATGGGTTCTTCCGGTTCGCGCGTAGTCCTGGCGGTCGTGACGCTGGTCGCGGTCCCGGTGCGGGCGAGGCCTGGCGCTCCCGGGGGACGGAATGGCGGGCAGGTGGCCAGAGTTTATGACTGTCATGGAATGGGGAACGGACCCGTTGGGCGCCGCGGGAACTGCCATGGCGAGGCGAGGCGAGGACGCGTTACCGGGGACGAGCTGGAAATAGCCCTCGCCGTTTTCGGATGGGCGGCCGTCGTCGACGTAGTAGCCGGCCGACGCAGAGCCGGGATGGGGCAGTGGCGCCCGCGGAGAAGGTCGGGGGGTCGTCGAAACTCTGGGAATGTCGATGACGAGGGCCTCCTTGACGGTCTGGCCACCTGGGTAGTACTCGTCGATGGTGTTTCCCATGTGCTCCTCGGGGCCCAGGACGCGACTGCGTTGACTGTATTCGGGTCCCTCGCGGGCCTGGATGCGGAGACTGAGATCGGGCGAGTCGAACGTCTTGCCCAGCGTGTTGCCGTACTTGCGCAGGATCATATCGCGTACATCGTCGACGAGGTCATTGAGGTTGATGGTGACTCGGGTGGGGGAGGCCTTGGGTCTTGTGACCCAGATCTTGCGCGTTGACTCGACCATGCTGCCGGCATCCAAGTAGGCGAGGTCGGCGATCGATGGCGAATATTCCAAGTCGGCGCCGTAGCGGGGGAGAGCGGACTGTGCGGCGAAGGACGAGGAGGGATGATGAGGAGCAGCGGCAGCGCCTTCGGAAGAGGTGTCGAGGATCGGGACGTGGGTCCCGGTAGCGTGAGATGAGGCAGTCGCGATGCGTATGTCGCGGCTACTGTTTTTCGCGGGCAAAGGTTTATCGGCCGTTTCGTCAAAGGTGACGGTATGGTTTGGATCGCGGCTTGCTCGGCGAGGCGGCGCAGAAGGGCGCGTGGAGACGAGGGAGGTGGCGGCAACAGGGTTTTCGGCAGAGATGGACGAGGCACGAGGTGGCACGGAAGTCGGCAGCGGCTTGGTGGGCAGCTGTCCCGCCTCGGCTTCTGCAGGAGTGATTGCTGGAGAAGCAGGAAGTGCAGACGATGCGGCAGTCAGGCTCAGTGGGCCATGGCCGGCGCCGGGCGTGGGCGGAGCGTCGATGCCGCGGCCGGCGGTGGCGACGACGTGCTCAGCAGGTGCCGGCGAGGCGGAGGGGACCTGCTGTTGGTGCTCGTGGTGCTGGAGCGGATGCTGCAGCTGCGGGTGCGGGTGCAAGTGTGGGTGCGGCTGAGACTGCGATTGCTGGTACGACGAGCGCGGCTGCGGCTGCGGCTGCGGCTTTGACTCTGAGGGCGACTGCGACTCGTCCTCGTCGATGCTGTCGAGGCTCGGCAGGCTCGAGATGCTAGGCAGGATGCTAGGGCCGGGCGTCGGGGGAGCGAGAGGTGGAAAAGTCAGCAGCGATGGCGTTGGCAAAGGAGGAGATGGAAGCGAAAACGGTGGCGCTGGCTGGCGTGGGCGTTTCTGCACCTGTCTCTGCTGCTGTCTTTGGTTCTGCTGCAGATCGCCGCCAGGAATGGGGCCAGCAGCAGCAGCCGCAACGGCGCCTCCTCCTGTGCTCGTGCTCGTGCCCGCTGTATTACTTGTACCAGTACCGCCTGCAGCGGCGGCAGCGCCAGTAATACGAGCACCGGGGTTGGCACTAGCAGCGTCGGTGCCAACAATAGCTCCCTGGTCGTTGGGAATAGCCGACCGGCTTGGTTCATCGAGCTGGCTCTGGCCCGGCTCCCTCTCGAGCCTCGCGTCTTGACACATTGGGCTTCGGGGCGGGCTCTGGCCCTGAACGCGGGCCCCTGGCGTGGTCGGGCGCTGTGGTTGTCGCTGGTCTAGCGCTTGCGATGCCTGTACGAGTGCCTGGAGCTCCCCTGGCAGGGTGCCGGAGTCGGCAGCATCGGAGCTGGTAGAGCCAGCAGCAGCCTTCCCGCCTGCTTCTGCTTCCGGGCTGATGTCGACGTCGTCGTGCTGGCCTTGGTGTTGCTCGCCGTCCTCGACGTCGCCGTCGCCTTCGTCTTTGGGCTCGCGGCCCTCGTCAACCCCCTGGGCTTCATCCGGCGGCTGCCGTGCGGCGTTTGGTTCTGCTGGCGCCACTGGTGCTGGAGACGTTGGCGATACAGGAGAGACTGGCGAGAGGTGATTGGAAACCACGCTGTCGGGGAGGCTGCTTCGCTTGTCGGCGTCGGCACCCTGCTTGGACCTCTGCCACATTTTCCAATGCTGCCTCGTGCTGCGCTGTTCAGCATCGTTGCCCGTCAAGGCAGATTCACCGGCGTCACTGTGTTCGTCGCCGCCGGCGCTGCCGCAGCCTCCTATTCCTACTTCTCCGCCCCCCGTCATCAGCTCCAGAGACGGCGTCGGCGTCTGGGTTGAGGGCTCACGTGGGAATGGAAACGAGGGTCTTCTCAGGCTGGGGCCGTTGCCGGGCGTCACTGGGGGCGATGAAGAATCAGGGCCATCCAGTGTCGACGCCGAAGACTCACGCCGTCGCCGCCTAAACAGCGTGTTCTTGAGCTTGTTGGCAATATCCGGCGCCATCCTCCTTGAGCCTCGTTTGCTGCCCGGGAGCAGAAGCGGAAGCGGCAGCAGGAGCAGGCGCAGACAAGATGAGGGCCATGCAAGAGACCAGGGGGGCCACTCGAGAGAGGCAAAGAGGCTGCGAGGGGCGGAGATTAGAGAGTCGGGATCTGACGAGTCCTAGAGATTATCCGAGAAACAGAGAGGGCAAGGGACCAGGAGAGGAGCCGAGAGAAGACGACGAGAAAAAAAAATACAGGAAGCGAGAAGCGTTAAGACAGATGAGCGGTTGCTGGGCAGGGAGGGAATAAAAAAAAACAGCTGGGGAGAAAGAAGGAATGACACGGAGTGAGATGCAGGTCAATAGATGGGAAAAGAAGGGAAAAGAGAACAATAGGAACAAGAGGCCCTGAAGTCGAGGCAATGCGAGAGAACGAGTGTCGAGTGTCGATAGCCGAAAGTCGATAGTTGAGAGAGCTGAGAGAGTTGAGAAAGAGGAGAGAGAGGAGGGAGAGGAGAGGAGAGGAGAGGAGAGAGGAGAGAGTTGGTTGCAGAAGGCGGATGGCAGATCGGAGATGGCAGTCGGGGCGAGTCGAGGAGAGGTACTGTAATCGGCCAGACGAGGAGCTGGAAGACAAAAAGCCGCCAACCCTTAGGGCATCACGACCGCGCATGCACCTCGCATGATCAGTCGTATCCTGGGCGCTTGGACTCGTTGCTCCTGCTCTCGCGTGGTCGTTTGGGCTCGAGGAGGGGAGGCGAGGCGACAAAGTGAATCAGTGCAGCAAGTTATTATTATGTATGCGAGTGATGGCTCCAGTCAGCAAGAACGGCTGCTGGGACGGGTACGGTGCGGTACGGCAGTAGGTAGGTACTTAAGTTGATGGCAAGCAGTACAGTACCTGGACCTCAGTGGTATGTGGTTTGTGGTTTGTGGTGGTGGATGCACTTGGTGCAGTGGTTGAGCTGTTCTGCAGTGGGTGCTTGTGCTGGCCGTCGAACCAGGAGCCGTGCCTCGCTCGCCTCGCCTTGCCTCGCCTTACCTTGCCTTGCCTTGCCTTGCTTTCCCTGCCAGACGACGAGCCAAACGGAACAAAGCCAAACGAGCTGCAGCCAATGGATCCGAGGACAGACAGCCTGGGACAGGCCGGTGCAGGCACAGGTACCGGTACAAGCCCTGGACGGAGGACGGGGGGGACAGGGATGGATGGCTGCCGACAGGGGTCGCCGTGGATGCTCATGGGTGGGTGAATACTACAGTGCTTGTTCCCGGCCAGCAGTGAGGCAGAGCGTCGTGGACAACTGGAAGAGAGCGATGAGGCATTCACTCAGTAGGTAGGTACCAGACGTTGATGGATTTGATTGATCAAGTCCCTGCTTGAGTGCATCAACATGTGCGACGCATGTCCTCGAGGTCTGTTCTGTATGGACGGACCGCCGTCGACCGGGCAATCAAGACCACGCGAATGGGCAGACTTGGCCTTGATCCTGATCCTTGTAGGGGAGTGGGAGCGCTATCCCATCCATGCCTTGACTCGCATCGCCTAGCATGGAGCGACCCTTTTTTTTCCTCGATCCCCCCAAGCTCAAGCTTCTCCTCTCCTCACCCCCATGTCCCCGTAGTCCGAGCCCAAAGTCCAGGTCCAAGTCCACGTCCAAGTTCTGGGCCAAGTTCGCAAGATGAGCTAGCTAGCCCAGCATTGTGTGCTCCGCAGTGGCTGGCTCCGTTATTAATGCTTCAAACTTGGTGCATGTGCTTGCCCGTACGTTCAAGAGCTCCCTACAATTACGAGGTAGGTACTTGTACAGCCCAGGCAAGCAACTTGAAACTCAGATGCCTTTGGTAGGTCCTATTCCTGTAGCAGTACTGCTACATTCGAGGTGATCGAGACAACATCCCGGTGGTCCATGCCAAACCAGCCCAGGTGGCTGTTGCCGCTGTCACGTTCGCCCGCCTTCGTCCTCGTTGTGTGATGGTAGCTCAGGTGGCTGCTCCTCTGTTGACAGCCGCTGAAGCTACAGCACCCGCTACAGGGGGGGGGGGGGACGCAGAGCGAAGGGGAGGACAGATGGGAAAGGTAATGCGGAAGGGCAGCCCAAGCCAGGGTACCAGGGAGGATGCGTGCGGGCCCAGCCATTTGGGGCTGCCGGAGCGAAGGACCATGGACGGGCACAGGGCCTGTGATAGGCTGCCTAAGCGGATGCGCCGGGGGCAAATCATCCGCCTGCAAGCCAAAGGCAATCGACGAGGGCAATCAACCGCGGCAAGCCTCAAGCCAGCACCGGGCATCAACCACGCCATCCGTGGATATGGAGGGCAATGCTTCCATCGAACGGTGGCGCTGCACTGCTGGCTTTGGCGGGAGGCGTTGCGTTTGTTTGTCGCGGCAGAGTCAAAACAACCCATGCTCTATCAAACACCTGGTTTCGCGCATGAAACGTGGAATCTCGATTCGAGCGTCCTGTCGATGCCGATGTCTTGTTTTTTGTTGCTTTTCCCCTCCCTTGTGCTCATGGGCCCATGCCACGGGACGCGGCCCATGGCCGATGGAGCCGCTGGCGTAGGGAGTCTCATTTTCGAAAGCTTCCATCTTTATGCACCAACGCACAACAAAAAAGCATCGATCGAGATGCCCGTCTCCATCTGAGCCCTTGGTGGAACAGCCATGCGCGCGTGTGTGTTCTCCGCAGAAAGACCTGGAGGGGGGCCAAATAGCATGGACACAAGATAAGATGAATGCAACATCAAAGCAAAGAAGGGTATCAGGAGAGATGGGTAGAGAAGGAGGGTATTCGCTGCGCTTGGGCCGGTGCTGGCATTGTGTCCGTCCGGTCTGTACAAACATGAAGTAATACCACCACGGCCACCGCACGAAGTATTCGTATGTACGTATACCAGCCAACATGTGCATCTGGTGCTGTATGGTACACAACAAGTAGTCTAGGGGTGCGCCGCCTTGCTGTATGTGCCGCTTCGTGATGGCCGCCGTTCCGCCTAGCCTTGTCGACCCTGTGGTTGCAACGCCAGCCAACCCGCCCCGTCCAAGTCCTGCTCTGGTGCATGAAGCGAGCAAGCACGAGGCTCAACGTGGAAGTGCCAGGCATGCACAGCAGTCAGCTATCGCCCAGTGATCAGCTCCAGGAGGGGTGAGGGCATGCAAACGGATTGCCGCTCTGCGATGCCACTGGTAGCGATACTCCACGCTCTGCGCAAATCGCAGCAGCAGAGGATTGTGTCTCGCAGTGACTGGGCATTGGACAGCAGACCCCCTCACACGTCAAATGGCTGTGCGTGTCCCAACGGCCTGGCTCGAGCTGGGCGGGTGTTGGTGCGCGCATGGGCTACTGCTGCAATCATCGTACGAGGACACTGGCCTTGCGAACAGTCTACGCTGGCTTGTCCTGCTGCCAGTGACCAGCTCACTCAATGAGCCTTGCATCGCATCAGACATGGCCCTCGTAGACTGTTCGCAAGGCCGGCCTTTGCTTCGTCGCGTGCGTACGAAGATAACAGGGGAGAGGGGAGCATGGCAAACGGCAACCTAGGTAGGTAGAGAGGAAAACCCGCCTTGCCGCAGACATGTCAAACCAATGAGTTGACAGGTATGGATGGGACAATGTGATGCATCACAAAATAGGAAGCAGTCACCCAGTCTCCAACCACGCCCACGCCCACGCCCACTGCGGCCTCTGAAGATTCCCGCCAGGTCTGCTGCGCTTGTACCGGTACGGCGTCGAGGCTCCATGAGTCGCCACCAACTTGGAGAGTGAAGGGGGCCATCCCATACGACGTACCCAGATGCTCGCTTATTAGGTCCACGATCACCATGTTGACGATGCTGTCCAGCAGCATTCGCAGCTTCTCCGTGTGCCATTTCTCCCATCTTTCTTTTCCTCCTCTTCAAGTCTCCCCTTGGTTCCATGTCTGTTCCATGCCCTCTCCCTGGCCTTTCTGAAAGAGCCCCTATAACTACCCTACAGCCGACAAGAGGACTTCGACAAAGAGTACAGCCAAGAAGAGTCGGCGCCCACCTCGACCACGAGGAGGGGGGCGATGATCTTGTCAAGTCGGAATAGAGTGTGTCTAGGCTAGGGGCCAGCCAGGTAGTCTTCTCCACAGCAGCTCCTCCGTGGGACTGGCCGAATAGAGCAACCTGAACGCTTCTCTGGTGGATGCTGCGAGTGCACGCTGCGGACGCTACGAGCACTTGATGCAATCGAGTGAATGCCCCCTCTCTTGCGTCCCCGGCCTGGAATCGAGCTGCAACCTGCATCCAGCCGGCGAGAGATTCGGCACCTCAGCACTCATGGGTAGGTACCTGACAGTGTCGAGTAAGGCATCTCACACTTTCTGCCCCTCCGGAATGGCACCCAGATCCTGCACAAGTCGAGGCGCTCCAGGGATCTGTCGGCACTGTATTGTACATACATACAGCAGGCAGCTGCCCATCTTCCGTAGATGCACTTCGAACGTGATCGAGAAAAGCGGGACCAGCGCAATAATTCCGTGGCTCCCCTCCCTACTCGAGCTCTTGCTGTACAATAGTGCTGCTTCGTACCTGCATGGCAAGTGCCAGCTCACAAGCTCCCGAACCTATCCGCATGCTGTCTCGCCGTCCTCTGCGTTGTCTCGTCAACATCCAGCGAATCTGATCTCGACAGGTCTGCGAGCCTCACTGTCTCACCCGCGCGCGCATCACTAGGCTGTGGCTCAGGGAGAGTCGATATCCCGCAGAGCGTGCCGCAGCCAGCCAGCCAGCATCAGTGGCATCATCAGCATCATCCTCGTGCTCTCCACTGCTGTGGTATCCTCACTCCTCCTCCTCCGTGGGGACTGTCGCGGCAGAATCACAGCAGTCTCTCCTTTCAGCAGCGGCAGAGTCATCCACCATGCTGGCGTCGGTGTCGTCGCCCTCCCCCGAGCTGCCGGCGGAAGGCACTCCCGATGACAGGGATCCTCATGACGCCCAGGACAGGCCCTTTCCCCGACGCCTCAGGACGCCCGCTAAGCTCGTTCGCCTCGGGGTGCGGAACCGCCGTCACGAATACCTCGTCAAGACGCCGTCGTATTTTGACAATCTGGATCATGAACTTGCTGGTATGATATCTCATCTCCTATTCCTCGTCGCTCCTCCCCGTTGACGACTCCCGGGTCACGTCGACAATCCCGTCGCACCCGCGAGCGAGCGAGTGAGAGAGAGCAACGCCAGGCAGTCTCCCCTCCCAGACTTGACTTGATCACAAAGCCAACTATCCTGCGGTATGATGTAGATCCTGTTTTGTATGAGCGCCTCGTCAAGAAATTCCAAACTCCAGCCGAGCGCGAGGCAGATGGAAAGGCCAAGGGCTATGGTCGCACTCTGGAAGCAGACCTCGTCAGAGGCGAGACCAAGCTCGCCAACGTCCATCAGTCAGCTGAGCAGCCCAATGTTCAAAGCAGCAGCCTAGATCCGGACAATCCGAAAGCGGTGGGCGACGGGGGCGCGGGTACCAATGCCTGGGATGCCGAGGCAGAAAACAAAGAGCATGGCATGCAACTGTGGCATGCCTACCTTGAGGCCCGCTTCGTGGAGGGGATGGATGAAGAATTCGACTACGGCCAAGTCGACGATAACTATCAGTACGATACCATGGCCATCCAGGACGCCGAAGATGCCTGGTTCGATAACGAAGAGCCAAGCTGGGCGGAAGATCCCTCGCAGTCTCCTGTCAGGCGAGGAGAGACGGGCATACAAGACTTTTGAGTTGCGACTTTTTTTTTCCGTTTTTATAGGCTGCTTTGGCTGAGAGCTGGGTAAGAAAAGAAGCCCTTTGAGTTGTCGGGAACAATATTGCAAGGTCCGAAATTGCAGAGCAGGACACTCCGGCAAGCATCTCGCCGAATGCTGTCCTTTATTGAGTACCCTTTGTGTCGTGCAAAGGCCATGTCGCATCGTAGTTGTCAAAGAGTCCCACGCCGTAATGGTCTGTCCCTAATAGTCCGTCCGTAAAAGTCTGCCCGTTAAAGTCTGTCCGTCAATCTTCGCTCAAGGCCGTGCCAGTGGAGTTCTGTATCCGTAAAGTCCTGCGTCTGCCAAGTGGTCGAAAAGAAATCGTGATTCTTCATCCATACCCCCCACGAAACGGGCCTCGGGGTAGTCATGCCACAGTTGCATACCATGATCTCTGTGTTCCGTCTCCGAGATTCAGGCACCAGTGTCCTCCTGCTCCCCCTATAGCCCTTCACTCCTCCGATACATATTCGGTATCCCACGCGGTTGGCATATCCACCTCCTCGAGTCTAGCCACAGCCACAGCTTGCCATCCAAATCTCGTGTACGTACGTTGTCGACAGCACGGGAGGCACTTCATAAGGCATGACGTAGACGCCATGCAGAGAAAGCCGAATAATCCGTGGTCGAAATACTACCGGGAGCTCTGTCCGACCTGCCTGATTGAGGCAGGAGATATATAGTTTTCTCCACACAGCATCCGGCAACAACCTGTGCTTCAGTCTCTGCCGCAGTCACACAAGACTATCACTGGCAGCTAGAGACTGTGGCGACAATGCAAAGCTGTGATAGGAATCAGAGCTGCCGCAGAGCTTGTATCTTTGTTCAACCCTCGTGGGGCTCACGAGTCGACCAACCCCGGAGATTCGTGCGAATACAAGTATATCACGGGACGGCTGGTGATATTTGATGCTGGCCGCAGCATGCCGGTGGAGTAGATGTCGGTAGGCTGTCCACTACAGAAGTTCGAAAGGTCGTTAGTGCATGCCATGTGCGTCTGAGATGGGTCAGAGAAAAACCTACAGCACAACCCAGAAGTGGCATGTGAAAAGTCGTCACCATCCATGTGAAAATATAACCGCCCGCTGGCCTGTCCTTGTTCCCTTTCCTAAAGGCGCATCGAAGTGTCCTTTTCCCCTAAACCAACCAGACACCTCAGTGCGCTTACAATCTCATAATCAGCCGTGTGCCTGATTCCTCGTCTTGTGTTGGCGCATTGTCAGCTCGTCGGCCCGCAGGAACTTCCCCATAGGCAGGCTTGAAAACAGAAACCCCTCCGGTCGGTCATTGCCATCTCAGACGTTCTCCCGGTGCTATTGGACATAATGATACTCCGTATCCGTCGGTGATTATGACTTTAGCCGGCACTGTTTCCTGTTGTAAGAGAGAGGCAAGTGGAATCAATGCTCCAACTCTGAGTGATGCTCGATTGCGGGGCCTAGAAGGTAACCCGGAGTCCGATTCTGCGGTCAACCTCATCGCAATGCCATGTTTCTTGACAAGTTGGTGACAGGGGCTGTAGACAGTCTGCCGTCAGCACGTATTGCTCGTCTATCCGACGGGATTATCAGCCTGCGTCTTCCGGCCTTGGGATGACTATAAATATGGTGCGGCGCCGAGGGATAGTGAGGACGGAGAATCATATCGTCTTGGGAAAGAGACTCCAGTACCAGGTGTAATCGGTAAAAGTCCTTTGTCGACATGCGCGATTCCCTCCAGCTGGCCTGCACTCTCTTGCGCTCAGGGGTTTCCGTGGCCGCACAGTCGCCAGTTGTGAACCTCGGATATGCCACATATCAAGGCTCGTCAGCTGGTGGAGTCAATAGATTCCTGGGTATGCGATATGCTGCAGCACCGACAGGAGATCTGAGATGGAAAGCCCCAGCGCCCCCTCCTACAGTGTCTGGAGTCCAGGCGGCCACTCAAGTGTGTTTCTCATTCCCTCATCGTGAATCTTCTCATCATGGCTGATGCTTTCATGCATAGTTTGGTCCCGTCTGCATGGCCGTAAATGCCGGGCCATCGCCGCAGGGACAGAGCGAGGACTGCCTCTTCGTCAATGTATGGGCTCCTTCTGGTGCTGGTACCGACTCCAAGCTGCCCGTCTGGGTATTCATCCAAGGTGGTGGTTTCGAAAGCCTGGCTTCCGCAGGGACAGATGGCAGTGGAGCGGTGGCCAACTCGGGAAACAACATAGTCTTGGTAACGCTGAACTACCGAGTGGGAATCTTTGGTTTTCTGGCCAGTTCTCAGATCCAGGCCAACGGAGTAGCAAACGCCGGCCTCTATGACCAGCAAGCCGCCCTGCTGTGGGTGCAGCAACACATTGCTCAGTTTGGTGGTGATCCGGCCCATGTTGTCATCCATGGACAGAGCGCTGGTGCAGAGGCGGCATCGCTGCAGCTTGCTTCATTCGGAGGCAAAAACCAAGGTCTTTTTGTAGGAGCCATGTTCGAATCTCTTCCTGCAATCACCCAGCCCAAGGTATATGAGATCCAGTTCCAGTATGATGCTCTGGTGGGCAATGCCGGATGCAGCTCCAGCTCTGATTCTCTGTCTTGCCTTCGAAGCCTCAGCACCACGGCTCTGCAGCAGTTCAACGTGCCCATCGTCTATCCTGGGCGGCCGAATGCTCCGAACTACCCGTATGTCCCTTGCATTGACGGTGTGTTTCTTCAGACCACTGCGTATGCGGCATTCCAAACTGGAAAATTCATCAAGGTGCCCATGTTCTTTGGCAGCGTCACGGATGAGGGAACAACCTTGGGCGCCCCCAACGCGTCATCACCTGACGAGGTCGAGACTTTCTTCCAGAACAACTACCCCCGATTGACGAGCCAGAACACGTCTGCCATCATTCAGCAGTATCCCGAAAACATCGAGCCTCCGTTCAACGGGCATGCTGCTTGGTTCCCTGCTACTGAGCTTGCTTATGGAGATGTGCTCGTCACTTGTGTTGGGCTCAACCTTGGCAAGTATTTTGTGCAGGCCGGCGCAACCAATCTGGACCTATCGCTTCAATGTATTGACCCAGAGCAACATTGCAAATGGAGTCGGCGTTCCTCACGGATTCGATCTGGGTGCAGTCTTTGGCGGAGGTTTCGAGGATTCCGACCAAGCCAACGTGGCTCGTCTGCAAGGGAACTACATCTCCTTTGTCCGGTCGTTGAACCCGAATACCTTTGCATTCTCCGGTTCGACGTCGTGGCCGCAATGGAACGGGCAGGCCGGAGGGCAGAGGCTCGTAATCAACAACAACAACACAGTGGTTGAGGCTGTTCCGCAGGCTCAGATGAAACGATGTGCCTTCTGTGAGAGCTTGGCTGCCGAACTGGAGACCTAGTCGTCCAGAAGTCGCAATATTGCAACATTGAAGCCGTTTTGCAAAGTCGTACATGTCCGCGAGCTCGTGTATAGGGTTGGGGAGATTTCGATTGTGATGTGAGGCTCGGTCTGTTTCCTAACAAAATGTCAGAACATGCAAGTCTTGTGAGTGTCCCTCGAGTAGTGAGAAAGAGCATGCACGTACTTGGTGTGGGGACTCAGCCAAAGGAGTGAAGGCGGGTTGGCAGAGGCCGAGGCGTCCAGTAGGTTCAGACTTTGAAATGAATAGGGGCGTGTTCGCTCTGAATCCCCCTCTCCTCCTCTATCTTCCAGTCTGCCTCCTCTTCTTCTCTCTCTCTTCATCTTTTTCTTCTTTTTTTTTTTCTCTCTCTCTCTCTCTCTCTTTATTTTTTTCTTTTCTTTTTTTTCTCTTCTTTTCTTCTTTTGTCCTTTAATACTTTCTTCTCCCTTCTTTTTCTCCTCCCTTTTCCACTTGCTTGCGTCTCCCGAATTCCCAGACACCCTTGAACTACAGCTCATGTATCGCCTCATAAGATATTCTGTGAGCAGAAAAGAAAGGGAGGGTTGTACGGTGTGATGCGGTTTCCTTGGCCTCAAACTACACTGTTGCGCCCGGAAACCTGCTCGAAATTGAAGCACAGTAAAGACAAAGACGAAGCCTGAAGTTGCAGATGAACATGCGCCTACAAGAGCACATATGAGGCAGAAACATCCGGTATCTAGGTCATCCTCGGAGCCATGCAGACATCTGATGGAATGGTGGCAACGGTGTTGAGTGATGATATGAAGCAAAACGAGTGAGGAGGCGGATCATATGCAGAGATGAGCGCGGTCAGGGCCATCCGAGCTTCTATACGGATAGCCATAGTGGTTGATTTTGGAGAGTTGTGATGGTAGGGGCCGCGTCGAGATGGCTCAAGGCATTGGAGGAGTGAACAATCTGGATAAAGAGAGAAAATCAGCATTTGCCGCTTGCAGGCTTACGAGGGAGATAAATCGTACATCGGCCGATTCTGATAAACCATGAGCGGAAGAAGCGACTGTCACGATTCCGTTAAGGAGAAGACAGAAATGTTGCTATCATGGTGCCCGGCTGTGGCTGCGTTTGTTGGTGAAAGGGAGTCGAGCACGAAGATGAGGAGTTGGAAGAAAGAAAACAACAACCCCCCCCCCCCCCAAAGCACGGTTTGCGTGCCCCGCACTGCGCCTGCCGCTTTTTTTGAAGAATTGGCATATGTGACGTGTTTGTCGGCTGTTTTCACCTGGTGACCGCTTGATAGGGGAGCTTTGTAGGGCAGTTGCCCCCTATATGTCTCCGGTATGGGGCATAAGGCAAGTGGTGCATCAGACATTCACCAGGGGAAGGTGCAAGAATCTCCCCTGGGGCTGCCTACCTACCTAACAATCAGGAACGGTTGGTAGTACTTGCAGGAAACTGCTGTGCTGCAGAAGAGAGTGTCAATGAGGTTGATGGGTAACGATTCCGACTGCTGCAGTGTCTTGATGCCTTAGATATTACCGTGACAGCAGCACCTAGAGCTATCAGGACAATATGGTCCTTGAACTGCATTGTTGACGTCTGGGAGTCAGGACCAGTACCTTTGAGAAGCTGTCACATGCTGCGAATATACCGAGATATCCCAATGGAACAGAATGCATCAGTACAAAGCGTCTCCTCCATCTTCTTCCTTCTATAACCCCCATCGCCTCCTTTTCCAGCAGTCACATATACCCAGCAAACAGCGAGTCGTAGTTCAGAGTCCTGAAGCTACTCAATGAACTTGAGCTGATCAATATCCTCTTGGCCAGAAACCGTGATTCGACAACCTTTGATATTCCGGTCGGCAACGATGGCCTCATATGCACGAGAAAAGACAGACAACTGGATCACATCAATCTCGCCCTTCTCCTGGACAACCGAAGCATAGTCGATGCGATAGCCGAGCTATAATTCATTGAAGCGAACAGGCCTTGAGATCCTCGAGACAAGTCATGCTTGCTAAAGAGAAGACTGCACCATGCGAATTGATCAGATAGGGGGGATAACGCGGTAGGCTGCTGTGAGGAAAATTCAGCGTGAGCTATACCATAGTGGAACTGGGTGCTTGGTTACGAAAATTGCCCTCCAGTTGATGATCATGGCATTGCGCAAGGCTCAGGTTATGGTGAACACAATATCTCGATACCGCCAACTTGTCAATCTACCACGTCTATTTGTGAATTACAATGATAGCCCACAAGAAGTCGAGTTGACCAACTTTTAGAACTTACCCGCAGAGGGCTGGCAGTTTCCGGGCTTTAACCCTGCCAACCACTTTCTGAACGCTGTTTGAATCAGTTACCTGGGACTTTATCAAGGTAATATCCTTCTTTGTTTCTAATTGCTGAAAGAAACTTGAACAGCAGCGTTGTTCCGAACCATGGCCAACGCTCTATCTCCGCTTCGAAGGGCAGCAATGAAGATGGAGACTCCTATATTGCCAGACACCACCAGTACTATCTCCCTAGCGTTCGTTCAACCAAATGTGCGATGGGCGTACAATCGAAGCGAATGGTTTGCGAGCCATTGCTTGAACTTTGCTAGTCTCGAGCCGTGTCCAGACCTGCAGGAATCCTGGCCGCTCCTTCGCATGAGAAATCTCCCTGCATTGGGTCTGACAACATGGTGGAACGGCGTTCTTCGTTTACTGCCCCTGAGCGAGCAAATAAATGAACGTGAAGTTTCATCCAATTGGACAAAGGGCTTACTTTCAAATTACCAAACCAGGATTCGCGCTCATGAGTTTACCGAGCTTTTTTTCTGTAAGAACACTGAATGAAGGGAAATTCGAAGATGTAGCTGACCTCGTCCGCAACTGACACTAAAGAAGCTAAGCAGTTAGACATGCATTCCTGGGGACAGATCGGGCAAGCATCGCCAGTCTATAGCTTAGAGTTACCTCAAACGGCTCCAATAAATTACTTTTCGCCGTACCAAGGGCTCACCTCGATGACTCCCATCAACAACTGAAGCATCTGGGGATTCGGAACAAAAAAACAAAACCCTGAATCGAACCCCCCTAGGCTCTCGGATCCCAGCCGGACCAAACTTTATTACAAGCCGCCGAGCTTGCGTGGCTCAAGCTGAACTTCAAACGCCCTCGAGACGGCCGACGAATGATTCGATGCTGGATACCAGGGATGGACTTTGGGGGCTGTGCTAGGATGATCTGGACCCCTGTTGACCCAGGCCCTCGAAATGTACCCGTCGAGTTCAGACACGTACCTGATGTATGTGGCGTTGGGATCGTGACCATGGAAAGCGAGCTGGAAGGGCTTACGCGGGGTAAAGGTAAATCACCAGTCAAGCCTTTATTACCAATCTGCATTGACTAAAGTTCTAGATAGATGCGATGCTGCTCCTCTCCTGAAGCAGTTTGCGTCCCTTGCAGCTCGCTCGTGTGCGGTGTCTCACGCAAGCACCAACACCAATGGCTACACAAACAGCTATCCAGATGAAAGGCCCTGGCAAGGCCGAAGTGGTCACGGACACTCCCATGCCTCGCCTTCGCGACGACTACATCATTGTGAGGACAGCGGCCGTGGCCCTGAACCCGAACGACTGGAAGCAGATTGACTACCTCGCCAGCCCTGGAGCGATTGTGGGATGCGACTACAGTGGCGTGGTAGAGCGTGTTGGCCCTGCTGTCAAGCATGGACCACGCGTTGGCGATAGAGTCATGGGAATGGTTCATGGCAGTGAGTCATCTTTTACGATTTGAGCCTACCGGAGGAGATGAGGAGACACTGACACTGGCGGTTTCCCTTGCCACTTGCTAGGTAACCACTCGAACCACGAAGACGGAGCGTTTGCGGAACATGTCACTGCTAAAGGGGATCTTCAGATCAAAATCCCCGACTACATGACGTTTGAAGAGGCTGCAACGCTAGGCGCCGGGATCGTCACCGTTGGCCAGAGCCTCTACGAATGCCTCGAGCTTCCCCTGCCCGATGATCCTCCCATGCGGCCCTTTCCGGTGCTGATATACGGAGGCAGCACTGCGACGGGCACCCTTGCAATACAATTTGCGAAGCTGTGAGTTGCACAAGTCCAGAAATCGCAGTACCAAGTTCTCACTACGGCACAGGTCTGGCTTAGAAGTCATCACGACGTGCTCCCCTCAGAACTTCCACCTCGTTCGCAGCCTCGGCGCGGACTACATGTACGACTACAACTCACCAAGCTGCGCCCCCTCGATCCGCAAGATCACCAAGAACCGGCTTGCCCACGTCCTCGACACCATTTCTACTGCCGAGACGGCAGAGCTATGCTGCTACGCCATCGGCAGCTCAGGCGGCAGATATACTGGCCTCAGCGGCCTGGCAGAGATCCCTCGTGACGACGTTGCGAATCTCCACGTCATGGCGTACACGGCCTTTGGAGAAGCCTTCGACTTTGGAGATGAGGTCATTCCCGCGGACCCCAAGGAGTACGACTTCGCCGTCAAGTTCATCGGCCTGGCTCAGGGGCTGCTGTGGCAGGGGAGGATCAGGCCGCATCCGCAGAGCATCAGGGCGGGGGGGTGGAATGGCATCTTGGATGGTTTGCAGGAGATGCGGGAGGGCAAAGTGTCGGGCGCGAAGCTGGTGTATCCGGTTTGACAGATACGGGAGCAGCCCTATAGATTCTGGCTTCATGAGGATTGACGTTGTGCTTCTGCTGTTCGCCAGAGTCTAGATGGGGCCGATGATATCCAACATACGGGTGGTCAGGTGTGGTGCTCATGTACGATAGGAATAAGGATCTGAATAATCGAATACCAGACGCATTGAAAGAAAGTCTTTTACTATGATCGAATGTGCTGTCAGTTGTTCAACGGACCTAGAGTACTACCAAGCTCAAAGGACCTGTTACGGTACTAACCAAGCCAGTGATCTCCCAGTCCCCTTTGTTCAATCTCTATTGCAGCGGGAAGGAAAGCATCAGTTGGCCATCAGATTACGTTCAGAAATTTCCTTTGTCTCTCTGGCTCGATTCTATTGAAATGGGCAGAATCTAGAATAACTACCAAAAGACGTGGGTATCCGGTATCAAAGCCTCTTCCCTCAAAATCCGAAAGGGGTGTCCAACAAAAAGCACTTCGGCTGGTATGGAAAAAGACAGAAAAAGATTATAAAAAAAAATTAAAAAAAAAAAAATAAAAGAAAGAAAGAAAGAGACAAAGAAAGTAAACGCCTATCTTTTGCGCCTGTAAGACCTAGATGTCTCTTCGCCCGGCCAATGGCATATTCACACATTTTCGTCTACCCTCGACAGAGGTCAAAAAGAAAGAAAACAAAGAAAAGAAGTAGAAAGGAGACGAAAAATCGGGGGAAAAAAAAAAGAAAAGAAAAGAAAAGACAAAAAGAAAAAGCATCCCAACGCCCGCATGACAACTCTAGTGCAGCTCAATGTCCTCCGCAAAACGCTTGAATCCATCATTTGGCTGGCGGAATCGATACGACTCGCCTCGGACGACTCGATCAATTTCTTCGCGAACAAAGGGGAACACATCTCGCCATGCATTGCGTCCCATCCAGCAGTCTAAGTGGCCATATCCCGGTACAACTCGCCGTCTATACTGGATGCCTCCGCCGGGAAGGCCGGCAGATATTCCAAAGGCATCAATCAACCGCTCGTACGTCATCTCCGTAGATCTCGGCGACAGGACGCCGCTGTCCTGGCCGGTGAAGAACAGGAAGGGAATGCCTCGGAGGCGCTCCATGTTCTCCGGGCCCGTGAGCTCCTTATACTCGGGAGCGTTGGTGCTCACCTCGCCGCGGCTCCCCATTCGCTTCAGTAAGCTCATCAGGTTCATGCTCGCTCCGCCAAAAAAACGATCAATGTTCCGATGAGTCGCCTCGTTGAGGTTTTGGTGACTCCAGCAACGCCCAAACAGCAATGTCGTACGGTGGCAAGCAGCATTTCTGCACATTTCGTTCCTCTTTTCCGGGTAAAAGCGAAGCAACTGATCCAAAGCTCGCTGGGCCAAAGAGTCTTCAGCCAATGTGTTGAACTCCAGCCAGTCTCCCAGCACAGAGTTGAATATTCTGTCCAAAGCCACGGGTGAAGTGGCCTTGATCATGTTCATAGTGTTCCATATCGGATTCATGAAGACCTGGCTGCAGGTGATTCCAAGAATCCAGTCGGATGGGATGGTTCCGTCAAGGAGACCGCAAGCAAAAGACACAGATCCCATGCAGTGGGAGATGGTGTAGATCTTCCCGCTGCCGTAAAGGCTCCGAATCTTCTCAAGGCAGGACTTGATATCGAGCCTCGAGTCGTATGTTGTCCACATCTGCTTGCGCGTTGACCTCAACTGGCAAATACGATGCACAGCAATAAAGACGCGATAGCCAGCTCGTGTGAAGTAATTGACCGCGTTGAAAGGGATAGTCGGCAGGGCAAAGATCTGATGGTCAACAGAGGCACCTGGGATCATGAAGATGTTCTCAATCTTCACCGGAGAGCCTCGCGAGTCAGTAGCAACAGCACTTGAGCTTGGCTCCCACATGTGCAGCTCGGTTTCGACACCATCAGCAGCGACGATGGCGTACGACTGTGAGGGAGGCGTATAGTTCATATAAGGCACGAACCCCTGCTCTGGATACTCGAGGCTATTCAGGGGCGTCAAGAAGTGTGACAGAGACTTGGATGTGAAGAAGGACATGAACTTGGACATATTCATGGCTCTGTCGAGGAGACTGCTGCCAGCAGGCGTGAGTGTCATCATCTCTGACACAAAGTCCGTCGGGCGTAGATGCAGGATACCTCTTGCGACCAGCTTCTCGCTGGCAGAGACGGGTATATCTTCGTAGTAGTCGGCAATATCATCGTCCAAAGTGTCGGGCTCCTGATTGGTATGATTGTGCATGACTCTAGCTGTGATAACAACATAGAGTGTTGTAGTAGAGCGCCACAGCTGGAGAGGGTTCAAAGAAACAGAGGCGTCAACCACCTTGTAGCCACGAAAGCGAAGGTGTCGACCGTTGGCACCAGCCATATCGCAGTCGTACGTCAACCTGCTGGTTCCTGTGACCTTTTGGCTCTTCTTGAACATCCCCAAGTCTCCTCTCAGTATCATGAACGGCGACCCTTCGATGCTCGGGCAGACAAAAGTGCCCGTGAGCATACCGCTGGGTTGAGACTCATCTCCGAGACTGGTGCTGTCAAAGATTGTCGCGCTGACCAGCAATCTGCCAACCTCACCGCCACCTTTGGCAGCGCGAAAGGCAGATTCGAACGCGGCCCTGTTATCGACTGCCGCGTCTGACGAGCATCTGTGTATGAAGCCAGACATGAGCTCTGTGAACTCGATGCTCTTCAGTTGGAGCATCTCTGCCATGCTCAGCATTTGGTCAGGAGCTTCGGGGCCAGAATGACAGGGGGTCTCGGAAGAGCGTCGGTCTCTTGGCTTGTGGGCTGGCTCGCCAAAGAGATCCAAGAGATCGTTCTTTTCCTCGTTGATGACGAGGCTGTTCGCTCTGGCATACGCTTCGACTGTTCGCTCCGCTAGGGCCGCAATAGTTGCAAGCGGATTCACTCCAATCGCGGCAGGAATGAGGGCTCCGTCAATCACGATGAGGCCGGCATGGGTCTCTGAGGTGTCGTTGCCGATGAAAACTTGGCCCAAGTGGTTCGTTGCGCCGTTCGCCCCCGTGTTATCCCGAGACATTGGCGCGCCACTACACATTGAAAAAGCAACGTTAGAATTAAATCATATGCAAACCTAGCAAGCGAAGGGGAAGCCTCTTACCCAAGAGGATGGGCCGTGATCTGCTGCTTGTTCATGAGGTTGTAAAAGGGGGTGTAGACCAGCGTGCCGCCAACGGCATCTGTCGCTTTTTCGAGTATAGCATTAAATCTCTTGACTCGGTCGCTTTTCCCTACGCCGATGAACTCTAGCACGGGTTTGTCGTTCTTTAGGCTTAGAGTTGCTTGGCTCCCTGACTTGGTCAGCAGAGTCTTCAGATATTGTTCCATCTCGATCGATGGGTGTAGGACAAGTTGGACTTACCATCGTGGGACATGATTAGAAAGACCTGAGTGTTGCCCAGAGTCCCTGATTTCGAAAACGGTCCAATCAGTCTGCTCTTCCACACGCCCATGGCCTGCTGGGCTCGCTGGAGAAGCGGCATGTCAGGGGCATGGCTGCCCGGCATGAGGTCCAGCATGCACTGTAGCAACTGGGAAAAGGCCTGTGGCATGGCGCCCTCTTGGATGATGAAGCCGTTGAGTGGATTCTCGTGGCCCTTTCTGTTGTCAATGGCAGAAGTGATGGTTGGGCCGACGGGCTTCGTAGGATCCGGCGACGGCTTTCCGAGAGCGTTCACCTCCTGTTCGCAGTTGTGTCTACGTAACACCAGAACCATCAGTCTTGTAAATTGAATGCCAGAGGACAAGGAAGATATATATTTATATAACTTACCCGAATGCCAACACGTCTCCGTTGCCGCTCATTCCGCGGCCAACCCAGTCGCTCGTATTCAAGCCCATCTGCTTGCTCCGTAGCAGTATTTCCGTCGTGCCAATGGCACCGGCTCCGAGGAACACGGCCTTCTTTGCATGCACCCACATCAAGTCGCCATAGGTATCATCTTCCGAGAAGCGGTTGCGGCCACGGCCATGCCAGGCAAAGTAGATGAGATAACCGCCCCTATCATCTCGGACCTTCTCAACGTACCGCACCTCGCACTTGCAGAACATGTCGGCACCCCAGTTCCATGCGTCGGCGAGGTATGTCACCAGCGTCGTGGTCTTCGATCCGTCGTTGACGCCTGTGGTGTCTTGTCCAGTGAGTGTCGATGCTTTCATGCTGACGCCGCAGCCGTTGGGGCCAGATCGGAAGCGGGTTGTAAGAGGAACTCTGCGGAGCTTGTCATCTAATCCGAGGACTTTAGCCTGTTGGCTGAAGACATCCATCTTCTTGAGTGCTGGCCATTCCTCTGGATACGGTTCTGGCTCGAGCATGTCCCTGACTTTTTGGTAATCTGAGTATTGGCGAGAAGAAGAGTTAGTCCGACAGTGTTTCGGTTGATCCTACAGGAGATGGACAGGAGGAAAGAGGTAGCTGTAGATGGAAGGGAGAGAGAGAAACTGATGATGACTTGCATTTATCCAAACTGGTGGGGTCGTTTCGTATCTCGGGCGGCCAAAAGCCCATCTTGAGAACGTCTTCGTCTGCTTCCAGAAACACATTCGAGTTGATGAGGCTTGTGCCACCCAGACCTATACATACAGCATCAGTATAACGTGAGCGAGAAGCTGCAGACGACGACCGTCTCTTGAGTAGCCACCACTTACCATTCCCGACAAGGGCACTTTGATCGCGTCCAAAGAACAGATGATACATGCCGGTGGTGTTTCCGCTGTCAACACCAACCCCACCAAAGGAGCTCGGAGTAAAGTCCCCCGTAAGACGGAACTGCTTGACTGCTTCCATGGTAGTCGTAGGATACTCGCCCGGCCATCTCTCTTCTCCTCGCTCCAGCAAGCAAACCGACTCGCCTGCTCGGGCCATGCGTGATGCAGCTACGGAGCCTCCATAGCCGGAACCTATGACGACGCAGTCATAGGAACCTCGCAGAAGCTCCACAGGCTTCGAGATCCGGGGAAATGGGTTCGTACGAGGGCCATCTGCAGCGATGAGGCCGTCTCGGGGGCAGGCCGATATGCCAGAAGAAGAGCCATCTTCAGACTCAAGCGAGGCAGTTGAAGGCGGAGTAGGATACATTTGCTCATTATACAAGCAAGCATTTGGCATCCTTTTAGGCAACAAATGCTGATATGAACTGGCCGTAGTGGCCCCAAAATTGTCGATCTTCTTCGACTGCTTCTCTGCTGTTTGATGTTGAAATGTGGATGAAGAAGGCTGGCAGCGCTTGTGCGCAGGACCATGTCGATATACTCCATCCATGGTATCCAAAATTCACCGAGGTTGGACCCCCACGGACTGTGAAGATACTATAATCGGCCTGCCCGGGCCACGCCAGCTGCAGCTCGACGGCGTTGGTAGTTGCAGAGACAATAGAAAAGACGACGCTGTTGGTTCCTCCACTAGTGTTCCGCTGCCAATTGATGAATAGAAAGGGGGAGCCGTTCGAAGCAACAATGCGGAACTAGCAGCACATGGGCCGGCCTGTGCTCCCTTCGAGTAGATCCGAGAGAACGACGATGGGATGTATGCGAAGTCGTCTCCTTTTCAACTTCGCAGAGCACTGGGCTGGACCCTCGTGCTGCCAGCGTTCAGCCGCCACAGGCCGGCAGCTGCTGAGTTGTCTGGTCGGTCATGGAGCCCACCAGGGGGGATGGCAGTCGATTCAGCTGGTTGTAACTGTCAATCACAATGGGCACTCATCGATGGGAGAGAGAACAAACATGGCAAGTTCTTTCATCATTCAGTTCCCAGGGGCATGGGCTACCGTTGCAGCGGATGGACGGGGCTTGGAGAGGACGTCACATCATGGGTGGCACCTCGGAGGGGCGTGTGCTTTTGACTGTTGAACTTAGCCGCCACGCCCGATGCTATCTAAAAGCTTGGGCACTCGTAAATATGCAGCTCGATGCATCGTGTCTCGGACCTCGAACCAGCACACGGGGAAGCTGATCTCGGCCTCATTGTCAAGAGAGGAGGCTGTTCCTCTCCACTCCACCATCAACCCAATGCATCGTAGCTTCTTCAAGGTTGACCGAGGCTGTCCGGCGAAGAGTTCCTTGTGACCGAGACAGTTTGATCAGCTGAAGAGATGGAGTTTCAGAGGCTCGTCTGTGTTGATGGAGGATCGACTCGAGGAGGAGAAGCATGTCGAGGAGAGGTCGCAGTCAGAGAGAGGCTCCTCCTTCCCTAGGGACAAGGTTCCATGTATGCATGACTAAGCGTTAAGAGGGCGACGGATATCGAGAGAACTTACATGTGACTACAAAATGTTATCACGATGAGCCTCACTTGCCAGGTCAGATCCAGCCCTCACAGTCGAGACTGTTTTCTGCGTTCCTTTTCGATCGTCATGCAGTCTTTCATCACCGTCTAGCCGAGGGTGATGACAGACCCCTGGCGAGCTGACGAACCCTCCGATCGATCTGCAAGCTCCGTATGTGTGCATGTTAGTAATATGGCCCCCCTGTTGCTGCTACTTCTGCAGGGAACGAGGGTGTCGATTAGCCCATTGTTTTGGAAACGAATCCAGTCGAACTTGGCAACGTTGGCCTGCTGAGGTGGTAGCTCCAAGTACCTGGACATGCACAACTAGCATCAACAGGGCGCTGGAAACACGGACCCAGAAAGGACTCTCAGCCTGGCAGGCTGTCCCGATTCCCTGGCAGTGTCACGTCACAAACGGCCCCCGCGAGCAGGGAATCGCCAAGAATCTGCCTCACCCAGCTTCTGACTGCCGAGCATGGTTCTGGACCTAGCCCTGGCTCCTGCTTGCTTGCGTTGCTGAGCAGCCAGATTTCTTCTGTCTCTCCAGATATGCCATCAATATCCACCTCGAAATGCGTGAAGAACCTCTTTGACAGAACAAAAAGCTGCTGCCAAGTCTCAGGATGTACGAGGTATGTAGAATACTACTAGTAAGCCCGGACTCCGCCAGAAACGTGGAGACTTGGGTCTGGCCCTGTCTGCTCGTACAGTAGCTCGATAATGGCAGCATCGCAGGTGGAGCTACCGAGGAGTTGACAGCTTGATGGAGCTTAACGCTACCCGTGGCCCTGCTCGTCCGTCTTGGTTCGCAGTGGTTCTTTCTTCCTCCCTCCTAGTCGCAGGGCTAGCAAATTCGACGGGGATACGGCCCGGGACTTTGACCAGGTCCGACGGCAAGAGAATGACTAAATATTGCTTCCCATGTTGTGAGAGTATTTCAGCATGGTTGCGGACTCACGTGTCTTTTTAACATCAAGAATACGTGTCGAAGGGGGCATGGCAGCATATTTCGGCTCAGTCACGCAGAAACAGCTCGTCACAATCAATATTCTGGGTTCGCAACACCTCGGCTGGCTACCAACAGTCTCTCGAACCGTGAGGCAGAAGAGAGGCTGTTCAAGCCTTCTTGCCAGCGCCCTTTGTTTCCCCTCCATGTCTCCAAGGCTGGTATTGAACACGCTCCGCAGCCAGCTGAAGAGAAAGGGGAGAAGAGAAAACGGAGGGTGCGTTATTATCAGTTGAATGGTTACAGCGAAATACGCAACCAGGACGAGCTCGGCAACTGAAAGTCTCGAGGTAGAGACCTCTATCGACCATTCAGCCCCTGAAGCATCCATCCCCTCGTCCGACGGCCTCGATACAACGCGCGATTTGCCCTCGAAGGTTGCCAAGCTGATATGACTCGTCGGTCATTTCAGCCCTCGCTTCAACAAATGCAAGACATGCCGTCACATTGCGCATTGCAGCTGTGGAGCTGAGTTCGTCTGCATGACGGTCCGCAGAGACGCCGCTCTTCATCACATCTTGCCCCATGGTTGGGTTGCAACGAACTTGAGCAGCCCCGAATAAGTTCCCTCCAAAATTGTGTCATTGGCAGATTTCTAACAGTCACATCGCCTAGATTGCCTCGTCAACAGGGACGTTCTAGGTCGGCAACATCTAGATGTCTCGTCGCACTCACTCAAGAATCCCTTCCCTTTTCCCTTTCTTTACTCGGAGCTGCCTAAACTTCAAGCAGGCTTATTCGCAACATTGCTATTCATCCTCGGCATGCCGTTTTCGATCACCGGGTAGTTGGCACTCGTGATTATACACGCACTCACAGACACACACACACACACATATACTAGGTAAACTGCCGTTTCCTCTTGTCGTGCGTACCTGAGTCGGGAGCAGCATTCGTCTTGATCGATAGGACGTCAGATCAGCCCTTGGTATGCTATCCCCGCGTCAACAGATAGAATACAGAGGCATCTGAGTAGACGGTGAAACCGTCTTTGACGTAACCGGATCCGACGGTCACATCGGAGTTGCATTCGCCCACATAAGACCACCATCCGGGTATATTCCAGTAGTCGTTGCGTTATGTTCCCGAATCTCCCCTGGTCAGAGACGCGTCATATGCTTGATTTGATATCCTCGATGTTTGTCTTCAGCATGTGGCGGAGCCAACAGAAACCACGTTTTCTCCCTCACTCTGCTCGGCACTTGACGGCAGTCCACCAACAAAGCAGTCATCCAACAACAGTCGACCAAGATCCCGGTCCAATGTGACGGAATGGACCCAGGTGACGAGTCTTTTCCCCTCGCCTTGCTTCCGCGGTATAGGATTCCCCTTGCCCGTCGCCGTCACATTGACGAGTGACGACAACAAGCTGGAGTTACATCGTCGCCTCCCTACCGATCGAGCAGCGCGGTGGTGGTATCTGCTCGTTATCTGATGGTGGTAAGAAGCTTGGCGTTGAGGAGACGGCGGAGACACGTTGGCCTCGTCGTCTGCCCATGGAGTCGTAAGTCATGGCCAGGCCCAGAGTCGTCTCGCTTAACAATAGGGAACGTCAGGAGTCGTGGACATGTGCATGTGCAAGATTAAGCCCTGCTAGGGCCATCTGCCGAGGGAATGATGTGCATCTACCCGCGCCAGTTGCGGAAACCAACAACTGCGGCAAGGCCCAACAGCTGTTACCAGATTCGAGGCAGTTCAGGTTTTCCTCGTTTAACAGCCTCGTATCTTGCGACACACAGCCTTGAACTGATTTATGAAGACATGTCCTCTTCATGATGGTCAAACTCGCCTCTGTTCAAAATCGCCGTCCTATTCATCAACATTTCCCAGCGGTTCGCGCGCCAAGTTCTCTCCGTAGAAAGCCAGGATTGTTGCCATGCGCTAAACAAGGGGCGAGCAATGCCCGTCTCCGCCATCATGAGGTCTCAGACTTCAGTGACGGACTTGACACATAGCCCACCGACTGCTGCGCCCGTCCCGCTGTTGAGTCACCACGGGATAATGCCATGCTTTGAGGCAAGCCTTGGGAGATCCGTGGGCCGACGCGTATGCACACGATAGTTGCGGCTTCAGGGGGATCCCGCATCGTCTGCTCAATCTGGCCAGGAACCCGATTCAGCCGGGCAAGGGTTCTGTTTCCACCTTGTCATCGTATTGCAACTGCTCCCATTCAGCTGATTTCTTAGCATCTTGAAGATTCGTATTCCATCCAGTCCAGCGGCGTAAGAGATTGAATCAGAGCTATTCACATCGGGCAATCCAGCCTCATATTGGGCTGCAGTCATCCGAATATCTGCTGCGGAAAGTTGCATCACGAGCTGATCTTGCTTCAGCTACTCCGTATTCGCCGACGGGTCAGGCTTCTTCGACGGTTCTATGAGCCCGAGATTCCATCTGCAGTTGTATGCTGACTTGTTCAGCCCGCGCAGGATGATATGTGAAACTCTCCCCTTGTCCTGTCGTTTTCTCGGCCAAGAGTAAGCACAAGGGCCGAGAATTGCTGGTTCCAAGCATCAGCACTCTCGAGAAGATGCCCCCTTGACTGTAGATATCAACCCATCCGTGACGTCTTCTGTGCAAGCCTCCGCTCGTGAATGGACAGAGCTGGCAAGTGTCTGAAAACGCCTGCAAGACTGTCAGTTGACTTGGCTCTGACCTGTATGAACCTGGGTTATCCTTCGTCAGTAGAACAGCAGAGATTGCAGCCAATGGCCCAAACCACCAGCCAAGTCACCGAGATGGATATCGAATGCCACAGAGCCCCAGGAAATGAAACTTGAAACATCTTCTCTTGGCCGCAAGAACCGGCAGTCCCGCTAAATATACACATTGGGGTCCCCCCGCCTAGTTGCCGCCCGCCACCCGCTCCGCCTCCAGTTCCCTCTCGGCCTGCTGGTAGTACTTGGCCGTGTCGACGCCGTGCTGGTTGTGGTTGACAAAGTTGAACCACGGTACTGTGCTGAAGAAGAGGGCCGAGTATCTGCTCTGGCGGGCCGCGACGCCCTGCAGGTGCGGGCTCAGCCTGCTCTGGCCGTACAGAGGCTCTCCCGCCTTGACCTTGGCGACCATCTCTCGCATGTCCATCTCCACTTCCCTCGAGTTTTCGGTGGCGCCGTAGAATCGGACTGTGAATCGGGGTCAGAGTGTCAGTTCCAGTCGTCGAGATTCCCACATGTTCCTGCTTGTCCGCTCCCCCTCCCCCGCACATAAACTCCGGATGCAAGGACTCGAGACATGACGTACGGGCTGATCGCTGGTAAAAGTAGAGGAAACCGCCGGCCAGGCCAATGAATCCGGCCAGCCGCATGGCCTTGGCAAAGCCTCCCCTGCCCACGTGTGACGGGGCGAGCCTCTCGAGGGCATAGAGAGCGGCGGGTGCAAAGGCCGCAGAGGCCGCACCAGCTACGTAGTCTGACGTTCTCGCATATCGAATGACCCGTTTGAAGTGACTGTCCAATTTCCATCTATCAGCGGTCGCCCAATTCCCAACGGCCTCAAAACACCACTATAGAGATCGTCCCGCGATATCAAAGAGGGAAAACGTACGGATCGTTGTCGATGAGCTAAAATATCCCCAGTCAGTCATTCATTCGTCGTCGTGCAGCCAATTGAGCGCCAATTACATACCGGGTAGCTGGTCTCGACGACCTTGCTGGTCCCGACAAAAGTCGACGGGTTCTGCTTGGTCGCTGTCGAGGCCATTTTGGATTGTTGGATTCGCGACCCCGAAAATTGCAGCACTCGATTGTATCTCGAGATCTGATGCCTGTCGCTGCGAGCTGCGACTGTTAGTGCCTCAGGAAACAAAAGATCACGTGGCTTTGGAGACTTTCTGAGGTTGGGTCTGATCACGTGCATCAATTAAAGTTGGTGGGTACCTGCCTCAATCGCTGCGACGCGCCTGCCCCGCCATGCTTGAGAGGGAAGACGCGTCGAGTGTAGCCATTCGTTAAAGAGCAAGATAGGGTCGATATAACCAAGACAATTACTGGGCCAGCCGATTGCACAGAAATCAAATCCAGAGGAATAGATAAAAAGCACAAGACCGTTACCATGCCCTCAGCGGCGGCTTTCGAGCGGTTGCTGGACCATGGCGACGACCTGGACGACTACGGTCTCGACGACTCAGACAACCCATTCGCATCTCCCCCGCCAGAATCGTCCACCAAGAAGCGAAAGGAGCCCGACTCTGGGCTGGGAATCGAGGAGGAGGTTTCCGTCCAGAAACGTGCACGAGTACCGAATGTCAAGCTTGACGAGGAAAGGTACCTTACTATATGCCCAGGCAACAACTATATGATCAACCATCCTACGTATAAGTGATGATGTGCTGACTCCATCACCAGATTGCTGGGCCCAGATGGTATTCCAAAGCTGAGGAAACGAGCCGCCGGCCTCAAACTGAAGGGCAAAGGCCACGAGGTACGCACCCAGTATACCTACATTGCTTTTCCTCGCACAATTCTAAATACCGTCTTTATGGCCCATAGTTCTCAGACGCCTCTCGCCTCCTCTCCTTCTACCAGCTATGGCTCGACGACCTCTTTCCCAAAGCCCGGTTCCTAGACGCCCTCGCCATGGTCGAAAAAGCCGGCCACAAAAAGGCCCTCACGATGGCACGAAACGAATGGATCAACGAAGGGCGTCCCAAAGCGAGCAACGAGGACGACGAGGACGACGACTTTGATATTGGGGCCGTCACCATCTCAGGAGACTCGCAGGCTGTTTCAGAAGGCAGACAGAGGACAGAAAAGACGCCAGAGAGGGACAACGATGTTCCCGACGAAGATGACCTCTACGATGCTACTCCTCGAGCGCCGAGATCAACAAACGCGCTTCGTGCTGCGCCGTCAAACGATGTCCCTGACGACGACGACCTGGAAGCGCTCATGGCCGAAGCCGAGAGCAGAGACAGCCGGCCAGGTCCAGCTGCTCCTAGTGCCGCTGCCGCCAAGCAAAGGAATCAGTCTATAGAGGAGGAAGACGATGATCTAGATGCCCTCATCGCCGAGGCCGAAGAGCATGACCGTTCCAGCGGACAGCCGACGGGTAAGAATGCGGGTAGCAACGCTTCCGCAGACAAGGGACACGACTTTGCGGATGAGGAGGAGGCCATGCAAGAGATGGAGGGGCTGTGGTGAGAGGGTTGGAACGAGGGTGGTGGGTTTCCTTGTGTTGACGGGTTTGATTTTGGGGGCATTGAGCTGGCGTTTGGGCGGGTTTTTATGCTTGTTTTGCCTCGTAATTGGCGTTGGACGGTTAAGAGGACCTGGCCATGACTTGATTCACGTCTGATACTATCACGAAGACTATTCCGTACCTATAGATAGGAAGTATCACTACAACTTACGACTATATCGTACAAATCTTCCGCCCTGCCGCACAAACTATGGCGCTGCTTTCCGTAAGGTTAGGTATTTTGTGTGTTTGGAAACGCTCGTGCTTTGATGATAGACTTTACCCAGAAAGACGTCACGTTCAATGAACAAGAAATAATGTAAAATGTTGCTAGACAGACGTTGTATTTTGGTACAGGATATCATCACTACCATCTAGAGAGAAGAATAAAGGGAGATGAAGAGGGTTCATATCATAAATAAAAAGGCCCATGATAGCCTTGTCAGTGGTGTCGCTTTGCGCCGTATCCTTGAGAGGTAGCCAGCCCTTGTTGCCTCTACCTTTGTGTGTGCCGTCCGCCCATTGCCTCATTAAAACACATATGCTAACTAGTTTGAAAACGAAGGAATCTGAAGGTGATGTTGTTGTCGGCGTTTGTCTGCCGAGGCGCGCTTCTCGGGGTCGAGAGCGGCGGCCTGCTTCTTGTGCTGCCTTAGGCGAATCCTCCTCTCCTCCACCTTCAGGGCCCACCACAGGGTGATGAGGACTTCCCGAGACGGCAGGGCCACGCTGCGTAGGCACCGGTCCAGCTCGCAGTCGCCGCGCGTCGCACAAGACTCGGAGGCCGGGATCCCGCCCCGATCGTCGCGTCCCTCAGACACCAACCGCAATGCCGCCATCGTCGCATCCATGAGAGGACGCGCCAGACTGGGGCTGCTGGATAGAATGTCTCGAAGGGATCTGATTCTCAGGGTCGTGGATCTCGAGGTCGAGCTCGCGGTCCGCAGCGGCATAGTTGCTCGCTGCCACAATGTCATAGGCGGCGTGGTTTGCGTCGTCTGTGAGGAAGTCGTTGATGTCGAAGTCGTAGTCGGAGGGGAGAGGATTCGTGAAGCAGGCGGCAGAGTCACCAGCCAGATAATCGTCGTCAACAGTTGAGGCGTTGGGCGAAGCGAGAAGTTGGCTTTCGAGGAGATAGCGATCTGCATCAAGGGCCGCTGACAGGCCGAAAGAATGGCCGATGCTGAAAGGAACATCATCCTGATGAACAGGGTCCAGGCCAAGGCAGTTTGCACCGGCGTCGTCTGAGAAGACAGGGACTGCGGCATCTCCACCGATTGACACTGCGGGTCGCACAACATCTCTGCAGGACGTTGTGTCGAATCAGTGGAGACGCCGGTCTGCTTGCTGTTCTTCTCCTTGGCGGCGGCCATCTTGTCGGCCTCGTGCCATGTCTGGTCCATCTCTTCATCTTCTTCCGCCTGTTCCTCGTCTTCCTCCTTGTCGGGGACGGGGGGAAGGGAGGGAGAGAGGGAGGCGGGGTTAACGGTAGGGTTAGCCGCGGATCTCATCATCTGGTCCATCAAGGACTGATCGGCGTTGGACATGGCTTGGCCATCCCGCGAGCCGAAGAGTTGCTGAGACAGAGTGATGCTGTCCTGGAGAGAGTCGAGGGGGGAGGACGAGCGGGTGACGACGCCGGAGCTGCGTCGGAAGCGGTTGAGCTCCTCGACGAGGATCAGGTTGGTCTTTTGGACGTTGATGAGGAGCGTCTCGAGCTCCTTGTTGCGCTTCTCGAGAGCCTCGACCTCGAGCCTCTTTCGCTCGCGCGAGGACTGCGCGGCGCGGCGGTTGCGGAGAACACGCTCGACGCGGCGCTGCTCCTTTTCATCTTCAGTCTTTGCACGTTTCCTATACAACAGCTGGTTAGGATGCGGTCCATATAGAGTGTGTGTGTGTGTGTGTGTGTGTGTGTGTGTGTGTGTGTGTGTGTGTCGCAGTGACATACCTGGGAGGGAGGTTGGTCTTGGGCTCAGGAAGGACCTGGCCCCATGATTTCCTCTTCTTGACGGGCTTCTTTTCTGAGGTAGAGGGCGCCGTAGCGGATGTGGAATGTGAGTCGTCGTCCTCCGCGTCCTGTGACTCGGGTATGACGGACAGGCGCGAGTCGATGTCGGCGACGCTGTCAGGAGTCATCATGTCGCGGGGGTTTAGAGTTGAGGGGGTTGAGTCGGCGAAGAGGGATGGGAAGTTGTCGCCGGGGGCGGAGAGGAAGGATTCGGCGGGAGAGGCCTCGAACTTGACGAGGGGAGACGACTGCTGGAACGCCATGTTGCCTGTCGTGTCGTGTTGCCGAGCGCAGTCGCTTTGGTTGGTGTGCTGATGATGACGATGCTTTTCTCGGTCTCTCTCACTGCATACGCCTATAGTAGATTGTGAAGAAGGCGTATTATGTGCAGGTTGATGTTTGATTTTTGGTTGTGCTTGTGATGTCAGACCAACTGCTTCTTCAAGAGCAAACAGTCTGCCTTTTTGTCACGGGCCGGGTGGAGATGCAAGAGAGAGAGAGAGAGAGAGAGAGAGATCAAATCAAAGCGAAGCGTGTCAGTCGATGGTTGATGACGACGATGCGAACAGTCATGACAGGCAACGGCGCCAGTCCCAAATGAGTCAGCGGGAAGCGGCGTGGCTGTGTCCAAGTGCAGTGCCTTCCCCTTGGTGCGCTGTGAGTTCGATGATGAGTCAGGCAGAAGAGGACAGAGTGGCCTCTTGAAAGTTCTGTCTAGCTTGAGCGAACGAGAAGCCGAGATCCAGCGGCGATGGTGGCCTCTTTATCTTGAGGACACGTAACCCCAAAGACGGGCGGTTGGCCCTGTGGTTGCCTGAGGCAGCCGCTACATGTTGCCGGGGGCAGGAAAGGGGCGGCATCGCATCGAATCGAACATGGAAGGCACCACCCAAGGGGCGGGGCGCAGCCTTCGAATCAGGCTCCAGGGGGATTAGCGGACTCTGGGGTGGACCTGCAGGGGGTCTAGAGGGTGCGAGCCACAGGGGGGGGGGGCCGCTGGAATTCCACTGGAGACCTCGCACAGTATCCTCGAGGTTGATTCGATCGGGTCCAATCACTCGCAATCCTCCGAGCCTCGTGTGTCCCTTTTTCTGAGCATGCCGGCTGAACCGGATCGTGGGAGCACGGCAAGTAACGTTTTGTAAGATTAGGCGGGATTCCAGCAGTTCCATTGATGCTTCCTGTGCCTGATTGCGAGGCTGTTCCTGGTTGACGAGGGCGCGGCAGAACCGCCGAGACACAGTACTCCAAGCCTCAACTCTGCTATCAGTGTACCTTATTCGTCCGGACAGCCAATACTGAACATGGAATATCCTTCACCGTGCCGAATTCTGACTGTCAAACACATTCTTTTGTGGTCTGCTTACTCGTCCCTCGTTCCTCGTGCCGTCTACCAAGGCAAATCACTGCCTACACGCACCTGCATTGGTTGGTAGTACATGTACCCTGCTGGCCCTGCCAGGATAGACTCTCTTCCCGCAGGCGACACGTTGCCTACATGTACATGGACATGCCTGCAGAGAGCGTGCGTGTGTTTTGTTGGGCTTTTCTGTCTCTTGCAGATATCCATGAACCATGATGCCACTCGTCTCATCGCATCGAGAACTCACAAGATTCCTCTCACATGTCATCAGGCCTTTCTCTCTCTCTCCCTCTCTCTCTCTATCATATTCTACTCCTATGCTCCGCGTACTCGTACTGGGTACGCACAGCGGTATCAACGTCGCAAGAAAAGGGGCTGAACAAGAAGATGGATCCTCCTCCTCCTCATCGATCCCACTTGTGATACGATCTACCTCAGCTCGTCAAGTGCCAACACAAGAGACGGTGTACTGCCGCTAGGAACCAGCCTCAAGTCTCCGAGTCGCCACTTGGGTTCCTATTCTCATTGCTTCATCAATCAATCATCGTCAATCAATCAGTCAATCAACAATCAATAGCAGCGCCACTCGGGACAGGCGCGCTACCCTCCGTCTAGCCCTTCTGAACCTCCAAGACACCTGAAGCCAGGCTGCAATTGCGTGTCTGCCTGCGCGACGCTGCATGTACTTGTCATGTATGGAAACGGAGCCCATGTGTGCTCGAGCTGTACTTCGTACATGTCATAATACGTGGTGAGCTCCGACAGGCACGGTCGAGCCCACATTGCTGCCGCCAACAATGGGGCGTCGGTCCATCCAGCTCTCTTTTGCTTCTCTTGTTCAAGTCCCTATTCTTCTCCCCCCGAGACAGGATTCCATGTCTCCATCCTCTCTGTGTTCTTGTGTACTGCACGAGTACGCTCTTTTGGCGTTGCGCACGTAATCACTAAAACCACGGGAGCAAAGGTGCAAAGTCTTGCGGATCCCGTGTAAGCCCTTGTTGATTCGGGACCCTTTCCATCCAACCAATTGGGAGGACGTGCGGAAGAGAGTGGCTGGTTGACATCAGCCATGCAATCCCCTATCTTGGGTCTACGGGGCAGCTGGTACGAGCAGAACATATGGAGCACTGTGGTTCTGGTGCTGATAACCCCCAGCGGTAGCTCGAGCTCACGTTTCTGCTGATGCTGCTGCCGTTCATGTTTGGAGCCAGACATCGCCAGGTTCCGGCTCCGGCATGGACTTTCTTCTCGCAAGGGTCCTAAAGGGAAGCGAGGAGAATCCCATCGATCGAACGGGGCCCGTTCGTGCGAACCCTGGCGTCTCGCCTCCGACCCGGGCAAGGGCAGGCTGATGTCGCGCAGACAGGCGAGACAGGACGACCCTAGCAGGCGTTGCACAGTAGGACGGACATGGAGCGTGTGATGCTGGACGGCACAGAAACCGCCAAAAAGAGCAGCTGGATAACATCACCACACGCGCGAAGTCTGCCTACGCAAACTATTAATACCGGTAGCGTCTCCTCTCTGCTCTGGCTGAATTGATAGCTCTCGACTCGGCTCGACTTGACTTTGACCAAGGCAGGCATCACGAGTTGGTCCAATAAACAAAAGAGGGACAGTCGAAAGGGGAGGCGGGCCTCTTCTCCCCCCCTCCTTCGGCCCTACTGTACCTGTAACCATTCTGCTCAGGCAAAACGAAGGTGCTTCTCCAGAAACAATGTCGTACCAAGTCCTGCAACTAGCGCCTTTGGTGTGGCAGCCGCTGCTCGATAGCATCTCATCTCGGAGTGCGGGCCGTTGGTGCCGCCCCTTTCTCTCTCTCTCTCTCTCTCTCTCTCTCTCTCTCGCCTCGAGGCATCCGAGAGGGAACCTCGAGCATGGTCGTACAATGAATGGCGCTACAGTACTATCGAGTGTTTCGAAGCACATTCGAACGAGCAACGTCAGACCGTTGGAGCAACAGACACAGCTCACTACCGCTGTACATATCTCACATGTTCCTCCCGGCTAGACACTCTGTGAATCACATACCCCATGCCATCAACATCAATCCAACGCTACTACTAGTATCAGTAGCTCAATATCGAACCGGCATTGTCACGGCGGATGGACCCCCTCCCTGCCCTCCCTCCAGCTCCTCCCCCCTGATTAGGCCGATGATTCCCCTCTTTCTCGCCGACAGCCCCGGATTCATCAGTTTACCCTTTGCCCTTCCATCCTTCCCATCTCTCCCGCTCTGCCGTGCTAGCGATAAATACTCCGGCTTCCAAAGCCGTTCCATGTAACCCCAGACGGGGACAATTGATCCATTTCTACCACAGTTGATTAGCAGTTTAGCCGACAAATGCTCTGATCTTCTGTCTGTTTTTTTTTTTTTTTCTGATTCTCTTCTCAATTTCAAAGTGTGTGTGGCAAGCAGCATCGGATCATCTCAGCTCTCTAGATACACACTCCCTCGAACCATCCATTTGCTGCAATGGCGCCCAAGTGGCCAAGACTGCAGCCCTCATGCGCACTTGGTTTCTGCCGAATCGACCCAATGATTGTCACCACATGAACGGAAACGAGTACGAAAGACGCCCGCTTACGCAGTTCAGAGTTTTCGAAATTACCGCCGCAGCACGGGAAGCATGTGCTCTTCACGCATGTGCGTCGTATGCGGGGGAGAGGAATTGTCCGTGTCCTGCATCCCTCTTCGACCACTCGGGCGTGCAGAATTCCTGCATACAAACATACCTTGCCTTACTTCGTGCATCCAGGTTCAGATCAACGGGCCAATGATGAGACAAGGAGAGTCCAGAACCAAAAGAAACCAAAACTCTGTTGCTGCAACGGCCTCTCACCGCAACTCATTGAGGAGTCAGCTATCGTGACCAAGCCCAACCTGCCATCGACACCAGTGCTCGACAGCCGCTGGGCTGCAACAACACGGACGCCCACTGTATTCAACAGGGCCAGCGCCTTTGGTCGTGCTCGTGCATGTCCTATCGAATCCTCTGCGCAAGACGGCGGAGAGCCCGTCGAGCATGGGACGGTTCAGCCGGTAAGTCACCGCATCGCGAGCCAGCAGAAAAGCAACAAGGAAGCAGAAACGACAGACTTTTGCTGAGCGTTCCGACGTCTCGTTTACACTCACGTCGGTGAGCCTTTGATCGACCATGGTGCTTGAACTGCTCCTCGTCTCAGTGAACACCCGCACAAGCATCCAGGCCCGTCACATGCAAGAATGCTTCTCCTCCAGCAGCTCGGTGGTGGAGTCTCGCGGGCCCAGAGCGAGCCATGTACTACGAAGGAAAGCTTGCCACGTTGGACGGGCTCCAGGCCAAGTGCATGGGCCATGATGCGCTTTTCGCGCGGCAATTGAGTTCTTTGGGCGTTCTCTTCGTTGAAGACGGACGTCGTGCATGATGTAGACGGTCATCAGGCCACAGGCACAAGCGTGTGTATGCGTGTCTTGGGCCCCTGGACGTGGCTGACAGGGGTGCAGTCGAGCCCAACAGAATCCAACGTGATCCCGGAACGTTATCTGCAGACCGCTTGTTGCATGGGCTTTCAGATGTGCTTGTCTGCTCCGGTTGGCGTAGGATGTCTTGTTCCATCGGCTGGGTGCAGGCAAGGCATGTAATCTGACTCGATGCCTGTGGCTGAGCCGGGCGATGGTTCTCGTCGTTCATCAATATGACAGCCTGCCTTTTGATGAGAGGACGCGCAAGTCCATTGTCACAGAATCAATCCACCCATTATTGATATTTGTCATGGTGACCCAAGTCAAATCGACTCTGCAACCCGATTTTTTTTTTTTTTTTGTTCTCGATTGACTTTGATCGGATGGAGACATGTTCCCATGGACCTTCAGCGCGAAGCGTAGAGTTAACTTGAACATCCGTCTTTGTGTGTCCACCGAGATATCAGAACGACGGGGGCTTCCAACATCTTACACTTTACTCGACAATCCAATAGTCAACGAGAGAAGCGAATTATTGCCGTCAAGCCAGCCCTTCCATAACGATGCCGATAGCTTTCTATGTGCATCAGATTACCCTGCATCACACGCTGAAAGAGCAATAAGCCCAACCTGAAACGCTCACCGGAACGTCCGTGTCGAACATGTGGAAGCCTTTACTCGATACAGCCAAAGGTCAGGCAGGATACACCAACCGGCTTCCCGGGTACGACGCCCATTCAGCAAAGCTCGGACTCGTCTGTGCGCCTTGAGTGAGCCAGAGATGGTGATGTGATTATCAAGCAAGGGTGCAACATCAGCACGAGCAAGCTGCCGTCATCCGGCCGTACGTACGACCGTCACACAACGGGATCCAGGTTGCCCGTCCTACCCTTGACGATGCCCCCAATCTCGCCCGTCACCCATCCGCCGTAAAAGTCGCCCGGCTGAGGCTCCACCCGCTCGCCGTCGACGAAGCAGTCCCACGGGCCGGCATAGAAGCTCAGGTACCCGCGCAGGGGCTCGAACCCGGGCGTCGGGCTGTTGTACGACCAGATGCGGTTGGAGACGATGCCGTCCGGGAGGCCGATGCTGTAGTACGTTGCAGCGCCCTTCCACTCGCACCAGCTGGAGCGGGACGTGGGTTTGAGGGGGACCTTGATGCTGGAGGGAGGGAGGTAGTAAGCTGAGGATTGGTCAGTAGAAGCAGCTTCGAGATTGGGGTCTTGGATATGTAGCAAGGCTGTCAACGCATCCTTGCATTTGTGTGGTTTATGGATCAAGTTAGTCCAGAGACGCACTTGGCGGGTGATGCGTCTCCAGCACCCAATACGCATCGCGAGTGTCCGCAATCTCGACGTCTTTGTGCGTGATGCGGAGATGCCGTGAGATTTTCTCCAGCCGCGGCGGTCGAGGAAACGACTGGACATTGAGCTTGGTTGTTTCAGTCATTCTGGTAGTTACTGAGAAGGCTATATTTCGAATCAATGACCTGAAATGTAATGCTTTCATTAGATGACTTTGACGTTCAATATCTCTGAGACGTTCAGGTTAGCTGTTCGACTTACAGGAAACGGATCATCGATTCAGTATGATGATGCGTGGCTGGTGATGTGGCTGGTGAAGAAAACTCCCCTTTCCCAGACAAGACTAGATCCAGTCTGCATCTGTGGCTGTGCCTGTCGAACCTTCTGTTGCGTCACCCCGCCTAATCCGCCACTTGATTCAACCAATTCCAACCTCCAGCCTCGAGAGAGAGAGAGAAGAGAAAAAAAAGTCATCGGAAATCAACGACACCATCTCAAACATCGCCAGCCTCCATCCTCCGACTCTCTCCCTCAGCCACAGTCCCTAAGAAACATCGCTACCACACAAAGCGCTCCTCCGCATATCCTCAACCTCCCCCCCCCCCCGGCAACCATGTCCAACCGCCAACTCGCCCGCGACATGCAGGTCGAATTCCAAGCCCGCTTCCAGGCGAAGCAGGCCCGGCGCGAGGCCCAAAAGGCCGCCAAGCAGGACCCCATACTCCGCAAGCAGATCCAGGACCTGCTCAAGAAGGGCGAGACGCAAAAGGCCTACCAAAAGGCCAAGGTGCTGCTCTCCAAGCAGGCGCTGGCCGCCCAGATGGACCAGATGGCCGACATGGCCGAGCTGTCGAGCGCCCAGATACAGGCCAACAACGCCATGAACCGCATGACGCACATGATGGCCTCGTCGTCGCGGACCATGAACTTGGCGCAGAAGAATACCAATCCTGAGAAGGTGCGTTTCCGTGTTGCCCCCCCAAATCTATCTCTCTCTTTGTTGAGTAAAATGACTGACCGTGGATACGCAGACACTCGTCACCCTGGAGCAGTTCAAGCAGCAAAACGAAGAGTACGCAATGACAAACGGCATCTACCAGGACGCAATCACCCAGTCCACCTCGGTCCAGGTCGGCGAGGACGCCGTCCACGAGCTGCTCGGCAAGCTGGCCGACGACGCCGGGCTCGAGCTCAGCTTCGAGCTCAACAAGGCCACGCCCGCCTCCGCCGAGCCGCAGACCGCCGAGCCGTCGGCCGAGGAGGAGGATAAGCTGCAGCAGAGGCTGAGGGCCCTGCGGGCTTAGCCGATCCCGGGGGTGGATTTGTGATTTTCTTGTGATTTACAGCGGATTTGCCTCTTTTGTTTTTTTGTCGGGTCTTCTTTGTTTCTTTGTTGCCCTCCTTGCTTTGGGCTTCTTTGCTATAAGCCACGGTCGAATAAATGCACACGCTGATGGAACGGAATGAGACCGACTTATCTGGCGGCTACACTTCTGATACATCCCTCGCTTCTCTGGTCTCATCTTTTCTTATCACTTTGGACAAGGGAGTTGTGGCGTTTGGGGCAAAGAATGCTTGTGCCGGATGGATTCGAAATGGCTGGGATCCAGATCATGTTGGACTTCTAACAACAAGTAGAGCTGCAACCTTGAACTTGACTCTTGTGCATTCTCTCTTTTGTTGCCTCGGGAACTTGATTCTGTTTCATACATCCGTATAACGCAAACACGCAGTCCTACCTACATACAGACATACATACGCTGCCATCCTATGGCGCCTCTATAGCCCCTATTTTGCGTCTCATTGGTATCGTATCAAATCCCGGCTCATTCCATGCGTTTGGACATGATGCGCCCTGCAAGTCTAATTGCAAAATGACCCCTTGTGCATTCCATGCAAAAAAAAAAAAAAAATGCAGAAAGCCAAATAAACGCGCCATTGCCCCAATTCACATGTACAAGCTCGCCACCGCCGTGATGTCCCTCTTGATCATCTCCTGCGCCTGCTGCATCTTCTGATACAGCTCCGGGTCGCCAATGATCCTCGCCGCGTTCTTCACCTCCCGGCACGTCTCGTCCAGCCGCGTAATCGTCCGGACAATGGTGCCCTCGAGCACGTCCGTCAGCGCCGTGATGTTCTTGAAGCTCATGCCTCTGGCCCACTCGTACACCACCTCCATCAGGCCGAACCGCGGCCTGGACACAAAGTCGTTGGAGTCCTCGCTCGACTGGATCACCTGCAGCCTCGTCTGCACGTCGTTGACCTTTTCGGAAATGGCAATGATAGTATCACGTCCACGCTCCAGGTTGCCGGTCAGGGTAGGCTCCGTCAGCGTCTTCTCTTGGAACACAAACGAAGATAAGAGGGCCGCAATCTCGGCGGGGTCAAAGTCGGCCAGCACGTTGTCGAGGATGAGCTCCGTCAGGACAAGCTCGTCGCCAGAGTGAACCTCGCAGGCCACCTTGCCCTTGAGCTGGATGCGCGATGACTCGTCGATGAAGTCGAGCTCCCTGAGCACCTGGACGCGCTGCTCGTAGTCGGGAAGCAGCTGAAGGTTCTGATCCGAAAGGGTCTGTTTCAGCTGAGCAATGTGCTCCGTGATGAGCCACTCATCGTGGCACATGGCAAACTATCGCAACCATGTTAGCATATGAGCCAAAAAGAAAATGGGTTGAAGGGAGGTGGGTTCAATAAATGGGAAGGCATTTGAGAAAGGAAAATCATCAAAAACTTACGTGCTTCAAAAACGCAGGGCACCGCAAGGCTGGAGAGTTGGCCATCGTCTTGGACAGCTGCCATCGCTGCTCCATCAGCTCCTGCAGCGGCAAGCTCTTCACCTTGCCCATGTCTATCTCGTCCCACCGGTCATCCCAAGACGAGCAGATCTCCTGGATCTTGTCGAGGGCTTCGTGTGCGGGAGCACCTCCCCTGAAAATCTCCGGGATGACTCCCTTGAGAACCCACTTGGTAAGGCACTCGACATCGCTCAGGGGCACAAACATATTCTTAGTAGTAAGACGCCTCTTGCCCTGGGGAAGCTTCTGCATGTACTTGCGGAACGCGGGGATGAAGGGCAGCTGGTCCGTGATGTCGCGACGCTCCCGAAGCGGCTTGATGGCGCAGACATGCAGGATGGGGTCCTCAAACGAGCCCTTGGGGCTCATGCCTTCGTTGAGGAGGATACCGGCGGTGCGGATGCCGTCCCAGTTGAAGACAACCAGCCGCTGCGGCGAGAACATCCTTCGCCCAAAGGAAATCTTCAGCAAGCCCTTGTACAGCTCCGTCGTCAGCCGCTTGTAGTCCTGGGCGGCCTGGTGACACTCGTCCACCACGTTGTCGCATATCTTGCAGGGCTCCCTCTTGACCTTGGCAAGATCTGCTTGAGCCAGCTTGACGTCCTTTTCGTGCTCTGGGAGAAGCTGCTGCGTTGCATGTTCGGAAAAGCTCCTCTTGATCATCTCTTCAATTTTGAGCGCTTCCACTCTCAAGAGGTTGAGAATCATGTTGTAGGTCAGTCTGAACTGAGACTTGAGCTTTGATGGCTCCCCCAGGATCATGCTGCGCAGCTCGGCAACAGGGGGGACATCGTCGCCGCCCGGTGGCACGATGATGACTGAGCCGACCTTGTCGAGACCTCGACGGCCGGCTCGACCAGCCATTTGCGTGTATTCGCCAGGCAAAAGGTTGCGGAACGAATGGCCATCGTGCTTGCGGTATCCAGAAAACACCACTGTTCGAGTGGGCAGGTTGAGGCCCATGGCGAACGTTTCGGTGGCAAACAAGACCTTGACAAGCGTTCGAGCGAACAGAATCTCCACCAGCTCCTTCACGATGGGCAGCAAGCCACCGTGATGCACCGCGATACCTCTGCCGAGGAGCTCTCGGAGCCTGATGATCTGCGGCAGGACTCGGTCCTCGGGCTTTAGACGGGCGATGGACTTCTCAATCACCATGTGGATGGCGCTCTTTTCCGAAGCAGTGCAAAAGTCTTGGTTGCTCAGGGCATCGGCGTTCTCCTCGCATCGCTTTTTGGAAAAGACAAAGATGCAGGCCGGCAGAAGAGCCTGCTTCCGCAGGAACTGGACCATGTGCACCCAAATGTTCTTGTCCTGGGCAGCCGATGTCCGTCCGCCAGGGTTTCCGGCACGTCCCATGTGGCCAGGGGTGTGACTGGCTCGAGGGGGGCCTCCTCGGCCTCTCTGCTGGCCGCCTCCACGACCTCCGCGTTGCTGCTGGCCTCCCCTCTGGGCGCCGCCTCGTCCTCCTGCTCCCCCTCGCTGGTTTCCTTGAGAGTTGCCTCCCCTCATGGCGACAGTGTTGGTAGCGGCGGGTGCCTTTTCCTTGCTCTGCGTTGCCTTGTGCGCATCCTTCCAACCGCTCTCCAGGAACTTCTTGTCCGCATCCACAATCTTGTGAATGTTCTTGCCAGCCCAAAGATAGTGCTCGAGGGGAACGGGTCTCTTGGCCGTAGAGATGACGTAGATGTCTCGTTGCTTGGTTCTACCAACCCAAGAGGCAAACTCGTGCGTGTTGGGGACGGTGGCCGACAGCAGGATGAGGGAAATGTGCTCAGGCAGCATGATGATGACCTCTTCCCACACGACACCGCGCTCGTAGTCGTTGACATAGTGCACCTCGTCGAAGATGACAAACTCGACATCGCGAATCAAGTCTGCACCACGGTACAGCATGCTGCGCAGAATCTCCGTCGTCATGATGAGGCAGCTGGCCTCCGGGTTGATCTGGACGTCACCCGTCAGGATGCCAACCTCGTCAAACTCCTGCCGAAAGTCGCGGAACTTTTGGTTGCTGAGGGCCTTGATGGGCGATGTGTAGATGGCCTTGGTCATGTGCTTGGCCGCCAGAGCAATGGCGTACTCGGCCACGACAGTCTTTCCGGCCGACGTGTGAGCTGCCACAAAGACGGAGTCGCCATTCTCCAGATGATACACGGCCTCCTTCTGGAACGTGTCCAGCTCAAAGGGCCATTCTCGAGCCATGTCGGGGACGAGCTCTCTAAAGTTGGGCATGTCGTGCTTGATGTCGACCATGTGCGCCCACTCACGGCCTGCCTTTTTGGCGCTGGAGGCTGCGAGGATACCGTGCGGCTCGAGAGATGGAAACTCGACGGGCAGCAGGTCGTCAATGTCGTCTCCGTTTTCCTCGTCTTCCGCCGAGTCTCCAGAGGCGTCAGCAGCTGGCGCCGAAACCTCCACGCTGGCTTCCTTTGCCTCTTCTGGGTCCTCCTCGAGCTCCTGCTTGATTGCCTCAGCAGCATCGGCATCCAAGCCCGTCTTCTTGGCAAAGTCGATGCCGCGGGTCATTCCAGGGGCAGTCTGCAGAAGTCCTCCCTCATCGCCCAGCTGAATCACCCGCTCCAGCTTGCTTCCCGCGGCGGCGTCTTCGGCAGCAGCAGTGCCTGCATGAATCTGGTCCTCCAAGGCCGCGGTAGCCTCGATGCCCTCCAGCCCGCCCGGCGCAAAGGGGAAGAACCCAGCGGCGCCCCTCACGAAATCGGCCCTGCTAGCTGGCTTCCGGAGAAGACTGGTCGAGTTCTTTGCCGTGGCGCCGCTCATGGGCACCGTGACGTTCTTGTATCCCGTCACGCGGCCCTCGAGCCCGTGGCGCAGGAACCTCGTCAGGGTGCGAGTCTGGGGCGGAGCAATCCTGAAGAGATCCGTGTAGTCGGCCTCAAAGTCCCATCGCTGCTGCAGGCGGTCCAGCCACTCGGTGGAAAACTCGTGGGAGGGCATTAGGAGCTCATTTTCCAGGCGCTGCTTCAGCTCTTGGGGGTCTGGAAGCCGCCGTTTCTTGAGTCCAGAGCTGGAGGTGCCCTCTTCCTGAGAGATGAGCAGGGCATCGATGCCAGCCATGGCGGAGAGCGGCTGGAGATGCAGCAGTCTTTCCGGCTGTCTAGAGTTTCTGCTGTTTCTTGTGGTGTTTTTATCTGATTTTTGTATTGGAGGTTGATGAAGTTTTGGCTGGACAACGAAGTGTGTAGAGGTTGGAGTTTGAATCATTGACGAAGCTGTCGAGGCTGCCCAGCTTGGAGGTTGAAATTGCCCCGCTAACGGAAATGCGGGTCTGGGCAGCTCTGTTGGACCATGATGCAAACAAGGCCTGATTGGGCCACTGCTATGATACGGATTTTAAGCGTCGAAAGATGATCAATTTATGATAATCTGGACAGACACAAGAGATTGCTCGACGGGCTGTTGGCTGGTTCAGGCTCTTTCTGAAGCCAATAAAGGCGAGTCCATTGCCTCTTGACGAAACAAGACACCGTTCCATGCCTTTCACAACGGTATGACACGGCAAATGGCGTGTATGAGAAAAGCGCAGAGGTGATTAGAGTACAGGTGCATTATTTTCCTCTCCGTCCGTCTATCGAGATTTTGTGACTAGAGGTCCAACCAGATTGCTACATAGCCAGATGCGCTTTACCGTCCCCGAAACCTCCTCCCTCCTGAAGCCAGAAACACCCCTTCCGAGCTTGAGTCTCCCCCCATTGAGATATTATACCGCCCACTCCAGATAGCCACCCCCTCAACCCCCCTCCTTCTTGTTTTCTCTTTCTGTTTACTTTGATTTTGGGTTCGTTAGATGGGAAGCAAGGATTGCCGCCCTGCTGCTCAACTTGCGCTGGCAATTTAGACTCGCAGCATCTTGGCGGCAAACTGCTCAATCAGCTGCTCGTTGGGGAAGGACATCTCCTCCAGCTTCTGGGCATAGGGAGTGGGCACCTCGGCACCGGTGACTCGCTGGGCAGGGCCGTCAAGGTAGTCAAAGGCATACTCCATGGCCAGAGCCAGGATCTCGGCACCGACGCCAAAGGCAGGGTAGCCGGACTCGACGACAAGCAGACGGTGCGTCTTCTTGATGGACTGGACGATGGAGTCGAGATCCAGGGGCTTGATGGATCGCAGGTTGATGACCTCGGCCTCGACGCCGTAGTTCTTCTTGAGGTTCTCGGCGGCGACGAGGGACTGGCCGACGCATCGGGACAGGGAGACAATGGTCAGGTCCGTGCCGGCGCGCTCAATCTTGGCCTTGCCAAAGGGGAGGACGAAGTCGTCCTTCTGGGCGGCCTCGGACATGGGGAAGCTCTGGCCGTACATGAGCTCGTTCTCGAGGACGACGACGGGGTTGGGGTCGCGGATGGCGGCCTTGAGCAGGCCCTTGGCATCCTCGGCGCTCCAGGGGGAGACGACCTTGAGGCCGGGCACGCTGCCGTACCAGGCAGAGAAGTCCTGCGAGTGCTGGGCGGCGACACCGGCGGCGAAGCCGTTGGGGCCACGGAAGGTGATGTTGCAGGGCTGGATGCCACCGGACATGTAGAGGGTCTTGGCGGCCGAGTTGACGATGTGGTCAATGGCCTGCATGGCGAAGTTCCAGGTCATGAACTCGCACTAACAGGTGGGAGAGTCGTGTCAGTGATTTCCAACTACAGTTTCCCAATGAATGATGCCTTATGCAGTGGAAGAACATAGAAAGAAGATCAAGGATATAGGACAAGGACAAGGACATGGCGGCTGTAACAAGGCAGTTACAGCATGGCCATCGGGGGCATGTATAAAAAACTCACCACAGGGTGCAGGCCGCTCAAGGCAGCACCGGTAGCCAGACCGGCAAAGCCCATCTCGGTGATGGGTGTGTCAATGACACGCTTCTCGCCGAACCGGTCCAGCAGACCCTTTGTGACCTTGTACGCTCCGTTGTACTGGGCAACCTCCTCGCCCAGGATGAAGACCTTGGGGTTGGCCTCGAGCTCCTCGGCCAGCGCCTCGTTGAGGGCATCTCGCACCGTGTACTCCTTGACGCCCGAGCCCTCGGCGTACGACCTGCTCTGCGACGAGCCGCCAAAGTAGACGGGGCGGGCAATGGCCTGTGACAGGGACGGCGCGGCGTGCGCCTTGATGGAAGCGGCAGCTCGTGTCGAGGCAGCCAGACGGGCTGCGGGTCGGAGGAAGCGGGACATGGCGGGCGGAGGGACGAAGAATCGGCCGGAGAGGAAACACACGAGATCTGTTCGACAGAGGGGAATCGGCGGCCGCTCACAGCTGTGCCGTCTGCTGTGTCTGGACGATGGGGAGGCGAGAGGCGGGAGTTGAGGGTTGGTGTGTATTTTTTTTGCGGTTGAGCTGGAGGTTTGCTCTGGCCTTCCCCAAAAAATGGCCAAGAGGGAATTTCCGGCTCCGAGCCCAAGCACAACTTTTTTTTTCTGCGCGGGCTCCCGTCAAATTCCTTTGGGGGGGTTTCCTTGCAGAGCTACAGCGCTGTTGCCACTAACGGCCAGGGGCCTCACAGCGGGACGTGGGCGCTGAACCCGCCTGTAGGTGACGGGTTCAAGTTGTTGGGGAGGGGCAACTGCGGCCTGTCTTGCTGACTAAGAGGGGCATCCCGATGCTCTCCGCTGCCGGAGTTTGGTTTCGACCGCGATAAAGCGAGAGGCTGTCGAATCAGAAGGGCGAATTGGTTGTTAGATCAGCAGCATCACAAGGGGGAAAGGTTGATCATTTGGACTCTTGAGCTTGAATGTCAGATTTCAATTGAGTTTCTCTTCGTCTCCAACAGACTCCAACTGAGTTGCTCCGTCCGTTCCTGTGTTGGTACAACATGATCTTGTACGATAAGGCACATGTAATTGCGCAGACGCAGTGGTGACAAAAGACGGGCATCTCACGAGCGTTGGTGGCCAGTCATGGAATGCTAGAAAAGGCAGAATTATTATAAAGATGCAGCTCGCATCTTGGCTATAGCCATTACATATGCGTACATAAATGGGCCGTTCGTGTCATCAGGCCAAATTGCATCATCGTCCCGTCCAAATAACCATGCTCGACGCCGCTTTTGTTTTATATCCCCTTAGTAGGTAACGCCCTCTTCCTGGGGTCGCTTCATCCTTCCACATCGATCGAGGTATCAAAAATCCAAGATGGTATCAGTTGCTGATCCCCTTCTGTCTGTTTTACGTCATCGTTTCCCATCTGCAGACGCATTTTTCTGCATCTAAGCGGCGGGCTTGCGGCCAACCATCAGGTACATGGGCGTGAACAGGTGCTCGCGGCCACCGGCAACCAGGCAGTCGGCCGCAAGAGCCAGGCTGTCGGCCGTCTTCTTAGTGCCGGCAGGGGCAAGGCCGACCTTCTCCAGCAGACCAGCCAGGTTGTGGGCAATGGTGCGGCCCCAAGTGGTCATGCGGACAATGGTGAAGATGTCTCCGACCGACTGAATGTATCTCAATTCGCCGGACAGAGGCCAGTACCAGGGAAGAGGGTCGGGCCGGTCGGCCAGATCCTCGTGTCGCAGCAGCTCGAAGCCTGCGGCGCGCATGGCGTCCAGGGCCTCGGACACCTTGCACATGTTGGAGATGCCGTCGCCCTGCTCGATTCCGAGGCGGATCTCGCGGTGGTGCAGGTTGTTGTTGTCGTAGTCATCGGTCATGAGCCACTCGTAGACGCCAAAGACGCCGCCGGGCTTGAGCACGCGGAAGATCTGGCTGTAGATGCCCTCCAGAGAGGGGGCGTGGACGGTGGCCTCGATGGCGTAGACAGCGTCAAAGGTGTTCTCAGGGAACGACATTTGCTAGGGGGGCGTTAGCGGGAAAGAAGAACGGTCCAATGTCAATGCCAGAACATACCATGAAGTCGCCCTTGACAAAGGCCAATTGCTTGGAGAGGCCCTCCTTCTCGGCATAGTGGGTGGCTCGGTCGATCTGGTAGTCGTTGTTGTTCAGGCCGGTGACGTGGCAGCCGGTGAACTTTGCAATCTCACGGGCAGGGCCGCCGACACCGCAGCCGACGTCAAGCACCTTCATGCCCTCCTTGATGCCGATGGTGTGCGCCAGATAGTGCTCGTGACGAGCAATGGCCTGGTAGAAGGGCTCGCCTTTGGAGAAGCGGCAGAAGTGGAAGGACTGGCCCCAGCCGTACTCGTACAGATCCGTCGCCAAGTTGTAGTAGTGCCTCGTCAGAGTGGCATACTCGGCCGTTCGTTTCTGTTGCGTTCAAGTCAGAATTGATACTCAGTCGGTCAATTCGCCTCTGCTTTCAGGAGGCAGGAGGCTGCGGGACATAAGGGGGCAACTCACGGCTCGCTCCTCTGCCGTCTCGTTCTCAGCGGGCTTGTTGTCCCAGTGCTTAAAGTACTCGTCCACGGCAGCCTTCTTCGCGTCGGCGCCCTTGGAGAACATGGCAGCAATGCCGCCCTTGGCCTTGGCCGAGTTGCCGTGCAGGGCCTTGTTGAAGGCGGCATCTCGCGCCTTGTCCTCCTTCTCGAGAGCTGCAGGCGCCATGTTGAATGATGGCTGGGAGTAGAATTAGAAGAGAAGAGAATGAATAGCAGTAAAACTCTCTATTAGTTGCGTGAAAAATAGGGTCAAGGAGAGAATTGAAGAGAGCAGGGAGAAAGACGGCACAGAACGAAGACGGACGAAAGAAAAAGATGGCGATTCTGGGGCCACGCGAATGAGCGGAGATGGGGGGGCTTTTATGCGTTGTCCTCTCACGTCGGCATCAAATCGTGAACAGCAAGCAATTTCATGGGACTTCTGTCCGCGTCTCTACCTATTTTTTACCCCTGACGAAACGGCAAACGCCAATCTCCAATCCTAATTCTGGGCTTGTGATATCGCACTAGAAGTGGAATTTGGCCCTTTGGTTGGCTGGATCGAGGCCGCATTTGCCTGCAAGTGGTAGGCGGTGAAAATCCCCGCGGTGTGCGAATACGAACGCGAGCTCGGATTGGGCTGCCCTGCATGCGCCTCTTTTTTTCCCGCCTTCCATTCCCTCCGAGGGTTCTCTTGCGGTGTGTTCCTCCGGCCGGCTACTAAGGTGCCAGTTGCTCTTATTTGCGTGCTAACGACCGGAACTGTGCGGCAGAAACTCCATATTAGGGGACGATTATCTGCGGAGCCAAGCACCAATCTCTCGAAATACGCGTATAAGCTGCGTCTAGTGCCTGCTAGGTACTATTCGCTGTTCTTACTAAGAGCTGAAGCCTGGGTTGATGTTGCAATGGGCTCGTGTATCCCGAAATTGGTGTTCAGTTTGGTTCACGGACGAATACATATCTGCGTGCCGATTCCTCAGCACGTGCAAATCATGGCGATTTCTGGCATGCTTCTGGAAGGCGTCATTTAGAGCCTAGAAGTTCCTGAGCCGCTCGATTACCTAGAACTTCAAGGTTAGTATTAGTCACCACTTTTCTTTGCTTTGCAATACGCAGTGGCGCTTTATCGATAAGATTCCAACATCAATCATGGCTTATGTAACAAGCTTCGGGGCGGGCTGCGTCAAAGTCTCCACCTAGATTTTGCTCGTCGCGATCTTGGGTTTGCAGCTTGCGAACTTGCCCACCAGCACAAGGTCATCTCTTCCTCACACCCACAGACAGGCATCGACAATCGAATACGGCAGGTCATTGCCCGTCATGCCGCCCCAGATCAAGCAGGACCTCAACCGGTCGGGATGGGAGACGACCGACTTTCCCTCCGTCTGCGAAAACTGCCTGCCCGAGAACCCATACGTCAAGATGCTCAAGGAAGACTACGGCGCTGAGTGCAAACTGGTAAGTCGCCGTCGCCTGGTATTCTCTGTCAATGATCGTATCCGTGTGCTAACCGGCTTCGTCAGTGTACGCGACCGTTTACCGTCTTCAGCTGGGCTGCTGAGCGCGCACAGGGCCGCAAGAGGCGGACCAACGTGTGCCTGACGTGCGCTCGCCTCAAGAACTGCTGCCAGAGCTGCATGCTGGACCTCAGCTTCGGGCTGCCCATCAACGTCCGCGATACCGCACTCAAGATGATCGCCCCCGGCCCGACGTCCGACGTCAACAGAGAGTACTTTGCGCAGAACAACGAGAAGCTGATTGAGGAGGGCAAGGCGGGAACGGAGGAGTACGAGAAGACGGACGACAAGGCCCGCGAGCTTTTGCGGCGTCTGGCCAACAGCAAGCCCTACTTTCGCAAGGGAAGGACCGTGGACGAGTCAGAACTGGCCGGTGCGAGAGCTGGCGGGAACCCTGCAGTAGGAGCCGGCGTAGGAGGCCCAGGCCCAATCCGAACTCGAGACTCGAGGGCCGCAGCTGCTGCAGGCGCGCGGCCTGGAGGTCGGGGACGAGGCCGACCGGCATTCCCCAGCGCGGCACAGCTGCCCCCGAGCCCCAAGGACTGGCTGCCACCGGATGACCCCAACATCATGTCGCTTTTCGTCACAGGCGTCGAGGACGATCTGCCCGAGCACAAGATTCGCGACTTCTTCAAGGTCCACGGCAAGATCAAGAGCCTGGTGTGCTCTCACATGTCCCACTGCGCGTTTATCAACTACGAGACGAGGGAGGCGGCTGAGAAGGCAGCGGCCGCATGCCAGGGCAGGGCGGTGATTGCCGGATGCCCGCTGAGGATCCGCTGGGGACAGCCAAAGGCGATTGGAACCATGGACCGTGAGCAGCGCTATCAGATGCTGCAGGATGCCCGCATCCGCCAGAACAGACCACAGCAGCAGCGTGCCCTGGAATCGGGCCAGCAGCCCAGCGCGGCGAATCGTGCAGCTGCTGCGGCGCCGCCTCCCGGTGCGGAGGACACGCCCAGCTATGCCAGTCTGGCTGGAGAGTAGAAGGGCGTCCAAACCTCTCCTGTATTAGTCTCTTCTTCATGGCGCTTATTCTTTTCTCTCATCTGCTTATTGTTCACGTCACGGTCTTGGCGTTGGGGTGCTATAGGGAGGATACAAAGGATATCTGTTGCTCCGTCTTTGTAGATTTCGCGGAATTGAGCAGGTGGAATGGCCAATCTATCGTGTGGCATTGGATTGGAGGGTATCATGAGTCTAGTAATGGTACAGATTTGTTTTACAGTGGGACATACACAAGCTGCCTCATTTGCATCCACAGCCTCCGCCGCTGGCGCTCTTTCCGTTGCCTGCCGTCAATATGCTGTCGTTGTCGCCTCGCTCGGTATGTTCGTGGATGCGGAGCTCTGTTTAGCGGCGTCAGCATGGTGATGATAATGTAACAGCTGTTCCTTTGTAGGGCCATGCTCACTGTACGTATGATCGTCGCCTTTGTTGTCCATCTTTCGGCCCTGGACGACGTTTTGCCGCAAGATCGTGGCCACGTCTTCGGCGTGCTTAATGGCGGACTCGATGCTGGAAGTAGAGTCGAGGGCGCGATTCTCCTGGAAGCCCTGTCGGATCTGGGTTTGGGCAGCGGAGAGGACGTGGACGTCGCCTGGTCAAGTCAGCCTCGCTGAGGATCGTGAGGATTTCTCTCTGTGCTTGCGCAACCTACCCTGAAAGGCGATTCGCGCAGCGCGCAGAAGATTTCGATAGGCCGCCAATGACATTGTGTCGAGTAATTGATTGGGCTTGCTGTATTTAAAAAAGGAGAAGAAATAGAAAACAGAGAGAATTGCACAATCACGCAGACTTGGTTCAATATCGAGATGCTTTTACAGTGGAGGCTCAACCATAAAGAACGGAGGCCCGGTTCTGCCGCCTTCCGCTAACCGACCGCTGGCTCAAGAAGCCCCGCCATTGGTTTAGGTGGGAGCAAAGAAAAAAAAAGAAAAAAACTGGAGATTGCCTCAACGCCTTTAGTCGAGCCGTTTCTCTTCCTCCTTCGTTCCTCAACCCCAAAACTGCCGTCATTGTCTCAATCGTAGTCACAATGGCTTCCGTCAGTCAGGTTGTCACTCTTCCGCTGCCCGCCCTGCCCGAGGGCTGGAGCGCCGACAAGGACTTCAAGGCCGTTGGCAAGCTGTCGGGCGCCGTCCAGCGCAGCATCGAGCCTGTCGGACCGCACTTCCTGGCTCACGCCCGCCGAGCCCGTCACAAGCGCACCTTTTCCGAGGACGACCGGATCCAGGCCCAGGAGAGCGCCAAGAACGTCGAGGACGTCGACGATGGCGAGGAGAGCGAGCCCGAGGACCCCATGATGCTGCAGCTGCAGGCCAAGGACTGGAAGGTGGGTTGGACGTGATGCATTCCATCTCAAGTTGGTGTCATCATGTCAAAGGATCGTGCTAACGAGAGACACCAACCAACGCAGACCCAAGACCACTACAAGGTGCTCGGCCTGTCCAAGTACCGCTACAAGGCCACCGAGGAGCAGATCAAGAAGGCCCACCGCAAGAAGGTGCTCAAGCACCACCCCGACAAGAAGGCCGCCTCGGGCCGCACCGAGGACGACCAGTTCTTCAAGTGCATCCAGAAGGCCACCGACGTGCTGCTCGACCCCGTCAAGCGCCGCCAGTTCGACTCCGTGGACGAGGAGGCCGACGTCGAGCCGCCCACCAAGAAGCAGCTGCAAAAGGGCGACTACTACAAGCTCTGGGGCAAGGTCTTCAAGTCCGAGGCCCGCTTCTCCAAGATCCACCCGGTGCCGACCTTTGGCGACGCAAACTCCACCAAGGAGCACGTCGACGAGTTCTACAACTTCTGGTACAACTTTGACAGCTGGCGGTCCTTTGAGTACCTGGACGAGGACGTCCCCGACGACGGCGAGAGCCGCGACCACAAGCGCCACGTCGAGCGCAAGAACGCAAACTCGCGCAAGAAGAAGAAGGCCGAGGACAACGCCCGCCTGCGCAAGCTGCTGGACGACGCCTCCGCCGGCGACGAGCGCATCAAGCGCTTCCGACAGGAGGCCAACGCCGCCAAGAACAAGAAGAAGCTCGAGAAGGAGGCTGCCGAGAAGAAGGCTGCCGAGGAGGCCAAGGCCAAGAAGGAGGCCGAGGAGAAGGCCAAGGCCGACGCCGAAGCCGCCGCAAAGGCCGACCGCGAGGCCGGCAAGAAGGCCAAGGAGGCGGCCAAGAACGCCCTCAAGAAGAACAAGCGTGTGCTCAAGGGCTCCGTCAAGGACGCCAACTACTTTGCCTCTGGCGACGCCTCTGCCGCCCAGATCGATGCCGTCCTGGGCGATGTCGAGCTGGTGCAGGGCAAGATTGACGCCGATGAGATTGCTGCTCTTGCCGGAAAGCTTAACGGTCTGACGGTGGCGGATGAGATCAAGGGTGTCTGGAGTGCCGAGGTGAAGAGGCTGGTTGATGCGGGCAAGCTGAAGGAGGGCGATGTCAAGACGCTGGCGTAGACGGGTCTTGGGACGGAGGTGACGGGATATAGAATTTAAAAGCACATTAGACTGATGGCAACTAGATTCGATTTCAAAGCGAACTTTTGAACATCTTTGCACTGATTTTAATTGTATACTGTGATCAATACTTCCTTGGGGTCTGTATAACTACCTAGGTATGAAATCCATGAGAGGCCCCCTCTATGTATCAAGCACGCGGCCATAGTTCTCATCACTTATACCATGAGCTGTGATTTGACACAGTCTACCGGCTGTTGATGAACATCAGCTGATAGCAAATCCTAACAAATATGCCAGCTTGATGCGAATCCTTCAAATCCCACGGGAAGACTCAAAATGTTCATGACTACCTAGTATCGTATATCCCAACCATCGCCAAGGCTGTACATGTACGTAAGTCCTCAGCCTCTCTCGGCCCCCGCGGATCCCGAATAATCCGAACCGTTGTCCATGTACCTCGCCTCACACGACGCATGCATGAGTAGGTACATACATCAATGCCACTCAAGTTTATTCTCCGCTGCAATCCGTTTAGCCTTGGTCTCTCATTTCTCGGCCACCAGCCTCTGCATCTTTGCCGTCTTAGTCCAGGGATTAGAAGACAGCTTTGTTGGAAAATTCTTTTGTGCTTGGTTTGTCTCGGACCCTGATATCGACCCCAATCTCGAGTACCTGTAGATTTTCACTGAAGATACTGGCAAGCAACAAGCATCATCCGTACCCTCTAGTGAAGCCCTAGAACCGACACTCCTCGTCTTCCTCTCATCCATCTTCTTGTCCTGCACGGAAATAATAATCAATCATCGATACAGGAGGTAAAGAAAAGAGTCACGGATCGACGTTGAATCTCCTGAAGTACGGCCCTAGAGAGGGAGAGCTACAGCCTCTTATATAATCCGACAACCAACAACATCTTTGGCAATAAGAACAATGCAGAATCTCGCGCCGTCCGCGGCCACCGACGCACGAGCGCTCCGCAAGGCTGTAAGTGCATTCTGATTCTTCTTTGCACGTGAACTCAGCTAGGAACAAGGTATAGACTGCATATCAGTCTCGGCTTCTTGGCGAGATGATACTGTAAGATGGAGTCGAAGAGATTCGTTAATTGGTTGATTCATATACAGCTGACAAGCACGTCTCCCTTATGTGAAATAGTGTGACCAGTGTCGTCAACGCAAGGTGAGTGAGCCCATCAAAGTATCTTGTCATTCTTCACCCATGAACTCGGTCGCTGAGCTCAACACGGTCTCTTCAAGATCCGCTGTGACAAAAACGACCCGTGTTCCAACTGCGTAACGGCCGAAAGACGTTGCACCTCGACTGCGTGGCAACGGCCCAAGGAGCTTCGCCAACGGGTCCTCATCTCGTCGCAGTAGTGAGTTGCCCTCCCCCTGCATCTCCAGCTTCATTCTCATCCTTGCATGAACGTTTGATGCGTCTCAACTCATCATCTCTGCTGACTCGACATCGTATGAACCTCTCAAAGTGAGAAGAAGATTGACCGGATTGAAGCCCGCCTCGCCAACATTGAGAGTCTCCTCAAGAACATATCGTCCTCAACCACCACAGACGCCTCGAGGTTCATCCACACGCCACAGACAGACCCCGCCGTGCCAGCCACCACTTCAACCGCCGACTATGACAGCTCCGACGAGGAGTCCGTCCTAGGCGGCGACTCGGGCCTGACCGTCCACACGACCTTTGCGAGCGAATTCCTCGAGCGCGCTGTCCAGAAAGCGCCCCTACCGGCTGTGAATCCCAAGATGGAGACGGCTCTCGCCAACCTGAGCCAGCTTGTTGAGTTGCAAAAGCACCGCTCCATCAGTCACGGGCCTCGATTTCCTCTGCAGCAGCCGGTGCCTCCAGGGGGTGTGAGCAAGCTGCCCATGCCCCCTATGGCAACGGTGGTTGCCCTGTTGAAGCATGTCAAAGGTATGCAACAAGCCAAACACCGGCTCCGAGCATGACTTCCTCCTATTTTTTGGGAAAGGCCGGGAAAGGTTGAACAAAAAGAGACATGCAATCTGACTCAAACCACGCTCATCCAGCCGCCCCTCCCACCTTCTTCACCATCCTCTGCACCCTCGTCGGTATCAAGGACTTTGCCGACCTGTGCCGCACCGTCTACTTCCCCGCCGAAGACTTTTCAGACGCCACCTTTGCCGTGGTCAACGCCATGCTGTACAACCTCTTCGTGGAGCAGCACTCGCTGGCCAAGGACGAGGCACTGCGCGAAGAGTACAACTCGTACGTGACCATCTGCAAGACGAATCTCGAGACGACGCTGGCCAACTTCCCGCTGTTTCTGTCTCCGAAGATTGAGAATGTGCAGGCTCTGCTGCTTGGGGTGAGTGTGCTTCTCAGTAACATAGCTTGTTGTATGCGTGATGGATTTGTGATGTGCTGATACAATTCGACGACTCTAGTGCCTCTATGCCATCGACGTCTCCCGACCCTCGGTGGCGTGGCATCTCATCACTATGGCGGCCTGGCTGTGTCAAGCAGGCGGCTACCATCGTACCGAGTCTCTCCGGAACGACCCCCCGCAGGTTGCTCAGCAAAAGAAGGTCATCTTCTGGCATGTGTATACTCTGGACAAGGGCCTGGGCCTCAGGCTTGGACGGGCGTCGGTCATAGCAGAGTGCGATATCGATATCAAACGGGAGTTCGAGGTCAACGGCTTCGACCATTTGACGTCTACCACGTTCCCGACGCTGTGGGTTGAGATTAGCAGCCTGCAGAGCCGAATCTACGAACAATTGTGAGTGGTGTAGTCGCAGGATGAAGGAGCCCGTTTGCAGTTTGGCAGGAAAAAAAAGCTCGCTAATGACTGTTGCCCCTTGCAGATACAGCCCAGTCGCTCTGGCAAGCCCTCAGTCAGATCTGATCCAACGAGCTCGAGCCCTGGCCGCAGAATGCAGCCGCCTAGAAGTTGAGACGGACGAGACGCGAGAGAAGGTGTACACACTCCTCAAGTCGATAGGTACTTCGGACGTCGTCGACGTCTTCATCAAGGGCGACGAGGTGCAGTTTTACGTCACCAAGACGCTCATCTACCGCGTCATACCGGCTCCGGAAAACTCCATCACGAGATTCTGCGACGAATGCTTAGATGCGGCCCGTCACGCAATGAGGACGCACCAGGAGTGTGTTCGATTCATGGACATTAGCACGTACATGCGGTCCATGTACATCCACTGGTAAGAAATGAGTCTCAGCCTCGTTGAAGCCAGATCTTGCCAGATACCAGAAAGCAAAACAACGAACCGCCTTTGTTGAGTCCCGAATTGCTGACCGTGTGTCTCCCCCACTGAACAGGAACCTCTTATTGACGCCATTCGCCCCGTTCTTCGTTCTCTTCTGCTACGTCATTGAGACGGCTTCGCTGGTAGACCTCAGGGTCCTCCAGGACTTTGTCGATTCCCTCGAGGGCGCAAGAGGGCTCTCGGAGCCCATTGATAAGCTCTACCGTCTCTGCCGGGTCATGTGCGACATTGCCACGTTCTATGTAGAAGCCAAGGGCCAGCAGCAGCAAAGTGAAAACTCCATTTCCATAGGAGATGAATTCGAGATGTACTTGAGCCAGCTGGGCTTCATCCCCAACGACGATCAAGCCATGGCCAACGCGGACACCACCGACGCGGGGGCGCCTATGCAGGGCAGTGACCAGGTGGCGCAGCTTGCGGATTGGTTTGTAGGCAGCCGCAACATGATCGGCCTTCTGGAGGAGGACTTGTCGCAGATTGAGTCTCATAGATGGATGCAGCCCGATGACGAGCTGTGAGGGTTCTGGACGCTTTGGATAGGCTGTTGGATATGAGCCGCAGCAGATGCAGCGACGATATTCGGTATGATCACCATGGACATAGAACTAATCGCCTGCAATAATAGAAGATGGAATCCAAACAAGTATCGACGCAGCATGTGACGTCGTCTTTTGGGCATGTCAATCGGTGGGAAACCTCGGGTCGTAGACTTCGTAGCCTTCATCTTCCGTATCGCTTTCCACGAGGGAGCCCTTGTAGAGACGCGCGGAAGATGTCGCCGGTTTCCCCTTATCTGTGAGAGCGCCAGCGGTGGGATTCGCTTGCTTGCGGGGCGAGTCTGTCGACGCTGGCTGCGATGCGGCAGCTGAAGTCGATGCGTCTGCCGGCGCGAAAGCGCTCTTGAAGCCCGTTTTCTTGAAGCCGCCCTTCTTGAAGCCACCGCCTCCGCCGCCGGATGACGGCGCATCCTGGTCGCTGATCTTGATGCTGACTATGCCGTCTGCCTTGGCCTCGGCCCTCCTCGCCTTTGCGCCGGCGTTGGGATCGCGCACCATGGCCTTCATGTCCTTGAGCCGCTGCTTGTGGCTGTGGTCATAGCTGCCGAGGTGGGCCTCATATTCGTTCATGCGGGAGTAGCCCTTGGAGCAGAGGGTGCAGTAGAAGGACTTTTGGGCCTCTTTCGCGGAGGATGTTTGCGCGGGAGGAAGGGTTTGGTGTCTCTGGAACAAGGACGCGTTAGTTGGTGATGCTGTACTGAAGAGTAGGGAGTCTGTGAGACTGCTGGAGAAGTACGTACTGGAGGCATCTTGACGGCTCCAGCTGCAATCGCGGGAGAGCTGAGCGGTAACAATTGGGATGTGAATCGTCAAGGATCGTGGAGACTGTTCGTGATAGCTTCACACTTCAAAACGTCACGCTTCTCGTTGGATTGGAGATGTCGGAAGATCGGAGGCAAAGGCCCGACAGAGCTATGGTGGGGCAGACGGAGGAGACTGTCCACTCTCGGTCCTGGGATTTACTGCTTACGGAGTAGCTGCAAGTACTCTTTGGTACGAGATCTACCGCAAGAATACCGTATAGTACCTTAGATCTAAGTGCCGCCAGGTACTGCTGTCGCTGTCCTAACAGCCCTACCACTCACTTGGATTTATCAACCAACTTGTCAAAGTTCTTTGTCACAGTATGAATTGCTGCCGTGTACGAGGCCCCATAACTGAACTGGCCGTTGAAAGTGCCCTTCGGCTCTGGCCTGGCATTGGCTCTCACAGGATGGGCAATCATCTCGCTACTTCTGGTGGCTCACGCAAGGGAGAAGGGCGATATCATAGCGTCGAGCAACTACTTGGAAGGTGACCGGTCCAAGACCAGTGGCTTGCAAGGAAGATGCCGTAGCCTCATCCGACGTGGTCCTACAGTACATACAGCACAGGGATACCCCGTCTGCAGAATAGATGAAAATCTTCTGACGCCTGTGTGTATGAAGTACATCTACACCATACATGCCCTGCTAGAGCCAATGAGACAAGGGAATTCTTGGAGGGCGTGAGGAAATACAACGTCTTAATCAAGGTGCGGGTGCTTGAGACAACTGTATGATTGCGGAACTCCCGCGGCCCAATCAGACGCCCATTGAGCGAGCCTGGTGGCTTGCATCGTCTTCCAGAAAGGGAAGCGGAAAGGAGAAGACATGTTTGAAACAGACGAGACTCAACGGCAGCTAGGTATAAACAAATACATCAAGCCGCCTCAATGTGTCTTTGCTGGTTGTTCTGTCCATCCATCACCGTACCTAAAGTAGGCAGTACTATTGAGTTGAGATATCAACCAAGTACTTCTCGATTAGGCATAGACTATCCCCCACGATCTTGTGGTCCATTGCCATTGGCAGCCTTTTTTTCCTTCTTATTTTTTCCTTCTCAACGTACTCCGTTCTCAGACCATGCTTTGATGCTCGTACGGGACATGCAGGTCTCGGGAAATTTCGTCTCTGCCTCAGACTCTTTCTCATAGCCAAGAGCCTGCCCAAGTACTTCAGTTGTTGATTTGAAACAATTCCGCTGTGAATACCGACCCCGAGCAAGGAAGAGAGGGACCGTCCAAGGAAGCCCCGTCCGCCTTCTCCATGGAGAGCGACTCAGACGCCGAGAGCCCGCGAGGCTGGCGTGAGCGGAGGAACTCGACGCTGACGGCCATTTCGCTCCTCCAGCTTGATCCTGCACCCATGGAGGACTCAGACCCGGACACACCCACGGAGGAGAAGGGGCCAATCGATCCCTTGGCTGCAGATGCCGCCATGGAAGGCGGTGCGGGCAGTATCAAGCCTGGCTCGACCATGGCGCCGGGGTTGAGTGGCAGTGGCCGAGGCGCCATCTATTACCGTGGGTGTTTTGCCTTCCTTTTCACTCTTCACTGTTCCTTTCTGTTTTTGCCTGATTCTTCTTTTCGATTTCTGCTTCTATTTTTATCCCTGTTTCCACTCAATTTCACCTGCGTTGCAACCCTGTCTCATGCGGGCTCTTTCTGAGAGCACATATCCGTCCATTACAGTTCTTTTGTGCTAATTCCACACATAGTCACCCGGTTGCAAAAGTATTCCAGCTATGCCATGTCCGCCTTCACCACCATGCACCTTGCCAATGTATCTCTCATTCCCGCAGTCACACGAAGCGTGGCTGGCTCGGAGACTTACCTGCTTATGGCCCGGGAGCTCTACCAGACCGCCATCACGGAGCCGTTGCTGGTTGGCCTGCCGGTCCTGACACACATCGGCTCGGGCATCGCGCTGCGTCTGCTGAGAAGGTCCGAGAACATTAGGAGGTACGGCGGATCGACTCCCGGCATGTACGCCCTGCTGCGTTCCCGGACAGACGCAACCGCCGCGCCGTCTCGCTCCTCGGTCCAGCTCTGGCCGCCACTCAGCTGGATATCTTGGTCCGGGTACGTCTTCACGGCTTTCTGGGGGGCCCACGTCTGCGTGAACAGAGTCTTGCCGCTGGTGGTCGAGGGCGACAGCTCCAACATTGGCCTGGCCTACGTCTCCCACGGCTTCGCGAGACACCCTCTGGTCGCCTCCTTTGCCTACAGGGGCTTGATTGGAGTGGGCTGCGGCCATATGGTCTGGGGACTCGCCAAGTGGCTTGGGATTGCGCCGTCGACAAAGGGCTGGTGGGGGAGTGAGGCGGTCACGGTGGACAGGAAGACCAAACGGCAGCGCAGGCGGCGGTGGTTGGCCATCCAGGCCGCAGTAGTGGCAGCTGCCGCATTGTGGGCGGTCGGAGGACTGGGGGTTGTCGCGCGAGCAGGGCCGGCGGATGGATGGGTTGGGAAGTTGTACGACGATCTGTTTGCACGAGTTGAGTTGTGACGATGGAGGCTGTGGTTGCAGCAACTTGCGTGGGAGATCTGTTGATGTTAGCAAGTGAGAGAGGGCCTAGACGCATCATGATGAATACACACGATCTTACGAGCACAGCAGTCACATCCTCAACCTGATTGTGATGTAGAATATCCGAGATGATGCTATGAACCACGGTCAGGATAACCACGGTCAGGATAGCCACGGACCGGATAGCCACTGGTGACTATCTCTATGCAAATGATTCACGCTGGGAGGGAGACACGGCATTTCGGACATCTATAAAGTATCAATGTATAAGCGTAGCTACATCATTCTCTTCCCCTCTCCCTCATTGTGCAATTGCGTTGGCACTTGTGCACGCTTGAAGACACTGAGCATATATGAGACCTGTGAAGAGTGGACGGAAGACACGGGGGTGACAAGAGACGAGATACAAGAGCGGACCTGAACGGAAGGCGAAAACAAATATGATCGAAGAGGGGGGGGGTATGAGAGACTGTGAAATTACATAGACGCCTTCATGGATCCATACTTGTCGCTGGGGGGTTGAGGCTCAGCCCTGCTTGGACTTTTCTCTCACTTTTCTTTGAGAGCGAAGATCAGAGGGCAGAGACTGGCCGCATCAAGAGAGAAAGGGGGGTTTGATGAGCTGTTCTGCAGCGTGCATGCTTCGTACATGCACGTACATACATTAGCAACAGCGGGTATGCTTGCAGGTAGATTTTTTTTTTTTTTTTTTTTTTTTTTTTTTTTTTTTTTTTTTTTTTTTTTTTTTTTTTTTTTTTTTTTTTTTTTTTTTTTTACAAGCCCTTTTTTTCTTTTTGCTTGCATGCGTATTGCATGCATCTCGGACTCTGGACCATGGCTTGGACTATGGCGACCTATTGGCCTGACATCCACGGCTGATACAAGCGTACCTGCAGGCGACTCGTTTGAGAAAGTGACTTGTCGTAGAGAGTGGGAATGGATCGAAGCCACGGCTGAAGTATGAGGACGAGGACGAGTCAAAGATGGGCGGAAGAAGGCCTGACGAGTGAGTCGCTGGCGGCTTGGGAGGTGGATGCCAGAGCCGGGTGAAAGCGAGGGGGGAAAAAGCAAAGAAAGATATCATGGCACATTATTCTGGTGTTTCTTTTTGATTTTTCAGAGGGGCTGAGGGTGCTACTAGTGGCGGGAGCAGTTGAGAGGTACCCGTCTGCGGAGGATGCCATACCAGGGTTACTTTGTCGAGACGGGAAGTCCTCAATGCCTGATCCCTGGCTAGCAGGTGGGAAGCAAATGGTGCCTATTCGTGGCTGAAGAGCAGTCCAACTGCGATTGGACAGGGACCCTGATGAGGGAGGGAGGGGAGGGGTAGGATTCGCGATGTATCATGTATGTAGGAAGAGTCGAGTCGACGCAAAGTACAGGTATCGAGCTGGAGCAGAGAGGAGAGAGGAACCTTTGAAGGGGAGGCAACTGTGCTCAGCTTGCATGTAGGCCGAAAGAGACGGAACAATCTACTAACCTGGACCTTGACGCGTCCCATTATTATCATATGGCCATGACAAGTGCAAGGACTATTGTATTTCTGTACGGCGGCACTGGATGAACACGGAGTCTCGAGGTTCCAATTCTCTCTCGTTGGAGGGGAGCCCTATATAAGACGGCGAGGGACCCGGAAGCCAGCACCAGCTTGGGAGCCCGCTCAAGGCTCTAAATCCCGGCACCTCGACCAGCAGCCAACAGCGCGGCTTCGGGGCCCCTTCCAGCATCCCCAGCGCTATTCCTTCAGCGGCCTTCAGTTGGCGTCGATTAATCATCTCACACTCGAATTTGCCCCCAACCTCACCTCCAGCCAACTCCTCCCCAGAACACAACATATCCCACGTTTGTGTCACCGACGTTGGGAACTCCCCATCCGCTCCTTGTCTCTCCCTCCCTAGAGAGACGCTTTTTGATATCTTACCGTTATCTCTCTCTCTCTCTCTCTCTCTCTTTTTTTCTCCGGGGTTGGAAAAGCAACGGTTGCCGTGCCCCTCACATACTCGCACCATCACCCTCTTCCACAACCTGGTCCACTGCATCCTGCATGCTGTGACGACGCTGCAAATCGCTGGACGAAGAGCTGCTGCTTGCTGTCTTGTTCATCGGTAGGGCGACTCGCACAATAAAGACATGCACTTCCGCTGACGATCTCTGCACCGAAGCGGGCAGTTCGTCCACAGTTTACAATATCATCTCTGTTCTTTTCCTCCCTTCTCCTCTCGGTCTTCGTCTCATCTTCCTTGATCCTTTTGTCGGACACGCTCCGACCTTGTATCAACCAGCCACATCTGCACATATCCATCCCACAGGCAAACACCGTTCCCCAGGACGATGTCTGTCAGAAACATGAAGAGAAAAGGGTCGCACAGCGACCCTGGCAGCAGCCACCTCCAGCCAGACGGGCGTGCCGCCCTCACCCTCCCTCGCGACGACGAGGCTTCGGCCAAGCGGCTGCGTCTCACCAGCAAGGCCGCCACCGTGGAGCTCAAAACGCCCTCGTACGACCTCGCCCGCCATGTGTCGGACGAGATCCTGCTGCGCATCTTCTCCTACGTCGACGAGCACACGCTGCTGGCCGCCTCGGCCGCGTCGCGTCGGCTCTACAGGATCGCGTCGGATCCCCAGCTGTGGCGCGTCCACTACTACCACCGGTTCATCCTGCCGCGCGCCGACCGCATTCCGGGGCTCAAGCTCGAGGCAGAGGCCAGCGGCCAGGGCGAGCCGCAAGCATCTGCAGGGGCCAACGCCGCCCAGGGAGGCAGCGGTGGCTCCAGCTCCTTGAACGACTCCAGCTCCCGAAGGCTGGCCCCCACGCTGGCTGCTCACGCCGATGCCGAGCCAGCTGAGCCGTTCAAGCCCGCTGATCCGGCCGACAAGTCCGGCCATCCCACGGACTACGTCGACTGGAAGCAGCAGTACCGCCTGCGACACAACTGGGCCCGCGGCCTCTGCGAGGTGCGCCAGGTCGAGGTCAGCCCCATCAACTGCTCCCTGGCCCCCGTCCTGGAGCGTCGGACCTTGGTCAAGGTTGTCCATGGCATTGCCGTCACCGTCGACCTGCAAGCCGGGCTCCGGGCCTGGGACCTGCGGACGCAGCTCTCGATTGCGCAGACAACCACAGAGACCCATGACGGCATCCGCCTCGTGCCTACGGCGCTCTCTCTGGACGGCCAGAGGTTTGACGCTGGGGTCTTGGACATCATGCTGGGCTTCAACGACGGCACCTTTGGCATCTGGCGGCTGACGATCAGCCAGGGCAAGCTGGCCGTCCTGTATCGCCAGGACAAGAGCTACGTGGGAAGACTCACGTCGGTCGCCTACTCTTACCCGTACGCCCTGACGGCTGCCGAGCTGGGCTTCATCTCCCTGTACACCTTTGACTCACCAGCCCCCGAGCCGGAGTCGATGCCTGCTGCTGCTGAGCCGAGCCGCTACAGCGGTGACGCGGGCTACCTCGACGACGACGAGCTGTCGACGCTCCAGGTGGGAGGCGAGGTCGACAAAAGCGCGGATCTCTCACACCCCTTTGTGCTCTCGTCGCTCAAGTCCGACTACTCGCGGCAGCCGCTGGTCTTGTCCCTCCGCCAGCTCAAGGACTCGGCCGTTGCGTCCATTGCCTACTCGTTCGACACTGTGAGCGGCTGGGCCATTGGTATTCAAAACTTTGACATCCGGCCCTCGGGCTGCTCCAAGCCCGACGTCATCACGTCTCGCGTTGCCTACACTCTGCCTGCCGATACTCGCGGCCTGACCGCGCCGGCTCACTACCGGCCAAAGTGCCCTACATGCGCCAACTTTCCCGACTCGTACTTGGACGACGACGAGGGCGGGCCGGCCAAGCTCTGCTACAGCCACCCCTATCTGCTCGCGACGATGCACGACAACACGCTCGTGCTCTTTGTCGTTACTGCAACCGAGAAGTCTTTTGCCATCTCGAACCCTACGAGGCTCTACGGGCACACCTCGGGCATCGCTGATGCCGATGTCACGCCAGAGGGGAGAGCCGTGAGTGTCAGTGAGCGAGGCGATGAGATTCGCGTCTGGGATCTTGAAGGGGGCCGTCGCGACATGAGCGTCGAGGTGAGGCCCCGGCCTGGCAGAGAATCCGACGATGTAGAAGACGAATACGCCTCTTCGGACGCGGAGCAGAGGCGGAACTGGGTTGGGACAGACGACCAAAGAGTGACTGTCCTGAGCGAGACGCTGGACGGTCGGGAGAGTCTGGTCACCTATGACTTTACCTGATTCTGTTTCAGCGGTCCATTATTTGCATACTTGTCACAGACGGCGTTTGGAAAGAGAGGGAATAGGTTACAGCATCTACAGGATGTACAGCCGTGGATATACTAGGGATCGGGAAAGCGATGGCTTTTTGTTTTTCTTTCTTTTTTTTTCTCCCTTGGGATGGATATGGAACACCTGGCAGGCGGCTCACGTTTCGATACAAGACGTATGCATTTCTGAGGACGTTTTTTCTTTCGTCCATCTGTCGGATATGATGCAAGATTTCAAAAAAAGGAAGCGTATACTGCGACTGAAGGATATAATCTGGGTGCTCGGGGTCTCTTTTGAATTTTGTTCTTTTGCTTTTTTAGCACGGTTGGCTGTGACATAGACCTATGTTTCCTCTCCGTCATTGCTATTGCTACTCCGGCTCTTATCCAGTGATGTCCCCCATGCTTGGCTGCCACGACACCTCTGATCTAGTCACCGTGGCTTGGCTGCGAACGACTTCAAGATGAACACTCATGGTCTGCCGTCGGGGGTTGACTTTGATAGTCACTCTGCTGCTCCAGCACGCGGCTAGACGAATGATGCCGTCAGACGAGAGACGCAGCTAGACGAGAGGCATGGTCATGAAACAGAATCCTGCGGAATTCAATAGCCGTCCATATTGAAGATCTGGGCATTGCGTAAAGGGGCCCCAGTCGAAGAGGGATAGACAGACAGACATGCTGAGATTTCTGTGACGGGATCTGCTGAGTGAATCTTGTGGTTGTTCCGTGTTGCAATGAGGCTCTTGACAAACGTATGCGAGACGTAGATCAACAAGAGAAATGAGATTTGACGAGTTTTTGATTCTCGATTTTACTTGGTCGTACAATTTGCTCTCCGGCAATTATGCAGTTGTTAAGACTATTATACATCTTTTATTCCCATCCAACCATCCATGCTCTCTCAAACAGTCCCTCTCACACTCGATTGATTCATGGCATCTCCGACGCAACCTGATCTGGCTTCATAGGCTCCTGCTCCGAGGCGGTAGGATGGTCCGCACTGGCGAAGCCTTTCTGGCCCTTCTCGACGCCCTCGGGCAGATCCCATCCATGGTACCTCACGGGATCGACCCTATTTGCTTCCGCAGCAATAGCTCCCAATGAAGTTCCCTCCTTCTTGCGACCCCTCGGGTGCACCCTGGACTCAGTGTGCTTCTTGCCCGGCAGCTGCGCGGCGACTTCTCGTCCTTCCTGGCCCTGCATGGGGACGCCGACGCCCTTGTATACGTCCTTTGATGTGGCGCCGGGGAAGTCGAGGGGATCCGTCCAGGTGGAGGGGTCGACGTCGGGGTTGTTGGCCTGGCCGGGGATCTCTGAGATGGGATTGGGGCGGAAGGAATGCTCTGCTGGGGCGGTTCCGGGGGGATATATCTCGAGGTGGGATTCGGGGAGGCGGTCGTTGCCGACTTTGACGCCGGGTTTGTGCTGCAAAAGATGATTGAGTTAGCCACTGTTTTTGAAGATGACGAGTCAAATTGAAGTTACTCATTGATGACTTACTCCTCCCTTCATCATGGGCTCGGATGGCGGGCGGCGAGCGTGGAATTCGCCAGTGTAGTGTTTAGGCCCGTGTTCAGCCATGTTTGACGATTGTATGTTGTGATGTTGCGTTTGACGGAGTTTTGTTTGGGTGTAACGTGTCAATGAGTAAGTAGTGGATGAAAAAATAAATATGAATGTCAATTGAGTTAATTCGAGTCACTTAATGTTTGGTTGTCGTTCAGTTTATATAGGCCTCTTGCTCTGAATCAAACGTGTCTATGATTTCATCGCCTGCGGTTGTCAGAGGATTACATCATACCGCGTCTCCACTGAAGGCAATGGATTCAGTTCGGTTTGGAGTGTTTCCAGGCGTTGGATCTCCAAGCGAGGATGATGAAACGGCTGCATCATTCTTTCGAAATGCATCTAAAACGGGCAGCCAGTTGCAATGAGACGAGGGTGGCGACCAGCCTCATCTTTGATGGCGCTTGATAAGTGGAGAAGGGGTCTTTGAACTTGCTATGAACACTTCAGGAGAGAGAGAGATATGGAAGATGGACGACGTTGATTGAATACATTTCTTGTGTTCCTTGATTTGTTAAAATCGACGAGATGCAGATGAGCGAGCAATTGTCAACGTTGTCGTCTCGTGTACGTATGTCTTGAACAAGTGGTGAACACAAAGTGAAGGCCTCGTGTTAGTTCGAATTGCCTGGTACTCCTATGTACTGTATGCAATTGCCTAGTCTTGATCAAACCTAGAGCTATACATCGCTGGAAAGCTTAATATCCTTTATCTGCCCATTAAATCCCCGTCCAATCGTCTGCATCGGCGCCTCAATCGCCATCGGCCCCTCCTGCATGTATCCTCCCCAGATGCCCATCAGGATCGTCACCTCCTGGCGCTGCTTGCCCACCGAGATGAACGTCTGAGGACCAATTCCCTGGACGGTGACGTCGCTCCATTTGTTGAGAGGCAACGTCAGATTGACTGGATACGCAATGTTATGGGACACGAGCATGAGGTTCGTTGACGAGCCGTTGCCGTTCAGAAAGCTGCTGTCAGGGCCAGAGAAGAGCGTGCCGCCGTGAGACTTTGGCATCACCGAAAAGCAAAGCGTGTAGTTGCGTCCCTTGCTCGTCAGAGGAGTCTTGAGATGGGCTCCGCGGCCGTTGAGCTGGAGAGCGCCGCCGCTCACATAGGCGCCGTTTTCGAGGTGCCCGTGATAGTTGTTTCCAGAGCCATCGAGGACAGCAACCGCCGACAAGAGGCCACCATGGCCGAAATTGTAGGATACAATGGTCGGACCCTTGGAGGGAATGCGCTGGTCGAGATTCTGATCCGGCACTGCTGGCTGCAGAGTAGCGAATAGGCTGGCATAGTCCTTCTCCTGCAGCGAGCCTCCCCATTGCTTGTCGGCCAGAGCCGGCAAGCCGTTGCGGACCATGTAGTAAGCTTCGTGGTATGTACTCGCGTTGGGGCCCCAGTCGTTCCATACCACGGCCAGATGGCCAAGCACGTTTGGGCTACCTCGAGGGGGATTGTTTGTCGCGTTGGCATTGTCGAGAATATTGGGCGCGAAAGCACTGCCATCGGGGGCGCCGTGGAAGACGCGCTGGGTATCGAGCTCCTTGGGATAGACGTCGCCGTCGGAATACTTGAGATCGAGGTAGAAATAGTCGTCGCTGTTAACAATGTTGTATCCCTTGTCGATAAAGTCGAAGAGGCCGTTGTCTTGGCCAATCTGCCAATGCTGGATCGTCACGTCCTTGTCGACGTTGACGGAGCCAGGGGCAGACGAGGGCGGGAACGTGCCCCAGATGCGAGTGCTCTTCCCAGAGATGGACCGGATGTAGGCGCTCATGTCGTTGACAAACGTGCTGTACTCGTCAATGAAGTTGCTGTCGTACTCGTCTGCCCCGATGTGGACAACCTTGGAGTGAAAGTTGTTGATGACGGCCTTCCAGTACGACTTGACCGTGGGAAGCGTCTCCGGATGGCTCAGGTTGAGCATGCTAAAGTCGGAGAGCGCAATCTCGGGCCTCCAGTCAGTCGTCGCCATCGAGTGTCCCGGCGACTCGAGCTCAGGCAAGATGGTCACGCCACGACGAGCACACTTTTGCTGCAACTTGTCGAAGTCGGACGGGCTGTATGTCTCGTTGACGGGGCGAGCGAGGCCAGCGACTGCCGGGTCAGGGGAATCGACTCGAAACGCCGCGTAGAGCTGGAGGGCGAGCTCGTGAGAGCCGAGCTTGGCGGGGTCCCAGACGTGGTCGCTGAGGTGGAGATGGAAGACGTTTTGCTTGAAGAACGAGAGGTAGGAGCACATTTCTGCGAGGAAGTCGGCTGGGTAATAGTGGCGACCGACATCGAGCTTTAAAGAAGCGAACAGGCAGGACACTGGTCAGTCGTTGGGTGTTCAAGGTGAGCTGTTTGTCCTGACTCTGTGACATACCATCATGCCTCTTTCTGACCATCCAGGAGAGTCGACACCCGTCCCAAGCTTGAGCTTCTTGTCGTTGATCAACGACTGCTGCAGGACTGTCCGAGTCCCCCACCAAGCTCCAAGAGGGCTGGCACCGCTGACGGTAACTCCTGAAGAAGTCACGATAAGGCGGTAGCCCTCTGAAGTCCTGTTTCCCGCGGCGTTGACAAACTGTGGCTTGTCACGGTCCAGCGTGAGATAGATGGAATTTTTAATGGCCTTGGATCCAGGGACCAAGACGGCGTCGATGCCAATGCCGGCCAGATCATCTCGAAACGTCTCTGCAAACTCCCACAGGGTGGGAGGAATAAAGGTGAGGCCATCTTCATCGCGGGCAGACGAGTGGGCAAGTTCGACAACGATGGTGTGGACCTTGCTCAAGTCGAACGTTCGGTCAGAGGAGATGTCGAATGGCACCGTCGGTATTCCTAGGAGTTGGGTGCGTGCTATCTGCTGGATTAGAGCTGATCAAAACCTGCTTCAATGAACTAGTAATCACGTACCTAGGGCAGCCAAGCTCGTAATCACCACGAGAAATTTCATAGTGTTTTCAATGGCAATCCCTCCGTGCCACGTCCCGTTCCTCGCTATGAGAAGTCCTCTCCATGCTGGGACTGGGCGTTATATTCCATAAATACCTACGATGGCTGTAATTGCCCGTATTTTCGATCAGTATCTTGACTTCAACCGCGTAACGTTACAGCAGCAACCCCATGGGGATAGCTCTGCCGGTTGGGGCGGAGACGTGCCAGGGGTGAGGGAAGCTAGCGTGGGGAGCATCGTGGTAGATAAGAGATTCGACATTTCGATGCGTCGAACTGCTTCGGCAAGTGAAGCTGGGGTTTCGAGAATTACTGGCGAGTGATCTTGGTGTCAGCTTTTGATGAGGAGAGAGAGGAAGGAAGAAGAGTTCTCTTGGGGCTCACCTCTGGTAGAACCGAGCGAGTGGCTGGCGTTTCTGGAGCTGATGGACAAGGATGGGGAAGATAAGAGTTAGATCGAATTTGGTTCGTGTGGGGACGGAAGATCTGCCTGTCAGATCGCATAGCTACTGCTGCAGACGATGGTCGAGCTGAGGTTGCTCTGATATTTGGATTAGATTCTGATGGAGGGAACGAAGATGAAGAGGGAGATGGGAGCTGCGATGGAGGTGAAGATGGAGACGAAGATGACGGTGAAGAAGAGATGGAGCTGGAGCTGGAGATGGAGCTGACGATGGAGTTGAACATGTAGCTGAACATGAAGCTGAATATGGAGCTGAACATGAAGATGGAGATGCAGATGGAGGCAAGGATAGAGCTGGAGAGGCCATCAAGCTGGGTCGACGAATCTCGAAAAGAGTTGGAATAAACACGGCCGACGAGGCAGACTACGGGCAAACACCACAAGGCAGGATCCCCGACAGGTCATCATCATCAAAAGTCGTCGCAGTCTCTGCCAGACATCATAGCTAGCTTCAGCTCCCAAACATTCTCGCTTCTCTACGTTCGTGTGATATTGTGTTTCCGTCCTCGCGTGCTTTCTCCTCTCTCTTCACCAGCAGTCCACAACGCCATCAAGGCAAAGCAGCATCTGTCTGTTGATTCTTCCTCATGCCACAGGACAAGCCTGTGCTCACAATGAAAAGTGAAGATCTGCAAAGCAGGTAAATCAAAAATTGTTGCTGACTAGGCCCCCCCTCGCTAGTATTCCGAGTTCTTGAGGTCGGAATACTAGAAAAACCCTCAGGGTTCTGGGGAAGGGTTGAGAGGGAAAAAAAAAGAAAAGGGAATCAAAAGTCGGGGGGAGCAGGAGATGTTTATATAGACGGCCTCCTGGCCCGTGCGCCCTCGTTGTCTATGCATAGGTAAGCAGATGCAGTGAATGATGCCTCCTCTGCCAGCAGCTCGGGAGTGTTGACAGCCAATGAGGAGGGAGAAATGGGGGGGGGGTGAGCTCCTTGATGTTGCTGGAATGTGCTGGAAGATTGTGCCCAGTCTGCTCTGTGGCGGCTCGGCTGACATCTGAGGCTTCTGGAGAGTATCAGGGCGAAGTAGATCGAGGATTACTTGATAACAAGTCCCCTTTTCCTCCTCGACATCTCCGCTGGCTCTCTGGGTTTCTTTCAAGGAGACGAACCTCGGAGACATCCCCAGCCGAGACTTGCTCACAGCATTAGACAGATGGACGAAATCAAGTAACAAAAGTTGAGCAAACTGAATCTCCACGGCTGTGACTGAAATGGAACGCGTCTTAATATTCAACTGGTGGGATTTGTTCGGTTGGTGCTTGTTCTGAAAGACTGTGAGACAAAGAAACATCCAACAGTGTACCGTACCCAGACCCGAACAACGTAAGATGATTCTTTCAGTCTGAGCCTCAAGGTGTGAGAATATTGTTCAGCACCTCCGTACCCAGCTCCAGAAACCTGACATCCTGAGAGCTCCCCGACACTCTCCCCCCTCGAGTCCACCATCAGAGCCACAGAGTTTTACGACACGACGACCTACAAGCAAGAATCCTCAGAGAAACGCCGCAATCGACAAGATGACGAAATAATATTCGCCAATATTAAGACTTTTCTAGCCAGCTTTACAAAATCGACTTTCTCTGTACCACCAGATGGGCCAGCGATCCGCAGCTCGTCCATTCCTGGCCTTGCGAGCCTGCTTCTGAAATCAAACCTACTGTTGTTCTTGCCCCTGTCAAGAGAAGGCGGCACTCTGATGGTGATATCTCGCCTCGCGGTATAACGACCGAAAGATGGCATCAGATGCCTGCTGCAAATCTCACAATCCGGTCAAGCTAAATCGACAACCCCTGACCACATGCAGGTAAGCTGCCTGTCACCTCTTTGAGAAGGTCCCTGACTCCAGATTCGATTACAACTAACAACCTTCTCCGCACAGTACGAACGGTAGATGCTGCTGATTTGATCCCATCCCACTGTCCAAATCCGACCTTCCTGATCGATCGAGAGAGGCTCGCCAGCATTGGTCAAGTCAGGCCACAAAGAAGGGTTCAAATAGAGGCAAGTCTCCACTCAAATGCGCGCAACAAACATACTTTTAAATCACAATCACATTCCTGACGCCATTTTTTAAAAAGAGCAAGATGAAAGTCACAGTGACATTCGGAGCTGCAGCCTGTTGCTTCGCTCAGCTGCGTGCCATCGAGGGATCCTGCCCCCTGCCTCATGCATCGCAAGCGGAAGCTCGCCATCGCTGCCACGATTGGAACCATTTCACCGTCTTCGAGCAGTCAAGATGTAACAAATGAGACGTTACGGCCTTTCCAGGTATCGGAGTTGAGCTGTTATGCATCTGGTGGTGAGGATATATAAAGCAGAGAGGGAAGACCCTTCGTGAGACGAGCTTCTTGTCCACCTTCCGGCCAATCAGTACGCTCGTTAGGAGCTCCATTACCAGGCGCTGTTGCCAATAGTTGGACATGGTGGCCTACCTCCGTTTGTTGCCCGTTTTGGGCTTGCTTCTAGCAGATGGCGCCCATGTGGCTGCTCAGGGCTCTCACGGAATAGCTAATGGAAAGGAGGACTGGACAAAGGGAGAATCGAACTTTATCCCAGGTGCTTACATTGTCGAATTTGAAGACGGACATGTGAGTCTAACCGATTGCTTCCTCATTTCAGATTGTTCTCCCCCAAACCTATCTTGTCGAGTTCTAACCCCATGGTCGACTACAGGGTGAAGCATCACTGTTCAGCGACCTTCAGCGACGCGGTCTTGCTGCAACCAAGCGGTTAAACCTCAACTACACCCTGTTCAAAGGGGCTTCATTTCAGCTGAACGCTGTTGACCTGGATCCCCATTTCGCCTCCTCCAGAATCGCATCGGTTCCCTCGGTAAAGCAGGTGTGGCCTGTTCAACGATACAAGCGACCGGCCAACACAACACTGAGCCCCATAAGCAGCAACTCCAGTCACTTGCGTGACCTTTCGAGTCTGTCACGCAGAGAAACATCGGGGAATGACACTTATGCGGTCCACGCTCAGGTCCAGGTTGATAAACTCCATGCGGAGGGAATCACCGGCAAGGGCATCAGGATCAGCATCCTTGACACGGGAGTCGACTTCAACCATCCCGCCTTGGGCGGATGCTTTGGCAAGGGCTGCGTTGTCAGCTACGGAAGAGACATGGTTGGTGATGACTACGACGGCAGCAACACCCCTGTGCCTGGTCCTGAGCCCTTCAGCACATGTGACGGCCATGGAACACACGTCACGGGCATTATCGGAGCCTTGCCCAACCCCATGCGCTTCGTTGGTGCTGCTCCCGGCGCGACAATTGGAATGTACAGGGTCTTTGGCTGCAGCGGCGATGTTGGGGCCGATGTTGCCATCTCAGCAGTCAACCAGGCTTTCGAGGATGGAGCGGACATCATCACCCTCTCCCTTGGCGGAGCATCTGGCTGGACGGAAGACTCTTTTTCGGTTGCCGTGTCGCGAATCGTCTCAGCGGGCGTCGTCTGTACCGTGGCCAACGGCAACTCGGGTTCTGCAGGGCTGTTTCTCGCGGGAACTCCAGCCAACGGCAAAGGCGTCACTGCAGTCTCTTCAGTCGAGAGCACTCTGACGCCATTCCTGGGCACGGGAGCTTTCGTGAGTACGGACAACTCGACGGCGAATCAGACCCTCTTCGTCTACACCCCCGGAGCCTTTGCGTTCCCCAGCAACATCACCCTTCAAGTATGGCCAGTGACACCAGATGTCACTACAGACAGTACTTATGGAGCTTGCAGTCCTCTCAGTGACAAGGCTCCGGCCGATCTCAGCGACAAGGTCGTTCTCGTCAAATACGATTCAGCCTGCGGTTCGTGGACAGAAGTGAGCAACCTGCAGAAGAACAACGCCACGTACTTTATGTTCTGGTATGATAGTCCTGGAAAGTAAGTGTGGCCAAGTTCCCCTCTTTCTTCTCTTCGGACACGGAAAGACTAACCACTTCTCAAAATGACAGCCCTTGGTCTATTGGGGCTACCAGCGCCTCCGGTCTTGGAATGACAGGCTACTCCCAAGGTGTCCAGTGGCTGGATGAGCTCAGCAGCGGCAAGGACCTCTGGTTCACATTCGTGGAGTCATCATCGTCCACCAAGGCCGGTGTGTTTGTGCCCAATGCCATCAACCCCAACTACATCGATACCTTCACCAGCTGGGGCCCGACATGGCAGGCTGATGTCAATCCTTCCATCACCACTCCGGGTGGTACCATTCTCTCCACTTGGCCGTTGCCCTCTGGTGGCTACTATATCGATACTGGAACTTCCATGGCGACGCCGATTATGGCTGCTATTTACGCCCTCATCATGCAAGCTCGAGGCATCAGAGACCCAAAAGCTCTCCTAAACTTGGTGTCGTCAACGGCTCTGCAGCTACCCTTCTATGATGGAACCAACCTGTATCCGAACGAGCTGGCTCCCGTAGCGCAGCAGGGCGCAGGGCTGGCCCAAGCGTACAAGGCCGCCCATGCAACAACGCTGCTCAACGTCCCCAACATTGCGTTCAACGACACCGACAACTTTGTCAAGAAGACGAGCTTCACCATCAAGAACACTGGGAAGCGAAGCGTTACTTACACCATTGGCCAGACGCCTGCTCTGACCATGTATACATATGGAAATGGCGACAGTCACTTCCCGGCCCCCTTTCCGAATCCCATCGCCGAGGGCGCCTCAGCTAAGTTGTCCTTTTCGCACAGCAAGATCACGGTGCCGGCAGGTAAGTCGGCCGATATCACCGTGACGGCCACTCCTCCCCAAGGACTGAATGCCTCTGCCATCCCCGTTTACAGCGGATATGTCACTGTCAATGGCACGAACGGCGATGGACTCGTCATTCCTTACCTGGGAGTTGTCGGCAGCCTGGCCAAGCTCCCAGTGCTCGATCCCGACTTCAACTACATGATCCACTACAACGTCTACTCAACCGTGCCGGCTGCTGACAACACCACGTACATTGTGCCCTATCCCATCTCGACGGCCGCACAGCCAATCGATCCTCCACCAGACTATCCTGCTCCTATCATTCAGATCGACGCTGGCACGCCCCTCCTCCGAGCTGACCTCACCGCGGTGGGTAATACAGCGGACAAGGTCAACACGACCAAGGTGCTGGGCGTCGATGTCGTCGGTAGCCTGGCTGGCTTTCCCCTTGCGTATACTTCGAGGTCTTATTTCGTTACTGCATTCACGGGAATGACCCAAGAGGGGACCATCGTGCCTGAGGGGAGTTACAAGTTCTTGATCCGGGCGCTTAAGATATATGGAGATGTGAACAATCCGAAGGATTATGAGAGCATGCTCACGCAGACTTTCAACATTCAGTACAACACCACAGCCATTGCTTGATTCGGAAGGTCGTGAAGCACACGCGGTTCACCAGTTTGGAAAGACAAGGAACAGGAAATGAGCACAGTTACCATGTTGAGAGTGACCCTCGGCTTTGGACGCAGATTCAATGATATGAGACTTATTTTGGAACCATGGTTCTATTTTCCACTTCAAAGCCTGGAACCAGCTGAAGAGTTCATGAATACTTTTCTGAAGATCCAAATCATACAAAAACATCCGATATGGTGTAGTGGCTAACATCGCTCGCTCTCATTCCTCAAGTGCCGAGCAGCCCTGGGTTCGATTCCCAGTATCGGAGATTTCTTTTTGCAGATTTTGCCACATATTGAGTCATTCAATGAGCAAAGAGCATCTTGCTTCTTTTTTTCTTCTATCCCGACTCTTTTGTTCATTCTGTACAATGTGCTACGGGGCAAAATTACTTCAGTTGGTGAGTGAAGTAGCGCAGCAGGTGAACAGAGCTGAGAAACTAAACACACAGAGGCGCATACATTGGACAATGCAAGCTCAAGGGACGATCTGAACCGAACTTCTCTCTTTTAGGTGTTCAATGATCATGAAGCAATTCTTCTTTCTTTTCATAAAATTGAGGAGAAGCGTCATTCACCTCGGCGGATGTGAGCAGCATGGTCGGATGGAAGAGTGGTGGCTCAGGGGCCGTTGCGGCTATATTCATTGAAGACTCATACATTCATACTATCATAAACAAACTCTATCATAACACTTCTTGGACTCGTCACAACCTCTCCAGCTTCATCTAAGCGCAAAGAGTCAAGCTTACATCAGCATCGGCCGCGCAATTCTTGACTTGGCTCCCGGCAGGGGGGACACCGCTGGTCCAGACGATCTTGGGGCAGGCAGTGTTGGCACTGGCAACAACCACCTTGTGGCCGTTGAAGGCATCGCCAAAGACGTCCGAGAGGTCGTACCAGATGGTGTTGCCGTCGAGGTTGGTGGCGAAGATGGTCTGGGGCTTTCCGGTGTAGAGGCCGTCGGGCTGGACGGTGACCTTGATGGCGCGGCCGCCGGTGACGGGGTCTCGCGAGAAGGTCTCGCCGTAGGAGCCGCCCTGGGCGAGCGTCGTGGGCGCGGAGACTGCGCTGCCGACGGACCAGAGGGTGACGCTGAAGGGGCAGTTGTTGACGACGCGGGCTTTGCCGAGGGCAGAGGCCGACTCGACGAGCGCGGTAATGGCGAGGACGGCGGTGGTGCTGAACTTCATGGTGGAGGTGTTTGAAGAATTAGATGCTTTGAAGGAGTCGTTGATGGTGCTGTTGCGAGCCTTGGGAGTCTGTGAGAGAGTCTTGAGAGTGTGAGCTGATGATCTGTCTCGAGAGTCTCGCTTCAAGGGAACAAACCTCTCCTTTTATATCTCCCAAGCTCCCACTGCTCCTCGCGGCGGATGCCTCTTTCGATGCCTCATACTGCACTTCGTATCGAATGCTTCCTCACGAGCATCCCGTGTGATTCCTGCTCGTTGCGCATAAGCTGCTGGCACCAAGCCGGCCAGCACATCTTCGCAGCCTCTCGCATTCCGGGGGATCTGCACTATCCACATTGCCACGTTAAGCTTAATGCCTCTCAGAATACGAGCACCGCGATGCCCAAAGCAGCGTCGACCTGAGCGGTGAAAAGGGGCTCGATGCGGCTGAGAGCTGCAGCATATTGGGTTGGACAGTCGAATACGAGGCCGGAGGATGCTCTCTTGTTCGTTTCCATTCGATTGCGTAAAATAAAGAGACGGCCCAGGTTGTTTGCCTGCAGAGCAGAAGAGGAGAATAGAGTCAAGACTGGAGGCTTCGACTGTATGTCAGGGAGTGCCGGTCCGCTGGCGGAGGAGCTTTTGGCGGGATCGACGCGCCAAGCATCGTATTTCTGGGATGCGGGGGTTTCCAACTCAGACAAGTCCCGAGGCTGGGATTCGCCAGAGGCAGAGATACTAGGATGCAAGCGGCATGGTGTTTTGGCTCGGGCCTGGCATAAGCTCAGAGGGCTCCCGAGCCGTGCCTCCTCCTAGAAGCTGAATTTCATATACCTTGGATGAGATCATGTGTGCTGGGCTCAGGCATCAGCCCACAGACGGCTGGTCAGCGGCGTGACTGGAGGTGCCCAAGTCTGGAACATTTCCGCTCCCATTCGGGTACCAACATCGGGCACCGCGTCGGCTCGTGGAAGGGCTGAGCTGTGGGATGAGCGGGAGGATGATGCACCAGGTGTCGTATTATGCAGCCAAATGCAGGGCGGAAGCATGGCCACGGCTTGGGTGGCACAATAACGTATGACAGGCACCACGCGTAACGGTTTACCACGTTACCTCGGTATATGCTTAGAAGGAAGTAAGGTACTTTGTCCGTCAGTTCTTTGCTAGAACACTGTGGAAACAAGGTCTGCTCCAAGATGCTTCTCAGTACGATGTACTCCTTGAAAACTACCTACGTATGCTTTAAACCATGGTGCGACTTGGAAGCCATCGTACGTTCGGATCATCATGCAATCCAGTACTTAAAGAATGAAGCTGTATTCTATCAATCTATATGATCTACACTGGCGCAGTGCTATGCGGAAGATGAGTCGAGATTGACCAATTCCCCCCAGTTCACTCGTCATATCTTCGTCGTCTTCCCATGACGACCTAGTCAATTGCTCGCCTTGGTAAAAGGTCCCGGCAGCGCCTTTGCCCCCTCCACTCCATGCCACCAGTTGACACGAGTCGCCGTGAAAATCTCGTACTGGGGCCGTAGCTTGGTCTCGTGCAGCGTGAAGTCATCGACCGTGCCGATTCTCATGAAGCTCTGCTCAGGCGTGAGAGCGCTTCTGCGATACATGAGGGTGCCGCAAGTCTTGCAGAAGTAGTTTGCCATTTCCGTCCTCGAGGTCGGCGTCTTGTCCTGGCCCCAGCGGCTCAGGTTGTCCTCACCTCGGAGATGCCTGATGTAGGAGTTGTCGACGGTGAAGTTGGAGGCGAACATGGAGGCGGTGACTTTGCGGCAGTCGAAGCAGTTGCAGACAAAGGTGTTGATGAGACCTGGAGCTTGCGTAGGCTATTTGCAATCAGTCAGTCAATAGATTCATCAAGATTTGTGAGTTTGTCACAATGGTGTCGAGTTGAACGTACAAACGCCAGTTGCACAGCGCCGCAGAAGCAAGTAGCTGTAGCCTCAGTATCGGTAGACCAGCCATCTCGAGCAACCCCGGAAAGAGGAAGATTTTGAGATTGAGTTTGGCTGCTCATGATGGATGAAGGAGTTTGTCTTTTCTTTCTGATCTTTTTGGAGAGATTGGTTACTGTTTGCTGGAGTGGTTGCTTGTTGATGCAGTGGTTGCTTGTTGATGCAGTGGTTGCTTGTTGATGCAGTAAAGGATCGATTCATCGTCTTCAAGGCTCAACATAGTTCTATATATACATGAGGTTCTCACAGGGATTCTCAACACATTTCTCGTCTGGAGACTCAACATCAATAATGTTGCATCGACAGCTCGACATGACAAACGTTTCCTTCCATCGCCGCCTTCTCTCCCATTTCCCCATTCAGTAATTTTCGTCTTACAGGGTAGTTTTGCTTTCATGATGTCACTAGCTCAGGAACTCGTCAGGTCCGTTTAGTAAGGCTGGAATGGAGTACGTAAACGGGGCCGATGGTCGCCACTTCCCCATTCGGCAAATTTAGCCTGGGGGAGTTTAGTGCCTACGGAAGATGCCGCCTGCCTTCTTTGAATTCCCCATGCAGCAGATATTCCCCAACTGAAGGTGTCTTGGTCAGCTCGCCTTCAGTGGGCAATCAATTGGCTTCTAGATTCTACACGTCGGTGGCAGCTTCTGCGTATTTGCGACTGCCTTGATTTTCTTGAATTCTGCTTCAGTGTCCCTTCCCAAAGGCTGGAGAATCAGGATTACCCAGCCGAGAGGAGATGCCTCAGGCAACAGCATCGTACCTTGCTTATTACGCTGCAGCCATGGAGAGTGAAAGAGGCAAGAGCGACGTTGTTGGCAATGTTCTCGCTTAGAAGGTGGGGTGTGTTCAATCGGGGAAGGAAGCAGCGATGGCGAGCTTGGCAGATACTTCACCACCTTTGATCAGATAACAGAAACGGTCAATCATTACAGCAATAAACTACCTACCTACACCAATTACCTGTCTTGATCATCCCCAATCAACATCAATCAACATCACCGCAGTCAACACAAACCCATACGGATGACCCGGTTATGGTCACTCCTTTGTCCAAACTCCCTCGATCCTCGACTTGCGCAGCACCAGAGCCGCCAGATCCGCAACTCGCCCGCTTGTCAGCAGCTCCAGGACCTGCAGATGAGCCTGCAGCTCTTTGCCAATCCAGTTCCGTAGCTCAATGGCATTGAGCGAATCGAGCCCAAAGGCTGTGATAGACGTGTTTCCCTGCCGTGCCGCCATGACCTCTTCCGGCAGCATCAGGATGGCCCCGAGCTTGTCTCGAAGACCAAGCGTCACGGCGTCCTGAGCTTCTTCTTCAGTCGTGCATCTTCGTAGCTGCTGAGAGATGGACATATCCTCAGACCTCGACAGTTTGTCCGCATCGGCTGATGAGGCAAGCAGAGCATCACGGAGGTAAGAAAACTTGGCATCCAAGGCATAGAACGGCATTGACGATGCGTTGTCGAAGCCCAGTCCGGTAACCACTTGCCCCTGGCAGAAGCAATCGACTTTGCCTGTCATGGCGGATTCGATCAATGCCAGAACCTCAGCCTCGCCCACAGTGTTATCGGACAAATTCCTCATGACCTGGGACATCTTGGCCGCATTGTCAGCTAGGTACCCGACGCCCTCGACCGCGGCAAGGTCGATAGACGCGGCTGACAAGCCCTTGCGGCGTCGATGCAGGACAAGGGCATCGAGAAACGTGTTGGCAGCAGAGTAGTGTGCTTGGCCCCTGTTGCCCACAATGCCAGCAACGGACGAGAGAACGATGAAGAATTGGAGAGGAGTATCGTTGAGTGCGGTATGGAAGTTCCATGCCCCGGATATTTTGCTTCTGACAACGGCCTGATAGTCTTCAAATGTCATCTTTTCGAACAGGACGTCCTACGAGGTCGATTAGCGACGAGCCAGGCAACAGCAGCAAATGCTCATTCAATGGCTTGGTGGGCATCAAAAAGGGGGAGACACATACTCTGAGAACCATGGCAGCGTGAATGATACCTCTGATCGGAGGCAGATCATCCTGCAGCTCCTCCACCAATGACCGGACGCTTTCCGCATCTGCAACATCACAAGGCACAACGTATATCGAGGCACCCAGCTTTCGGCTCTCTTTCGTCAACTTGCTCACGTCATCTGTGATCTTGCCGCTCCGAGAGAGCAGGATGATATGACGAGCACCTCGCCTTACCATTCGCCGTGCAATAGAGCGCCCAAGACCACCTGTCCCGCCAATGATGATGTATGTCGCATCGCGCTCCAACATATCCGAGCGAGGTGCAGGGTGTGTGACCCTGACTTGGCTTTGGCCACTATGCGTCACCACCAGCTTGCCTGTCGTCTTACCGCTCTGCAGCCTGCGAAGTGCTGCTTCAACGTCTTGGATGCTCACGGATGTGATGGGCCCAATAGGATTGATTGTCTTGTTCTCGAGGAGACGCATGACGGACGCAAAAGTGCGCTCCATGATCTTGGGCCGCTCTGCCGCAACAAGCGTCAAGTCCACTGAGCTGAACGTGCAGTTGAATTCGAGCTTGGCCATCTCGAGCCTTGTGTTTTTCGTGATGTCTCGCTTCCCCAGCTCGATAAAGCGGCCAAACGGTGCAAGACACTCCCATGTCTCGCGAAGGAGATCACCCGCCAGCGAATTGAGCACAACATCAATGCCGTGACCGGCAGTGGCCTCTCGGATGGCCGGACCGAACGAGGTATCTCGACTGTAGAAGATGCGATCTTCCGGGATGCCATACGTCTCCATCAGCAACTGCTTCTTGTCCGCACTTCCAACAGTGGCATATATCTCGGCGCCTATCATCTGAGAGAGCTGGATGGCCGCTTGGCCAACACCGCCAGTTGCAGCATGAATCAATATCTTTTCACCATGCTCCAGCCGGGCCAGGTCCACGATGCCATAATAAGCAGTACAGTATACAACGGGAATGGAAGCTGCCACCTCAAAGCTCATATTGTCGGGGATGACAGCAGCGCTAGTCTCGAGACATCGGGAGTACGTGCTGTAGGCGCCCAGAGACATGGCGCAGACACGGTCGCCAATCTTGAGGGAACGAACGTGCGTACCGATTCGAGATATTACGCCGCTGCATTCGACCCCGAGGTACGGGCTGGCCACTTGGCCCATGGCGATGACTACATCTTTGAAGTTCATCCCTGTGCACGCCACTTTGATCTCAACCTCGTATGAGCCCAAGGGCGCCTCGTCCTCGTCCTTCCAATACAGAGAGTCGAGAGCGCCATATGTACCGACGGCGACTTGGAGGCGTCGTCCGGGCTGCTCGAACGGCTGCGCATATGGCGGTGCGGCCGAGGCCTCTGTGTCGTGATAGATGGCGAGGTTCATGTCATCTTGCTTGACAAGACGGGGGACCATGAGTTTGCCACCCTCTTCGGCGAACTCATAGTCCATAGGGGTGTCGCCTTCTGGAATTGCCATGGAGACTTTGGCGGCACGAAGAATGAGCTCGGCTTTGTCGCGGACATCGAGTTCAGAATGGGGATCCAGATCGAGAGAGGCTACGGCCTTGCTTGCCTCCGAGCGGACGGTACGCAGGAGCCCCTGCGAGATGTTGGCCTCTGGACGTTCTGCGAATCGATACGCTCCCGAGGACACCCAAAGTACCGACTGGCAGTTGGTGAGCAGATTCTGCATCTTGTCAAATGTTTTTGCTGTCATGTTAGCAAGGAGCGGTTCGTCTATCTCTGTCAAGCAGATATAGCAAGAAGTGGGCTCAGGAATAAGGTCAAAGAAATTGACGACTCGTGGCCTCTTCGCGGTACGCAGCTCCAGGAGGTCGAAGAGAGCCTCTACCAGTGGATCGCTTCTATCATGACGAGATACGAGGACAAACTCGGCATCAGCTAGGCTGTCGACTTCACCTGATACAGCCCCCTCGCCATTTGTTCCGTTGCCGTTGCTAGTTATAGTCCCGTTCTTGGCTACTGGATCTTCTTCCAGAGGACTGTCGGTCTTGTGTCTTCCATTGCCATTGACCTTCGCGCCGTTTTTTCCCCCGAAGACTTGAGCAGATGATTCGAGATGGCTGTTTTCCCCGTTACCACTTGTCGCCGCCCCGTTGGAAGAGGTACCATCCACATGTCCATTTTCAGCGGACGTCGGTTCCTTTTCTTGTCTTTCCGTTGTCTCTCTTAACTCATCAAAGGACTCCCACTCTACCCTGTAGCATATAGATCGCGGGCTTGGACTCTCATTGATGTCGCCATTTACGGGTGTCATTCTGAAGCCGCTAATCTTTATCACGGGCTCAACGGCATCTTTGTACCACGTGTCAATGACAAAGTCAACAGGTCCAGGAGCCGCAAAGTCTGGGCAGCCGTGAGCAACAACTTGCACCTGCTCGCCAGGAGACTTTGGTAGTTTGCTGCTTATATCGATCTCCTTGACGGCTGACGGCATGAAGAGAGAGGGCATCTCGCCGCTGCCGGCGCCGAGTATAGGAAAGGTGAGCTGGAACAACAGATCCACGAATGCTGCGGGTGCAATAGATGCTGACTCGAATGAAGCAGGCATTGTCATCGCTGTGTCGGGAATGGCCAAAGATGTGGTCGAGTACTGCTGGTGAAGCTTGATGTCGGCGTTTGGAGAGATTCGAAACACTCCGCTATATCCAGCTCCGCGAGTTTCCAGCTCAGAGTAGAAGCTGCCCAGGGGGAGCTGTTGGCAGCTCATGCTCATGATGTGTTGGCGACGGATAGACGCGGCACGCAACAGGCCAGAACCGATCGGATTCAACGGCGCAGCTTTTTTGATCCCGACAAGGCCGCTGCAATGCTCCAGCCAACCCCTGGCTGGGGTCCACGAGGAGACGCGGAACTCATCCCAATCATTCGAATCGGACCTTGTACCCTCGGCATACGGTTTCAGGGAGAACACAGTCTCATATGGAGCGCCGTCGTCGAGGATAAGAGCTTTGGAGACTTGAACTTCACGAAGGCGAAAGCCTTCGATCTGCTCAGCTGGGATACCTCGCAACTGAGCCCGCTGTGACGCCGCCTCCACAGCCATACAGATGTAACCTGCGAGAGGGAAGGTGGCCAAAGACTGCATCCGATGGTCCTTGAGCCACGGCACATCATCTGTCGAGATGACGTTCTTCCATTTCGGCTCAAGCTCACTGTATGAGTCCTCCAAGAGACCTAGGAGGTCGTGGCGTGCAAAAGGTTTCTGGCGTGACTGCTTCGACGAACGAGGCTCGAACCAGTACTTGTATTGCGACCAAGGATACGGGTGAAAGTCTGTAACAACAGCAGGCGGTTGGACACCTTCATTCGGATGGTTGAGTCTCCCAAAGTCAATGGTGTGGCCCTTGACGAACAAATTGCCCGCGCAGTTCAAGGCCGTGAAGGTGGCGTGTTGGTCTCGAACGAGGCAAGGCATATATTTGGTTCCCACGGCGGCTTGAGGGCTGATACCCTTCAAAATCTGCTTGATTGGGCCCTCAAGGGCAGAATGAGGGCCGACTTCGACAATGACATCTGGCTTCTCTCTCAGGTGCAACTCTTTGAGAGCTGTAGAGAAGAGCACGGGACTTGTCAGATTTTCGACCCAATAAGATGGACCGAGGGACGATGTCGAATCGAGCTTGCAGCCCATCAGCGAGGAGTAGAACTCGACGGCCGAGGTTGCTTGAGGTGCCACATACTTGATGGCAGCCTTGTAGTCCTCTGCAATCAGCTGCATGTGAGCAGAGTGGTATGCCATGTTCACCCGCAACTTGCGGTTGAAAATGCTCTGACGCTCCAGCTCTGCAGCAAGACTATCGACACCTTCTTCGTCTCCGGAAGCCGTGACAGAATTTGGAGAATTCTTGCAGGCCACGGTGACTCCCTGCAGCCCCTGGGCCTTGATGATGCTCCTGACATCTCCAGCCCCCGCACCGACAGCCAACATTGCACCTCGAAGATCCGGGTGCTTGAATTTCATTCCCCAGGCCACCTTTCCGCGCCAGTAGGCGACAGACATGGCATCCTCGAGGCCAATGGCACTAGCAGCGAAAGCGGCTCCAATCTCTCCGCTGGAATGGCCAATGACCGCTGACGGCGTGACTCCCCAGTTCTCCAAGAGCTTCGTGAGGCCAAGCTGTATCGCTGTGCAAGCAGGCTGCGAGATGTGCGCCTCGTTGATCAGGGTGTCTTCTTTCCCCTTGGCCAGCTCGTCCAGGAGGGAAAATTCGGCACCAATCTCTAGCAGATAGTCACTGCATCTTCGGACGGTGTTGGCGAATACCGGATGGCTCTCCATGAGCTCCTTGCCCATTCTTGCCCACTGGGCTCCTTGGCCGGTATACACGAAAGCCACTTTGGGCTGCTTGGAGGAGACAGCAGGAGTGGCCCCAACGCCGTTGAGGGCATTCGCGAGCTCATCGCAGGACGATGCCGTGATTGCGATGCGCCACTGAAGATGTGTCCTCCTCTCACCGAGCGTGTAGGCCATGTCCCGGGCCAGGCGCTTCTGAAAGACTTCGGGATGCTGCTCAATGTAAACGCCGAGCTGTTCGGCCACTCGCTTGGCCGCACTTTCATCATGGGCAGACAGGACAAACAATTTGGGAGCGTCGTTCCGGGTATCTTGAGGAAGGTCGGCAATCGACAACGGAACCTTCTCCAGCACGACGTGCGCATTGGAACCTCCGAAGCCAAAGCCGTTGATGCTGGCGAAGCGCTTTTGGCGAGGCCACGGCCGTATACTGGTCGGAACCTTGATGTTCCATTCGTCAAGGGGGATGGCTTCGTTGGCCTTTTCGAAGTTGACGTTGGGAAGAATGAAGCCCTTTTCGAGCATCAGGGACGCTTTGATGACGGATATGATTCCACTTGCATTCTCCAGATGGCCGACATTCGACTTGACGGAACCCATGTACAACGGCGCGCGCTTCGTACGGCCGGCTCCGAAGACGCGGAATATGGAATGAGCCTCTATGGGATCTCCAGCTCGCGTCCCGGTTCCATGAGCTTCGACATATCCGGTGTCCTCGGGAGAGATGCCAGCTCTGGCATAAACATCGCGAATCAAACGCTCTTGGGCTTCCCCACTGGGATTTGTCAGTCCCGTTGTCTTCCCGTCTTGATTCGTGCCGGTGTTCACGATGATGGAGCGGATCTTGTCGTTGTCCTCCAGAGCCTTGTGGAGAGGTTTGAGGATGAGGCAGCCAGTGCCTTCACCCCGGGCGAAGCCAGACTTTGCTCTGTGATCGAAAGCAAAGGTTTTGCCATGCTCGTTGAAAAGACTGCAATCATGTCAACAGATGCTCATCCTGTTTATCGCAGTTTGCTAGGGCCACGTGAAACAAACGACTCACCCCAACAAGGACATGGAGACCATATCGTGAGGCTGCAGATGCAAGCTGGATGCCGCGACAATTGCCGAGTCTGACTCTCCTGAGCGGATGCTCTGTACTGCCAAATGAAGTGCGTATAGGCCAGATGAACAGGCCGTGTCTGCCGCGAATGAAGGGCCATGAAGGTTGAAGTAGTATGAGATGCGTCCGGCTTGGATGGACTGATGGTTGCCCGTGGCATCGTACATGGGTATCTGGTCAACTTCTTTCAGATTGCCCAGTCGATAGTCCGAGGAGGTACCACCAATGAAGACGCCCATGTTGCTTCCAGAAACGGCATGTCTTGGAAGCCCAGCATTTTCCAGAGCTTCATACGTGCACTCCAAAAGATGCCTCTGTTGAGGATCTACCAACAAGAGTGAGTCTTCAGTCTACATACACAAGCAGCCGCTGCTGCTGCACAAGGAGAAGGAGATATTCATACCCATAGCCTCGGCCTCCTGTTTGGTGATATGGAAGAACGGAGCATCAAACGTCGACAAGTCACCATCCATGAAATAGCCACCTCGGTTGTTGAAGCACCCCTTTTTCTGCGGATCCGGGTGATAGAAGGCCTTGGTTGAGAATCTCTCCTCAGGAATTGGCCGCCAGCCATCACGGGAGCGCGACAACATGGTCCAGAAGTCGTCAATTGTCGAGACGCCTCCCGATAGACGGCATGACATGCCGACTATGGCAATGGGCATCAGACGCTGCCGATCCATGTCCTGCTTTGAGGATGACATTTTGATCTGCGAGAGAGCCTCGATTGCCAAGTTGTCAAAAATGTCAATGGATAGCTCTGCGTGGGAACGATCAGGCCCTGCCTCCCTTGAATCGTGGTTTGAAGAGAAATACGAAGTGAGAAGCAAAAGTCGGTGCGGAGAGGATGGTTTAATACACTAGACCTCATCTTCATTTTACACCCGCAGATCAACTTTAGCTTCGCCGATGAGAGAACACGCCCTCGATACGAGACATGCCAAAGCGAAAAGGGAACCACCGATGCGACTGTCAGACCAACACAGTCCTAGTTTCCGTGAACATCAGCCAGACACCTCATGGCTGGTGGGTATCAACAGTTTGCGGCTTCGAGGCACGGCGCCACGCTCCCGCAGGGCCGGTAATTACAGGAGAATCAGGACCGAAAATCAGCTCGCGGAGCGTCCAGGAATGCTGTATTTAGACAAGGGGGCCGTTATTCCGTTATTCTCTTGTCCTACAACTGGACAACAAGGGCTGCCCCCAATGAGTCCGTGTTGGAAATGTCTTACTGAGGTCTGCCCCTTGCACTCTGATTTGCCGCCGATCCATGTATTTTCAAATGTCTTTTCAACCTCATCCTGGCCATCATGAGTGGCTCTGAGGTGGGTACTTGAGACATGATGCGTCTGCATTTGCGGAATTGAGGCTTGCTCATTTCACAAAACCCGGGAGATGCAGTCATCAAGACGGAGCCATCGCGGTTGACGTGATTCTGACTGCTGTCACACACGCGCGATAACGAGGGCAAAAAGCTTACTATCTACGTGCATGTTGTTCTTCCTCAGCTGTGCCGAATGTCCTGTAATATTACATGTGGTGTAACAGTGGCCAAATTGCCAGATGCAGGGAGCATCATTTATGGCCAAAGCGACGAGGCACGCTCAACAGCGCGGCTCGAATCGGCCATGGTCGATATGAGCTGTCAGTTATCATGAACTTTTCAGTCTTGAATCAACCAAATGATAGATGGCAAGGGCATCATCAGGATCTTCAGGACACGTGGGTGGCTTTACATTGTCACTTGTTCTGCACGGGCGAGCACTGGACGATCGTGGGAGTTCAACTACGAAAGTACTAAAAATGCCAGATTGTGGTACTCATCGACCCAAAGGGAGAGGCTGGCTGGAAGGGCTTCTTTGATGTCACAAGGAAGAAAGATTGGCAACCTACCGGTCATATGTGTGTGCGCCTGTGAGTCTCCCTCTGCTAAACATGGACACGGCCTGGTTACCCGGAGGCGTTGAGTTGTGTAACAGTTTCATTTGACGGCTTTCACGCGTGGCTTTCTCATGCATATCTGGCGGCATTGCCACGATGAGCTGATGACCTTGCTTGCTTGCCATGGTTTGTAGTCTCAATCTAGGCTTGCTGGCTTTAGCATGCTCTGCCGGTTCTCCTTGCACATTGTTTGACAGCATGTTCGAATCCTTGCCCAAAGGGAGCGTTGAAAAGGAAATGTGGGGTTTCGGAGCATTAACCAGGCCACTAGCGGTTCAATCCGTCAACTTCATGTTGAAAGCGACGTGTTCCTGCGGGACTGTCTCAGACTGAACACGATTTCTCCGACTTGGTGTCGCCCCGATTTCGTCTCTTACAGAAAATTGTGGGATGGGGCGAGCAAGGGACTCTCCCTCCATATCCTAATTTTAATTGATGACATCCATATGTTCCACATACAACCAACACAAGGAGAGGAAGAACGGTCTCCTTTCTAAAGAGGGACAGTGTGGATGAAGAAGGGATCATTCTCTCGACCTACTTGCTCTTGCCTTGGGAGCTTGACTTGACGATCCACATTCAAATCCGTACCAGGCATCATTCCCGGGCATTATGAAGGTTCTTTGTCTTCACGGTGCCTTTGGCAGCGCTTCTGTGAGTCTTGAAAGGCCATCAATGAAGAGCGTTGGTGTGAATTACTGATGATTTCCCTCTTTGCGTGCTCAGAACTTCAAGGTCCAGCTCGGGGTCTTCACCGATGCCATCAAGCAGCCGGACATCGAGTTCAAATGGATCAATGGCTTTACGAATGCGACGCCGCCATCCGGCTTCGACGACTATTTTGGCGCTCCGCCGCTGTATCGATTCATAGACGTTGATGGCATGAGCGAGCTGGAGCAAATGGTCGTCAAGATCAGGGACATTCCTCAAGGAGACTCGCCTGAAGAGACAATGAGGAAGCTGGTTGCCGACAAGGAGCAGTTCACTACCCCGGCTGTAATCATGGCGCTGAGCCAGCTTCTGCAGCTTCTGGACGATGATCCGGAGATTGATGTGAGATGAAGTTCTGTCTCGTGATATGGAGTTTCTTTATCACTGACACGGCTGGACAAAGGCGATACTTGGCTACTCGGAAGGAGCTACAGCTGCAGGATCTCTGATTCTCGAAGAGCAGCGTCTATTCAGAGAGCAAGGGCGCCCTCGACACATCAAGGTTCGATGCCATTATTGTCTTGCCTCTCCTGCTGTGGTTTCTCGCTCTACTGACAACGTGCGCAAGTGTGCCATTTTCTTTGCGGGCTGGCCGCCTGTTCGTATCGCCGACGGCCGTGTGAAGACGCTGCTTGCAGACGAGCACGACGAGGTGATTGACATACCGACGTGCCATGTCGTAGGCTGTAACGATCCATACATTGATGGCGCCGTAGCGCTGTACGGCATGTGTGATGAAGATATGGCGATCTTGTTCGACCATGGGAAAGGACACACGGTACCGCGGGACGAGACGACGGTGAGGGAGTTGGCTAAGTCGATTGAAAAGACGTTTGATCAAGCTGCGTCGTTTGTCCACTAAGTGGGAATTCTACGGATTCGAGTAAGAGTTGGTCCACACGGGTATCGTGTCTATGAAGCAAGGTGTCTCGCACCAATTGTAGCTCCCGCGCTTTCCCGCGTTCTTGAACGGAATAGCAGTTAGTGTTGACAATGGATAAAACAAGCTCAGGGGTAGTTCTGCCCACTTAGGCCGGAAGCTATCGTGGGGGAACAATACCGTTCCGCGTAAGGTTCGATCCGAGAAGCGTTGGTGTCTTTTTATACCTCCTTTGTCCGGAAACGGCGTCATTGGAGCTCGAGTTCATCGATGCTGTGTGCCTTTTGTTCGGAAAAAAAAAAAAAAAAACCACGATAAGTCGGTCCTTTTCCACAGACGCTTGCAGCGAGATGAAGAGTCTCGACGCCGCCAAGAGTCAGTGATATCTAATCCAATGTCTGATTGCACACGTATTCACAGCTGCAATTACTGGTGCTGTTTTTTCAACACTGACTCGTTCAATTCATCGAATAGGGAGAAAAGATAACAAATCTTGAAGGGCTGATTGTATCAAAGCAGCCGTTTGAGACAAGAGAGTGAGACTAGGACATTTGCAACGCTTCCAATCCGGGGGTTCGGAATAACAGAAGCTCCTCGACGAATTCACTCAAGGAGAGACAGACGCAGAGAGAAGGGGAGAAGACGCACTGGGGGCCTGCTCGAACGGTTCTGCTTAGGTACTGAGTATAGGTAGAAAGTAGGTAGAGATTGAGAAATATGTGAAAGCAAAGTGAGGCAGCTGTCAGGCAGCTGCACGCCCCGGCCAAGGTCAAGCAATTCACTCCATCGAGGCCTGCAGCCAAAACAAGGAGAAATTTCCAACCTTCCTCCCGCAAGACATTTCTTCCTTCTCCCAACCTCCTCCAACAACCCTTTCTTCAACCCTGCAAGCCAACAAAGACGGGTCTGAGACAAGCCCTGACCACAAGCCATGGCTCCCTTCATCTCCAAGAAGGTGCTGATGATCACCAACATCGAGCGTGGCGAGATCAACATCTTCCTCGCCACGGCGGCGGCTCTCAAGGCTGCCAACGTCCACCTGGACCTGCATCTCGCGACCTTTGCCGGCGCTCAAGATGTCCTCCCCGAGGGCGTCACGTATCACCAGGTCAATGGCATCCCGATGTCTGAGGCCCTCCAAAAGCACTTCCTTCGCACGCAGGGACACACCAACTTCCCGGACTCCTTCACCAAGAAGCCTGGCTTCGTCAACACTCAACAGGCCATCAAAGATGCCATGTCGACCTCTGTTCCCTATACGGGACCCCAGATGGTCGACGTCTTCACCTCCATTGCCACCATCATCAAGGACGTCAAGCCAGACTTGATTGTCGTGGACAGCCTCATGGCGGCGGGCCTGACTGCCTGCTACGAGGTGGGCACCAAGTTCATCTGTCTTGGCCCAACTTCCATCAAGGAATTCGCAGTCTCCTCGCAGCCTCGCGCCGCGGGACTCTGGAAGTTCCCAGCGTAAGTGACATGAGGGAGCGACTCGTCCTTGCAAGCCGAGACATAGGACTGACGATTCTGCCTAGCCTTTTCTCGGGCTTCTCGTTTCCTGTGCAGTGGCACAAGATTCCGCTCAACCTTTGGTATGCCTTCTCCAAGGTTAGGGCCTTCAAGAAGGACAATCAAAGAAAGGATGTTCAATCGTACCTCAACGCGCACTGCGTCATCAGAACCCCTGTTGACCTGATTGAGAACCGCCCCAAGGACGTCAAGATCCTCGTCAGCAGCCTTCCCGAGCTGGACTATCCGCTCAAGGTCCCTGCCCACATCATCCCCTGCGGACCTGTGGTTCGAGCCTACGCTCCCCTCTATAGGACCAACCCCAAGCTGGCCGAGTGGCTTGCCAACGGACAGACGATCCTCGTCAACATGGGAGCTCTGGTCAAAGTCTCGGAGGCGCAGGCCGTGGAGATGGCGCAAGCCCTCAAGGCGGCCATCGACCGTTTCGACCAGGACTCCGAGAAGAAGCGGCTTCAGGTCTTGTGGAAACTTCAGAAGAAGGGAAAGTACTCCGTCTTTGCGCCCGAATGCATGCTCGCCCAGGTCCTTGGCCGAGAGTTTGCGTATGATCGCGTCCGAGTGATTGACTGGATCCAACCCGAGCCTCTGTCCATCCTCCAGACCGGAGATGTCATATGCTCTGTCCATCACGGCGGCGCAGGCTCGTTCAACGAGGCCATTGTGCAAGTTTCCGCTTCTTAACCCCATCTCCCCCCTCCTAGGAAGTGCACAACTAACAACCGTCTCTTTTGATATACAGCACCGGCGTTCCGCAGGTCGTCCTTCCCGCTTGGGCGGACAATTACGACTACGCTCAGCGCGTTGAGCTTCTCGGCGTCGGCCGCTGCGGCAACAAGACCACGAAGCCTCGCTGGACCTCGGAGGAGCTTTCTCATGAAATGCTCGAGGTGTTGGTGGGCAACAACGCAGCAGCCATCAAGGAAAAGGCGGTTCATCTGCAGCAAGTTTGCCAGAAGAATGGCAGCGGCGCTGAGAATGCGGCCATGGCCATTCTGCGTGAGTGCAACCTTCTCTGACCCTGCACTCTCTATTGAGGACGGATGAAGAGCCACAGGATTTGCTTCTTCAGGGCTGGAGTATGGCCATACTGGGACATGGGATGGATGACGATTTGATGAACAAAAACGGGGCTCGACAGTATCAAAAGTCGCCCGCTTTGCTATGTTAACAGGGACTTTATTTCCTTATGGACAGGAACGGGGTTCAGGGTTTCAGTATTTCCTTCGCAAAGGAATAGGTTTATGGACGGAACAACAAGGAATCATTACATATCAGCCAGCTTCGTCGTAGTTGTGCAACACGTGTCGTCCGTAGGTGCCTCATCGCCATGTTCCAGTGAAGAATGCCGGCCATCTTCTACCTATTCCGAAAGAGAATAGTAGAAAAGCTGCTAGATCTGCCTGTGCCTTAATATATGCGAGTCGACACGAAAGCACGTTTGATCTGCGCGCCCCAGCCTGGCCAGGGCTTTGCCTCCCAAGAAAGAGGCGCCCCATCTTCCAGCCACATGGGAGATTCCCTGTTGCATAGGGAGGGGGTCGTTCGGGTTATGCAGACGCTGCATGGTGCGCCTCGTATCCCCCTTGTTTCCCCCCTCTTTTGGTTTCCCTTTTTCTCTGTTGCTTGCCCGGGACAGTTTCCAGGAGAAAGATGAGTGAAGAGAGATAGCAAGGGTACCTTAGGGGAAGATGGGGGAGGATAGGAGCGGGGAAGGCATCACGCACGAGACCGAGGGAATTCCGCAAAGTGCCGTTGGGGGAGGAGGCGATGCAGAAGATGGAGAAGAGGGAGGGGGTATCTTGCTTCTTGGGTTTGGCCCATGTGCCAATGGGGGATCAAGATCTAGCAGCCATGCCATCCTCGGAGCCGAAGCAGTACATGGAGAGGACGAAGGAAAAGGCACGATATCAAATCAATGACGCAGCTTGTCTCACGCATAATGGCTCACGACTGGCTTCAGACTGGTTCCATCTATTACTGGGGAGGAAAGGGTTGCCCGTGACCTCGTTAAACACCATCACCCGTCCTTGTCACGATGTCGCATTCTGGCAGCCCTCTTTTCTGCTGTTGCTGCTTTTCTAGACTACGAAGTACCGATAAGCATCCCTTCCCGCTAGACTATGGCGCAAAGCGGCCCGTATCGTTTGGCTTTTCCCACCCAAGGGAGGAATGAAAGGAGGAGGAGGTGGTGGTGGAAGAGGAGGCCAATCGGGCGGGCGCTTTCTTCACCATGTTGGCGCGATAGGGCCTTGTGTGGTGGTGGGAGTTGCCCTTCTCTCTTGCTCTCCTCCGCATCTTCGTACTCAGTTTTCGACCACGCCCCCCAAATCTTTGGGTTGCTTCTGGGGTGTCATGCGCGGGCTGTCGCGGGATAATGGTGTCGAGGACGGCATGGCCCTTCTGGGCACTAGCGGAGAGGGCTTGAGGGGGGGAAACAGAGCCTGCCGGCTGGGGTGTGATTCTCTGGTGGTCTGCTAACGGACCCCGTGGTTGCTGATCAATCACCGCCGCTCTTTTTTTATCTCCCCGGAAAGCCTGGGGAGAGGGATGATCGAAATTGCCGTAGAGCAGGCAGTAATTGTTCCTACACGGTCACCGGAAGACTGGGAGAAAGAAGGGGAAGGGCTTCCTTCAGTGGGCAGATCCGGTCAGGCCGGATCGTCCCCCTTTGCGGTGCGAACGGATGCTTGTTTCCCACGTTTGGTGCGCCTTGCTTGTCGAATCAAGTCAAAGCGAGCGGAAGCAAATCAAAGCAATCAAGATACAAAGCAATAATCTGGACCGCATCAGCAAATCAGACCAGGCGGGCTGATCTGATCGTTGTCAAGCGCGAGTCAGACTGACGAGAGACGATGACGATGGCTGACAGGCCTGGAATCCCTCATGATGGCGGCTATTGCCAAAACCCGCGACCAGAATCCGATCCGAGACTGAAACCCAATGCACAGCCAAAGGCCAATCCCAATTGCGAATTGCGAATTGCGAATTGCCCATTGAGTCCCGAGCGGCGGCAAAAGGCAATTGATGGGTGGACTGGACGGATTGATGGAATCATCGGATTCAATCCTCCCAGCCCTTTCCTCCTGTACGGGTACTGGCAGCAAGCTGATGTGTCTCTAGACCTCTTATCGGGAGCAACAATGATAATTGCAATCTCGTGTCACTCGCTCATATTCCTTGTCCGAAGGGGGAAGGCAATGGAGAGGGACTCGCCAGTACTTTGCTCCGGCGAGTCTTTTCTTCTTTCTCCCCTTGTCATCTGTCGATACTTCGCGGGCCTCATTAACGACACCCCCCCTCCCTGGCCTGCATCTTCATCCTTCTGGCTCCCCCACACTCCAAAATCAGACCGACCCCGAGCTAACGAGGTGCTCGAACCGCCCGCTCCAGGAGGCTTGAAGGCATCCGCTGAGATGACGTTGACGTACGTCTGGCATGACTGAGCTCTTTGCTGCGGTTCTTCACATGGCAGAGACAGTAGTAAAAACAGATAGGTGGTGGTAATAGCGGCGGAACTATTCGAAGTGTTCGAATTGCGCCTCATATGCAGGCGACGGAATCCGTCACTTGGAAGCCCAGGCAAGACACATTCCAGCCGCAACAGGGCTGAAATTCCTCCCGTCATCAGCCGCAGCTAGGCGAAGAGGAAACGAAATAATGCCCAATACATGCTGCCTACGGTATTACCTGTTTGAAGTAGAGTAGCCAGTTTCTCATAGTCACGGCTGAATTCAGGATGGAAGACGACCAACAGCAGCAGGCAGCCGCGCACCGATTCTCGCCGTCTTGTTGATTCGATAGATGCAATGGATGCCTTGCGCGGGATGGGAGAGTTGAGATGTTGACGTATCATCTTCAGCATCGCGACAACAAGGAGAGGGAGTCGTGTCAGCTTATCGATAGAAACGGCTGCCTTGGGTGCAGAAAAAAAGGCACCTGAAGCAAGCATCGTCGGTACAGCTAGGCCGGGTCGAGCATAGAGGCAATCCCGCAGCTTCGGCTCCCCTTTTAGTGGCCGTCATGCTAAGACGACGATGCCTCGTCAGCCCCATCTTGTGACTCACTCTCCCGTGGGCTGCTTCTGCGCTCAAGGAGGCGTAGCATGAGCAGCTAGCCGGTGCCACTAGCGGCTGGTCCTGCGGTCTTCATGCACGCTGTTTACGCTTCTCAGATCCAGATGCTGCCTCTTGACACAGCTGACACGCCCCTCGCCTGGTTGCTCTGATGGTAGCGGGAGGTACCTTGCCTCCGCTCGTATCTGGTGCTGCGACGAAGTACCTACACGCACGTCCAGACTACCTACTTTCAGAGGTACCAATAGCGCTGCTGTAAAGGTAGGTACCTATCTCTCCTCCTACTACCTAGTTGGATGATTGATTCATGTTCGCTCCCGAGCCCTTTTCATCGCATATCACATTGCATGACAGTACAGTACCAGCAACTACATCACGGAGGGCGTTTTGCTATCGAATTGGCCAAGAGCCCGAGACAAAAAAGACAAGAAACCGCCTACCAAACGGCCAAAAAAAGGGGGGGGCTCCNGGGGGGGGGGGAACAGCAACGCTCAGGTGGAAAGAGTCACGCGAGTTACGGTGTGGATGCCGAAGCGCAACCCATTGGCCAATGGAGCTGCTACTGGCCAATTGTTTTGGAGGGGGAAGAGGAAGGCAAAAATCACATTGCCTTTGGGAGTCTTGTTCAGCTTTTGCCTGTCTCTCTCTCTGTGGTGTGCGCACGTTTAATTCTTGTGCCTGTGCGCTTGTTGCCTTGTCCTGTGCCTCTGAGCAGACACGACAGACACGACACACGATGTCGAATTGGCCATTCCGATAGGCAACCTGAAATGCTTGCTCTATGCATGTTACGAGTACAGCACATGTGCGAGTGGTGCCGTCAGTCACTGACGAGCTGACTCGATGGGGGACGTGGCGGGAACGGAATTGGCCAGTAGGCCTGCGCCAGCAAAACAAAACAAGGCGGTCATGTTTCATCTTCTCTTCTTCTCTTCATCGAACGTCGTCATCTCTGTTCCGCTTCTCCCATCTTCGGACTCCGATCTCTTGGACCCTTCTCCTCCTTGCTTGGCGACGACTAACATACAAGCAACGTCAGCCAGTCGTCCCCATTGCTACTAGCAGTTCACGCCAAGGCAACGCGAAGCCGGAACCGATCCAGAGAGCGAAATACTTGCGACATGAACGCAAAGCATAGCAAGGAAAAACAGAGCGCGCAAGCAGCATGTGAGAAGGGGGGGTCACGGCTCCCGCAATGGCCCGTTTCAAACACGACGACGTGCCTCTCGCGATTGGGCTCCCTCACTAGCCATTACCCAGAATAGGTAGTCCGGGGGGGCCCATTGGGCATCAGGCACCTGAACTGAACTGACCGAGATATGGGATCAACAGACATGGATACGGATACCTGGTAGGTATATCCAAGTCTCCCAACGGGGGTGGCACTGTGAACACAAAGTCTCGGGCTCTTTGCCACGGTCACGGAGAGAGAGCGAGAGTCAGTCAAGTCGGTCCAAACCGGGGGGAGCCCTGCTCTGTCTCGCGCTCTCGGCAACCTTGCCCAGAATCTTCATTCGTTTCTTTTTCCTTGCGGTACTTGTTGTTGCTTCAAACGTTCCTCTGCGGACTTGCAACGGCCACTCCCCCCCCCCCTTTAGCTCTCCTCCATCCTCAATCGCCGTCCAAGTCACCCCACCGACGCAGCCCACTTGTTCCATCACCCGTCCGCCGCTGGGAAAATCGTCGCCAGAGCTGAAGTCCAGTCCCGTCCTTATCGCGCCACTGCCGCCAGAGATGTCGTACATGTCGTCTGCTGCTTGCATTGAGCGCCAGATGCACGGCCTGCATGAGTGCTCCTTCTTTCCCCCATTGCCCACCTTCTGATCTTTCCTTTCTGCTCGTCGTTCTTCTTCTCTTTCTCACCAACTACTGATATATTCTCCGCGGCCAATTACCCGAGCATGCCAGGGCAGAAACAAGTTCCAGTTCACGAAAAGAACCATCCCATCAAACCGCCCCCCCCTCTTTCGTGGTCCAATCCTACCAAGCCGGACCCAGATGGACCGAAGACGATGCTACGCCGAGGCCCTTATCGACGAGGAAGTTGAGGGGTGATAAACCAACTGCCCCTCCTTCTCCGGCTCCTCTCGCGGCTATCCGTCTTTTATCGCCAAAAAGATGCCCCTCCGTCTATGTATGGCCTCCCTCGCCCGCCGATGATCCAAGCAAGCCTCGCATCGCCATCCATTTTTAGTCCGTCAGTCGCCCGTTTCTGCTGAGTCTTTGGACGGTGCTACTGATGCAATTGAGGTCTCTTGACGGCTGCTACGTGACCCAGATGGCTCATGGCGTCTCTCGCTGCTGCGACGCTGGAGAGAGGGCCAATTGCCTCACTCAACGGACGGAGCAGTATTAGTAGATTTCCCCTCGCTTTACGAGATACACGCCTCTTGTTCTGTGCCTGATTGCCATGCTATGATTAATAGTTTGCCTCAAGCGGCAATTGGGCATCTCTCATTGTCGGGAAATTCATCCATGCCAGGCGCTATTATCCCATTCCCCCTCATGCTGTCTTCTATTTTTCCCTTCTCTGTCGTTCCTTTGCGTTCTATCTCGCGGCGCTCTAGCCGCCAGTCGACGGACATGCCACCCACCAATTGATGCACGTTTTGGGATCCGGCCCGTTCTTGTAAACTTGTATGATAGAATCATCCATCACTCGATTCAAGTAGAAGATACCTAGAGAGGCACCAGACCGGCGCAAATGAGGCCATCTACCGCTATGGTAGCGGGTACGTGAATCATCGGATACGTCAATTGATCCTTTCCTCTCCGCCTTTTCACCTGGTCTGCCCTTTCCTTGGTATTTGATATTCTGATTCATTTCTGAAACCAAAGAGTTCAGGGCTGGCTTGTCAAATGGCTTGTGATGCGGTGAGGCTTCTCAGGCACCACCTCATTCTATCTACAGCCACACTCCCGAAGGAAGCCCTGAGCCTTGGCATCAAACAAGCCCATCGATATATCTGTTTTTGTGTAGCCAACATTTCAGGGCGCAAGTTTGCCGAATTGACTGTCTGGCATGAGTCGGGCTGCTGCTGTGTAAAAGCAAACAGGCAAGTTTTCCACTCAATGCTGCTACAGAGCAAGCAATCTGTCCTCGTCTTGTTCACATGAGTTCTATCGCAAATTCGCCTACGAGATGACAAGACACCACCACTCAGTGGACCTACATACTACAAGAGGCACCATCAAAGAATGACGGCGCGGGAACGGACAGCTGCTTGTGCGAGTATGTAGGTACTGTACACAAAGATGCGTATCTCTGGGAGCTGCCCCAAGAAGAGCAAATCAAATCATATCAGCCACACCTTCTTGCTCGGCCGGTGTGCCTGATGACCGCCTCGAGGCCGCACATGACTGGGCCGCGCAAGATGGTGAAAGAAAGGGAGGGAGGGTGAGCGTAGTGAAGGAGTGGAAGTGCGTGCGTTTTGAAGTTGAGCGTGAAACTCGCCGTGCAAATCCCGCGAGAGGTTTCTGGAGATTTGCGCTTTCAGCAGGATTGACCTGAGGAGAATCTCTTGCTCTTGGCGGAGCAAGATTGATTCACACTTATCATCTAGATGACCAACTAACTGGCTTCTTGAGTACCAATTCGCCAATTGACGGTGAAGAGACGAGATGGATTGATTGCGCGTTGAGACTGACGGAGAGAATCATCAGGTGCCTAGCGATGAGGTCATAGCCCGACTTCTGACCGTACCGTAGGACTCACAAGGCACCTCTGTGCTATGTAAGGAGTACGCAGGTCCTAAGTAACCGCCTTGCCGCCTTGGTACTAGCAGGTACTCCGAGGCAGAGTCCCCATGCGATGATGCAAAGGTTTCCTTGGTGCTTTAGCATCCACGTTTTTGCAGGGCATTTATGCAGCGCCTTCGCACGTACCTACATTGGCATGGCAGATGGGAATCTAGGGAGGCAGCATCCGAACAGTGACTTTCTTTGCGTTCTGCTCATTCTCTTTCGATATGATCTAGAGTAGCGTAGATCAGGTAGACAACTTCAAGCTGTACGGGCTTGAACGTGCGGAATACGTATGTAGATCGATGCTTTGAAACACAAATCGGTGCTTCATATGGACATGTACCGAATCTTCCTGATCAGCTTGAAGACATGCTCACACCCCCTCGCTCCTTCCCTCCTTCCCCTCCTTCCCCCTTCCCTCCCTTGCGCCAAGCCCGCCCCAAGTGCAGCCTGACCCCCCAATTGAGCAGCCGCTCCTTCCACGCCGTCCTGTCATTGCGACTTGCGGCTTCCTCAGTAGCAATTGATGGGTGGCTACCTAGTACGATTGTGTAACGTGAACGCCTCAGATACGAGATGCGCTGGGCCGAGGCTTATGTCCAGAGCCTCAAAGGCAGCAGCAATCAATCAATTGATCAATCAGCAGAAGTAGGCACTTCTTATTACTCATAACAAACAATTTTCTGAGTAGTCCGGCAGGAAAAGGACCCAAGAGAAAGGAAAAGGAAGGAAGCATCCTCAGATGCCTGTCCTCCGAATGTACTCCGTAACTTGGTCTCCCACTCACACCCCCTTCCTGCCCCCCCGTCAGGATCCAGCCTCTTATCCGCACCCCCCTCCAGGCACCAAGTTCAACTCAGTGATCGGATTTTAGCATATACTTGTCGGTACTTGCCCGCTACGCACACGCCCCCTCCGTTTTCCCGCCGCTTCCTTTGTGTCTTGGCTTGCTCCTCCCTTGCGGGGGGGCGTGCGCGCGCGTGTGTGCCTGCATCAGGGTCTCGCTGGCCGCCACATCACAGCTTTTAATAGCAGGGCGGTCCTTCCTGCTCATCGGGTATCAACACTGACAGAGTGCAAGAGCGAGTCACTCGAATGGCAAAATCCGATTTCGCCAGCAGCAACTGACTTGACTGACTCCTTCCCTCAACACTCTGCCCGGCTCTGCTTGCCTCTCTTGAACAACCCCCATCGTACCTTACTCAGGTACCTGTCGTGAACCAGAACAGAAGAAGAAAGAAGTACAGAGAAGGCGAGAACCAGACGAAGAAGCGGCCAAATAACACTGTGAATATTTCAAATATCTCGGCCCTGGGAGAAGGCTTACCAAACGGACGTCCTCCTCTCTTAACCTAGCGTCAATTCGAGCGGCAAAGATTCCAGTTGGACCAAAGACAAAAGAGTCATCGATCCCCAAGACCCTTCCTTAGCCGTCTCTTGCCTTCGTCGCCAAGCGCAACACATAAACAAGGCAAGCCCCCCATCTTCCCCCAAAGAAGAACAATTCAGATACACACAAGCTTCGGAAACTGCACGCACAACGGTATCGCCTCCTTTGTTCACGGTCCCTTTTTTGCCTTGCTCAATTTCTTGACCGTAATATCAAATATCCGCTGCCGAAGGGGGGCAAATCACCGTTATTTCTGTTCCTGCATCTGTGCCACAGAAGACGAAGAGAGAATCCCTTTTCCCCCTCGAAACTCAATTTCCCTCCCATTTGCGATCGTGGGCCCTGGTTCCAAGGTCAATTCGAACTCGGACTCGGCTCGCTTCTTCCTCAGGACCTCTGGGCCGCCTCTTTCTAGGATCTCTTCTTGGAGCCAGTTCGTCCTCGTCTTGGTCTATTTCCGGCCCTTGTTTATCCTCCATTGACCATTCATCATCCTCCCTCCTCCTCACACTCATCACCATTCAAGCCAGCGACAGTGTTTGCGCAAACAAAGCAGACCAAAAACGCACACAAGCAAGGGCAGACTCCAGGCAGCAATTGGTCGGCCTTCTGATTCCCCCGCGGCCTCCCGCATGCTTGAATGGAAGCTGCCTGTTCTATTCATCCACCTTGGACAATCAGCTCGTCCCCGCCTGCCGCTTGACTGACCTGCTGTCGCCGGATTCACAGTCAAAAGAGCCTCCCTCTATTGTTTCCAGCCAGATTCACTTTTGACTTCTTCTACCTTATCCCTTCCTCTATACCCTCGCTCCCCTGCTTTCAACCATCCGCCACCTCGCCTCTTCAGCATCGCCATCCTCGCATCTCTGCCTCAGAGGAAACGGATGCACAAGAGACACATACAGAGACAAAGCACAAAAGGTAAACAAGTCCTCCATCCGGCCTCTATCTCCGGCAGGGCTAAATTCCGAAAAGGTTGTGACCGATCTTGACAGCTTCGCCCGACCCACCCGCTGTGTTGCCTGCGTCCGGCTCGTAACGGCTTCGCCACCCAAGGGAAAACACGTCAGACGGGGGCATCGCCATCGAGGAATGGCTGACAAACCCGCGGCAAGCCACGCATACAGCCACGCCAAACCAGCTTCCACCCCGTTCGACAACATCCGGGGCATTCCAGCTCCTCGGGGTCTTTCTGCTGCTACTTCATCAACCTCTACTCCCTCCCCTTCATTCATCTCAGCTCCTGGTCCTTCTCCTTTCTATCAATTCCTTCACAGTCGCCAGCCCGCAGTCGAATCTCGCACAATGGCGACCAGTTTCACCCGAGGCGACCCTGCCGCCGCTTCTAAGGAGAGCGGCAAGGTCGAGATTAGCAATCTCATGTCGCCCCCTGACAACCTGCTTGAGACCTTCAACCAGAGCCATGGCCGCCAGCAGTCAAAGATGCTCTCTGCCATGGCCACCGTCGTCGGCTCCATGCCAGCAAGCGGCGGCCTCTCCTCTGATAAACACCCGCTGCCCATGTCGCCTCCCATCTCACCCTACAACAAGCATGTCTCGAGCAGCGCCTCGCCCAGCACGCCGCCCGGCCAGGCCATCCAGGATCCCGTCCTCTATCCCATTGACGAGACTTCGCCATCCAGCCCGCCGCAGCCGCCTCTGTTCGCCCCTGCCGAGATTGAGCACCACAAGCGCATCGTGGACGAGCATGTCCGCGCTCGCCAATCGTCCACAATCATCTTTGAAAAGGTGTCGCCGCCGCTGCGCGAGGACTACGAGCTTGCCTTGACCTTCCGCTCGCAGGTCATGAAGCACTTCACCAGCGACCGCCGCGGATGGCTGCTCAAGGAGCGGGCCCTACTCGTGGCGGATCGACAGGCGGGAGCCGGGGCCCAGCGCTTCCCAACAATCCTGCCGGCCAAGCCCATCGCGGCCAAGCCGGCCCGATCCCAGCGCGCCGATCGAGTCTCCAAGCCTCAGGCCACGGCTCCCCGTCCGATCCGCTCCGGCACGGGTCCCTCGGTCGTCGCGCGACCCGCCGCTGGCCGCCGCCCAAGCGCCACGCCCGAGCCATCCCGCCGGATCGTGGCTCCCAACCGCGAGGACAAGGACTTCAACGCCCTCCCCGACTACTGCCCGCCTCTCAGCTCCCTCCCCAGCCGGGCCAACAGCCTCAAGGTGGACTGGAAGGGCCAGCCCATCGACCTGTCCAACGACCCGTACCACGACTTGCTTCACCCTGACGAGATCATCCTCGCCGGCAATCTCCGCCTGGACTGCGCCACTTATCTCACCAGCAAGCGTCGCATGTTTGAGCGTCGTCTCCAGTGCCTCCGGACTGGAAAGGAGTTCCGCAAGACGGACGCTCAGCAGGCCTGCAAGATTGACGTCAACAAGGCCTCGAAGCTCTGGACGGCCTTTGACAAGGTTGGCTGGCTCAACGCCGACTGGGTTCGACGGTTCTTGTAAATGCGAGCCTTTCACAGATACCTGGACGGACAGAAGATGGCCGGAGCCCTTGTCTTCATCCTCGTCGTCTCTTCTCTACTCTCATGCCTTTCACCCTTACATTAACACAAACATTCTTTCTCCCCCCCCCCCCCCCCCCGGCCTTTACGATTTTGACGACCATCAGCACTTCATCAGCGTTACGACACATATTGCCGTTTTCATCCGTTCTTCGTCTTCATTTCTTGCCCGCCATTGGTTTCTCGCTTGATTGATTGCCTTGGTCTCGGCTTGGTTCAGCGTTGCCGACATGATTTTTGTCCGTTATTCGGCAATAAATCTACGCAGCAATATCACGCAGGCCACTTACGATTTCGTTACTCATCTTCCCGACTTTCCCCATCAGCCTGTTTCCCCCCTTTGTTCATCTCTTACACGATACAACGCGTCTTTCTTGCATTCTGATCAATTTTCATTACATCGTCTCTTTGCTTTATCTCCCACTTCGTATTTTCACGGATAACGCACATACACCAAGCATGAGGGGGGTTTTTTCCACCATGATACCCAGTGGGCGATCGCGCCAGGCTCTTGAAAGACATGACGCCGCTCCAATCACGATTTCCTTTCTGTCTTTTTTTTTGGCTCCAGGTTCACATCTCTTTCCAACATCCACTCTGTTCATATTGGTCTTTTCCGAATCCTTGGATTCGGCTTTCGTTTCAGGACGTGGGCTTTCAAGCTCACACCCTTGATGAGACTCTTTCGTTCTCTAGGGACACGGCTTTGGACGAGGACGAAGGGATTCGGATATTGCATGCGTGGCGTTTGATATCTTTCAAGCCTTTTCTCTGCTTCCTCCATACAACTGATCGGTCTGCGCGAAGAAGATTGGAGACGATGGGATTCACCTTGACGGTGGTCCCCAATGAGTGCGCATACAAGACCGATTCAGTTGTGGAACAGAGGGAGGATTGAACTTGCTTATTTCCTATTATGGTTTTCCTTTTCATTTTGGGCCTGTCATTTGCGTATTGTCATGAAGCCCGGCTTATGCATGGAAGGCTACGCTGGAGGAGTTTCTCTGCCCGAATTTCCTTGTCAAGGAAAGTTAGCGGCGAGGGGGCTTTCTACCAGTAGCTCATGGTTTGTGGTCTATGGCAGCTAGTTGTTTCGCGGGAGCAATCGATGCCCCAGGGATTGCCATGGGTCATGCCGCATTTGTGCAAATTAAGATACCATTTCATCTCTCTTAGCAACCCTCAATGACTTATGATGATGAGTGACTGTTTCGGTGCTTCACCTTTTCACGTAGCATCATAAATCCATAGGAATGATGAGCGACAATAAGGTACATGTAGGGTTGCAGGTATCATTCTGTACCTCTCAGCCCTATGGACGGGGTGCAAGATCTGGCACGATCTCCAGACGTGCAGCGGGATCAACGGCCTTGCTCCAGCTGGAAGAGGGTGGATGTACGTATGTACCACGTAGTCTGCTCTCCGGAGTAAGGGTAAGGTGAAGAAGAAAATTTTCTGGTCATCATGCATGACAAGCATGATACCTGATCGATCGAGGGGCGCTGNGGGGGGGTCAAGGATTGGGCTGAAAGGAGGGATGTGAGTGGACAGGAGGGGGTTCCTGGGACGAGCTTTGTGGGGGAGACAGACAGACCCCAGACGAGGCAAAATTCTCCGGATTCATTGATTGTCATGGTACGTACCGTGTAGGAGTTTCCTATGTCTCATGAGAGATCTTTGAGTTGGATTGATGAGACGGGGGCTAGATTCTGTTGTTTGGGAGAGGGTTGAGAGTGGTTGAAGAGGGAAAGGCTTCAACAAGAACCTGAAGACATGTACATACGCCTGTTGTAGCTCAAGTCACGAGTCCGTATCGATAATCTTTCTTCAAGCCATTACATGACAACAATCACATCGCCATCCTGAAAATTGCTTCTCTTCTTTGGAATTCCATACCCATCTTCTTCATCCTTCGTGGCTCTCACAATCTCTACTCCGCAGTGCTCAATGCGTCATGTCTGTTCTGAAATACGACACAGATCGCCTTCGTAAAAGCAAGCTAATACAGCACACGCATCTCGCATTCTTCGCCTTTTTGCCGTCTCAAACCAAGCATGCCTCCCTCTTCCGCTGCCATATAGGAACCTTCCCGACGGCTACCTAATGAAATAGGCAATATTGTTACAAAAAAGAGACGTCTATAATTAGGTACTAGGTATTGTGCGTCATTCATCACGTCATCCTCCCGAGCCGGCCTCCCTTATTCATACATCTACATTCAATCAGGGCTCCTTTTACCGCACCTCGATATGCTGCACTGCAGCCATCCACTTCTTCTCATCAGACCTATTCGAATAGGTTAGTCTTTTGTTGGGTCGACGGTACAGATATTGAACGTCAAAACTCACTTGTCAAACTTGAGAATCTTGCCCAATACGGGGACAAGCTGAGCTCTCAGACGGCTGTCCTTTTGCTCCAAGAACTGCAGCAGAATCGTCTTGAGATACAGCATGTCTGACAGCTCTGTTCCTCCAGTGGTACGGTTCGAGTCCACCGAGGTCCGAGACGTCGAGACGCCCGATGATGATCCCGACTGTCTCACCGATGCTGCCGCAGCCTTGGCCTGGGCCGCCTTGAGCTCCTTGGATATCTTGTCATACAGCAGCTGCAATGATTCGTAGTCCTTGCGCAGGTTTGCCTTGACCTTTTCCCCGTCTTGAACCTGCAGCTCTGACGCGTCCAGCGCAGCCCTCAGCGATGAGATGGTGTTTCGCATCTCGGTGGTTTCCGTCTCCATCCTCAGCTCGAGCGCTTCAAGCTCCTCCCGCCGACGCCGCCAGCTCCGTTCTCGCCCTTCCAGCTCGTCACGCTCTTCGCGCAGCTCCTTGACCTCTCCCTCCAGCTCGCGGACCCGGGACTTGAGCTCTCCCGTCAGCTTGACATTTTTCCTCACCACAGCGCTGGTCTCGTCTTCCAGTCGCTCTCGCTCGGCGGTGACCGTCTCGACGCGGTTCCGCATCTCACGAAGCTTGGATTCTGCCTGCTGCTCTGCATCTGCAAGCAACCGCCGCATCGTCTCGCCCTCCCGAGTGCGTTCCTGCAGCAGATGCTGCACCTCGCCGAGCTCCTCCTCCAGCGACCTCGCCTGGGACTGCGCCTCCTTTAGCTGGACAGTCATCTCAGATGCCTGGTCGCGCATGCTGCTCAGCAGGCCCTGGGCTGTCGTGTACTGCTTCGCCTTGAACTCGGCTTCTTCTTGAGCCGCGGCCTTCTCGCGCCTTAGCTTGTGCATCTGCTCCTCAAGCTCGCCCACGCGCGGCGATGCTCTGGAGAGCTCCTCCTGGACCTTCTGCAGCTCTCGTTCCATCTTCTCTGCCTTTGCGCTCAGCTCAATCTTCTCGGCCGTAGCTCGCCTAAGGTCCCGGCCCGCGACACGCTGGGCTTCCTCCAGCTTGGCCTTGTCTTCCGTCTCGGCGGCCAATCTGCTCTTGAGAGTCCCAATCTCCGAGTTGCGGATGTCAATCTCTTGCCTGGCACTCGCCAGGTTTCGCTCGAGCTCTTTCGCCTTCTTCTCCAGGTTGGCGAGCTCTTTGCTTTTGGCGGCCAGTTCCTCCCTGGCGGCCTTGAGATCCTCAGAGTCTTTGCGCAAGCGCTTGAGCTCTGGTTGGGCCTTTTGCAGAACCTCGCGCAGCTCGGTCAAGTCCTTGAAGCGGCTCTGCGCCAGCTGCTGTGCAGCACCAAGGTCGGACTGCAGTGTGGCCGACTTATCCTTCAACTCTTGGTAATCTTTCTGGAGAGCCTGCATCTCCTCCTGCAACTTCGAGTTGGCCTCGGTGTTTGAAGAGAGCGAGGACATCTTCTCCTCCAAAGCGGTGATCTGTGCCTCCAACTCCGCCTTCTCTCCCACCAGCTCCTTGATGCGGATCTTATCCTCGACGTGGTCTTGCCCAATGTTGAGGAGATTTTCTTGCAGCGTCTCAATTTCTTCGCGGAGGTCATCTTCCGTCTTTCTCCTCTTCGACAACCGCTCGATTTCCTTATCCTTAGTTTCTATTTCCTCCTTCAGTTTGGTGACTTCTGCTTCAAGGGCTGAGGTATCTTGCCCCTGGCCAGCATCAGGAGCACCTGAAGCAGCGGAAACGGCGACAGGAGAAGTAGGGGTAGCCGGGGGAACGGGACTAGTAGCACCACCGCCGCGGCCCTTCTTCTTCTTGTTCCTCTTGTTTCCTCCGCCACCGGTCGTAGGCGGTGCAAGGGTTGATGGGGGTTCGGCAGGGGCAGGAGGCTGCTTGGCCGCTTCGTCCAGCTTCTTCACCGTTTCATCAAGCTTGCTCTGCATCTCAGACTTTTCTTTCTTCAGCTTGTCGAGTTGGGAATTGAGCTCGTCAATCAGGTTCTTGGACACTGTCCTGGCAGCCATGGCCCTGGCAAGCTCTGCAGCCGCATCGCCGGCCTGCTTGGTAGATTTAGCAAGTAAATCCTCCACCTCCTGCGCCTTGGCCGCTGCTTGGTTCTTCTCTGCCTCCAGTTGGCTCTCGCGCTCCTTGTGCTGCTTTTCCGCCTCGTCTAGTCTCTCTGTCAAGCTCTCGATTTCCGTCTTTCGAGCCTCCAGCTGAGTCTGCAGGGAGTCCTTTGATGCAGAGGCTTCGCGGGTCTCGCTCAGCTCCAGGGCTGAGTTCTCCAGTTTCTCTACCAGACCTGCGCTGTCCTGCTTAAGGGAAGAGAGTTCTTTCTGGAGACTGTCCACTTCAACCTTGAGTGAGTCGATTTCTTCCGTTTTCGCAGCAAGCTCGGCTTGGAGCTGGGGGATCTCTTCATCGTAGGAAAAGAAATCCTCGCCATCCTTTCCTGCTTTATCTGATGCTGTGCCATTGGCCTCTGGCTTATTTGTTTCCGAGGACTTTTCCGCCTTGAGGGCATCGAGTTCGTCTTGCAGCTTCTTGATCTTGTCTTCGTTCTCGTCATTCTTCTTCTTCAGCTCGTCCTTGTCCGCAGACACTCGCTTCAGCTCATCCATGACCATGTCGCCTTTCAGCTTCAGCTGGTTGAGGTATTCAATCAGAGCCTCTGGGTCGCCAATCGAGGCTAATGGTGTGTTCTCGCGGAGGGCCTTTTCAAACGGCTCGATGGCAGTAGCGCGCCGATGCGCAACACGGTAGGAGCGGAGGAGCTCTAACAAAAAAAGCCATGATCAGTCTCTGGCCCTCTTCGTTGGTTCCTTCTTCCACCAGGTTATCAGCACACTTTCCGTGAGAAGGACATACCGGGATATGTAGCCTCGAGCTTCTCCAGCTTGCGGAGCTTTTGCCGCAACTCCGGAGTCAGCGCCGGCTTGGGCGCATTCGCAACCCCATCGTGTGACGACGCATCTTTGCCATCGGCATTGGCGTTTGAGGGGCCTGAATTCTCTCCAGCCTCTGCATTGCCGACATGCTCTCCGGCAGGCGCGTCCTTTTCAGGAGGCACCGGCTTGGGGGTTCCAGCTCGGCTCGGCTCCTCGCTGTCGTCGATCACGAAGGCGGCTTCGAATACGGCAGGGTCGGGGTTCGGCGCCGAATCGCCAACATCGGAGCCCGGGTCCTTAGGCCGAGATCGTCTGCCTGAGACGCTCTCGTTTCTTCGCGACGAGGTTGAGGCGGATCTGTTGACGGACGAGCCGACTTCAAGCGCCCTCTGCTGGCGGGCTTGCTCCTCGGCGATGGTGCGGTCGATGGCACCTTTGATTCTCTATAGGTCGAATTCACGAGACAGTTAGTAAATCGCCATGATTTGTAAAACAAGAGTTTCGGCCTCGACAGAGTGTGCGCGCATCGAAAGGAGACTGACTTGGAACATGATGTGAGGGGTGGCCTCTGGGCCGGTTGTGGACAGAAATCAGTGATTAAAAGGTGTAGATCATAAGAGGCTTTGCATTAAAGCACTGCGGAATAAAGAGTGCAAGAGAAAAGAAACATGAGGAGATCGCCAAAAAGCCAGCAAAGGGGGTGAAAAGATGCGACCCTATCGAGGCTTTATCATGCAGGTAGCCTCGTGGCGTAATTGTTGGAGTGTCGAATTGTTGGATGACCAGAAGCTCAGCCTCGCTCGCATACGGAGTACGTACAGACAGCGCTTTTGACCATTTAGGCTTAGCGGCGGTCAAGTTGCTGTGCTCGTGGTAATTGTACGTACTTCGTACCTTCCAAGCCGTTGGTGGCTGATGAGACCTGCTGAGAGGCAGGAGCGAGCAATTGATGTATTGTACCTTCCGGGTGCTCAAGCGCTGTCCAAGGTACTTCCTCGCCTCTGTGCTTTCCTGAAAGCGAAGCGAAGCGGTCGCCTCGCAAGAGAAGGAAGGAAGATTGAATTGCTCGCTAATGAACATTCTCTGCTCACCGACTGTTCTTCTTCGTCTCTACTCCCTCCGTATCGCTTTTGAAATTCAAAGCGGCCATGTTTCTTCATTTTCCATTCCAAACCAGAATTCCGGTGCAAAAGATGCACTTTCTTCACAGAGACGATGCATGGCGTTGGAGCCTTTAGGTGCAGCAATTCAATGCCAGTCCGGGGTGAGTCTTCTGGGCAGCTTCCTCTCCAGTTCACCCATATCCGCCTTGTTCTTTTCACTTACTGATGCCACCTAGGTACCTTACTTAGGTACCATCAGTTGTATCATTGGCATTCTTTCTAGCTGGTCCTCGCATCCTCCGATTGCCTGTTGAGGCTTGACCGTATTTCGTGGTATGGCAGCGGCTCACCTCCTTCGCAGCTTGCTAACCTGGATCAGGGAGTCAATAGCCCAATCTGGGTTGAACCCGAAGCCAACGAACCTCTTTCTGCCTCTCTGCGCTCAACAGCTCATGGACCAGCGAGATTCCCTTTCCTCCCATCGTCGTTTCCCCAGAACATGAGGTCTCCAGTTCGAGTAGGTAGTCTGCTGGGTAGATGGACATCCCTCTCAGCGTGTCGTTGCGCCTACTGACAGTAGCATTGCCAACAGACACCGACCCAAGACCATCCTTCTCTATCCCCTCTCCACACCTCTCTATAACATAGCCCGACGATGCCAAGTACGATCTCATCGCGATGGCCATCCTTAACCATCGTTGACTCGCACATCGAAGGCCTTTTGCCTTGCCCCAACGGTACAGTGATGGGTTGGGACAGAATCACAAGGCAGTCCATTTCGACTCGAATGCCTGCCAGAACTGGTTAGAGACCGCTCGTCTGCCAGACAACCCATATCCGGTCAGCGCCGTGTCGTACCTCATACCCGGACGGTGAGATGGGACAAAGCAGTATAGCGCCCCGGGGTCCCTAATCATTCGCTTTACCTCATACAATCAAGCTCAACAACGGCTCGTCTATCAGACGAACCTTACCTGTTCAGCGCGGTGTCATTTCAGAACCGACTGGGCCACTCGAGTACACGCGGTACTATCCTGAGGGAACCTTTGGCGGAAACCAGCTACTGGAAGGTTTGATTAGCCTCTCGCCCCATGCCCATATTCGAGATCGATCTGCACGTCGACTATATGCTGAATATGACTCGATAGGACAACGACGATGAAAGAGATCAGGAATTTGGCCACAGTTCCTCAAGCCTCCGGATGATGATACAGGATCGCCAGTGGCTCTCAAACGAGTACACCTTAGGGGTGTGGGTTGCTTGGGAGAAAGGTCATGTTTGGGAGAAGGGTCATCCGATTCAGTCAAAACCACCTGAGTTAGTTGATGAAGTATATACACACAAGGCATCACGAATCGCTCGGCACAGCTCACTGCAAACTATCGACCCTCATGGTGGGTATGGAAGAGTCACACGATAGCAAATCTATCTGGCCTCGATAAGTTCCAGGCTGTGCCCTTTTCCTTTTGCTCAACCAGCCCTTTCCCATCCCCCGGGCATGACTACCTGCAGTAACCCGTCGCAGTGCCTGTAATCTCCGTCTATTCGTGGTTGTATGCTCGATGATATCGTTAGCCGTCGGCGCTTTCGCTCACCTAGCAGCATGATACATCCTCCATAAATCCATTCACTATAGCTTGCCCTCTGAAGTCTTTTTTGGCAACGACAAGCCAGAGAACCATCTTGTGATGTTCCAAGCTGCCTCTAACGCCAACGTCTTGTCTCGAGTTGGCTATGAAAGAAGATTGAGAGGAGTGAGCTGTCGGCGTCCTATTTGAGAAGAGGCATCCCATTTGAGAAGAGGCAGTCACGGCATCATCTTACCAGGAGACCCTGTGCAAGTTAATCTTACAATCATCTTCCTCAGACATTTCGTACAGTAATGACGTTTGCCTTTACATTGAATGAAGAGGTGAGTGTCTGGTACGTGAAGGCGCTCGAGCGTCCAATTTCAGTGCCTATACCAGTTGTCCGCCCCAAAGCTCCGCGGCTACGATCGAGATCACTAGGAGATCCATTGATTCAACATCTGCCTCGGTACGTTCAATTTCTTCTCGGCCTGGCCAAAGGGGCTTGATCACGACATGGTCGTGCAGGTGCCTACGTGCATCGTCTGGCTCATTCCATTCCGTTTCTCTGCCAAGAGCAAGCAAGTCATGGCAAGCATGGACACGCGTTCTACGATCCAACGTGTAACGTTAGGCCCTCATGGCTTGCATGGATTGGAGGTTACACAGAGGAGGCAGCCACCGCAACGGTTGATCAAGAGACACATGGCACGCCGCTCGTCCGCTTCTTGTGGTCGGATTAACCGGACCCCGGCATCGGTTCTTCTTACTTCAGAAGACGCAGAAGCCAATGAGCCAATGTGGTTCATGTATGTCAAGAATGAATGCGTAATGCGGTATCCTTGGCGACTTTGTGTAATAACGTGATAGACTGGGTGCTTCAGCAACTCGACTTGTCTATATGTAATTCAGAGCGGATTCGGAAGAGACGGACTGAGTGCGTCATCAACATCATCTACGGAGCAGTTCGTACTTGCAAGAGAAACCACGTTGCTATCTGATCTCTTTCCATATTTGCTTGGCCTCCTATCAAATGACGTCCAGTACTCTCTGAGAGNGGGAGCCGACATATCTGAGCGATCGGCTACGGGGGGGGTTGACGGGTACGGCGAGCCGGACTTGGGGCGTCTCAGCCGAGCAAAAAGCAACAGCAATCCATCGCATCCACGATTGAGGAAAGGAAAGGAAAGAAACGCGTCGTATGAGACAGGGTGAGGGGTATGTACGAGGACGCCAGTTGCATATTTCTGCTTCATAATACAATCTGCCAGCAAAGCAAGACTGCCGGTCAAGCCAATCGAAGGTCATGCGTGTACAAGGATCAACAGCCTCAGCGGAAGGCGAGCAGTCGTAGTTAGAGGTTCCGCAGGCTCACCGGTTCGTCTTGCAGCAATCTCGGCTAAGCGACTGCGACTGCATGTATGTAATAGCATGTCTGTGATGGGCTGTGATGGATTGCCATGGGACTGCCGAGCGGGCTGGTCAATTTCAAGGCGGATTTTTTGGGGGCGGTTTGGCTTCTCCGTCGTCCCATCATAGTTCATCACGTCGAGGCCGCTGTTTGGAGCGAGTCAATATGCAGTCGCCTGTACTTGCGTCAACCAAAGCATCGACCGTGAATGCCGGCCGAGCTGTCATGCCATGCAAAGGAGCCCGAAGTCCTGGTGGTTGGGCATCTGGACAGTACGGATCGACTCAAGTAGATCAGACAAGCTGGGGGGGTTCCCTAGGCTAAAGTCAGCCGGCCAAGCGCAGCTCTCTGCAGGCAAGAGAGCGAAATACATATCGCGTCACACGAGAGTCGAGAGGAGGTGCTCTTTGTGGCTTGCAGTACAAGGCAGGGAGACGGGACCTTGTTTGACCGCTAGAACAGCAAAAAGCAAGAAAGAAACTTGTAAGTGGACAGCCAAGTTCCGTGTCTCTCAAGGGAGGGAGAGACATGATCGATGGAGCCTCGATGAGTTGACACGGCAGTGAGGAAGTCGGCGCTTTGAAGAGGAGACGTCGATAGGAAGTTGGAAGAAAAGTACTTGGATAGGTAGAGGACCTTTTATAGAGGAGTGTGAGCTCTTGAATTTCAGCATTCGAGCTTCGTGTGAAAGGAAGAGGGGGATCAAGCCAAGGCCAACAATGACGAGAGACTCGGAGCCGAGATCTGGAGATTGGTTAGAATCAATGGACGTAGCTCCGTATGTACCTCGCTGCCGACCTCGTACCGGGATAGGTGGAGGTATGTTTGGTAGGTTAGGTGGATTGGAAGGTCTAGAGCTCCAAGATTGAAGCTGCACGATGCACGAGAGAACGACCAGAGTCAACGTGCGCGCACACGTCACGGGCGGGCTCATTGGTGGGTTGTCCGCACTGTGCGGCTCCTTCCTTGCTCCCTTGCCTCGAACTCCCCTTCCTGCCTTCCCGCACTTGCCACTTGCCAGCAGCCCCACCTCTTCCCGCCAGACCAGAAGCCGGGCCTGATTCTCCGACTGCGTGCCTGCCCAATCAGTGGCCGCATGGCTCGGGGGGGGCTGAAACAAGGCCCCATGCTGCTAAGGCAGGCGCAGAGCAGCAATCCAGGTAGCCAGAATGATACATGGGTACCTACTTGGCCGAGCGACTACCTACTAGGTAGGTACGTTGCCGTAACCGCTTGTGTAAGGCAATACTCGAGAATACAACATCTTTTATGTACTTGTCCGGTGATACCTAAGGTACCTAACATCCTCATCCCATGTTTGCTGCCGCTTGCCCGTCAGAGATTCCTTAGCCGCCCGTGCCTGGTTCTGCTAGTGTCCTCTCGTCTCGCCTCGTCTCGTTGCTTCGGAGCCGGAGGGTTGGGATCTCAGCTAAAGGATCGCTAATCGACCTCAACTAAATAAACAGGCGGGCATGGGGGGAGCATTGCGAGGGCACCAGGAGCTTGACAATGATACAACCATTGCCGGAACAGACCGGCATCGAATTCGGCTTCACTGCTTCACTCTCATTGTCGCCCATCTCCACCATCATTCTCCTGCTCAGAGCCATCCGCACATGTGTTCCACCACCCATGGAGTGCGTCGAGTCTTCTGCTAGTCTCTCCTCGCAGACCTCCTTCTCGCACCCCTCTCACAACCGACTGCCTGCCTATCAGATACCATGGCAGCTAATACAGTACATACATGTCTAGCTTGGCGCTGAGGCTGAAGCGTTCTTGTGCAGCTGCAGCCAGCCACTTAGTGACGGATAGCCTCGTTCATCTCTTTCCCTTCCCTTCTGTCTAATTGCTCTTTAATTTCCAGTTCTCTGGGGAGGCCATGCCGTCCTGACGATCCACCTGGACTGTTGTCCTCAGCTTCTTGTGCTTCTTGTGCTTCTTGTGCTTCTTGTGCTCCCTCTCCTGGCGAGATTCGATTCTGGTATATAACTCTCCTCTACGCTCCGTGACTCGACTCCTCATCTAACATTGTCTGATCAGCAGTCTTCTCTTTCGGCATACGGGCATCGGCGTCTTTTGCTGCTTCAAGCTTCTACACCTTCTTACTATTCTCTTCTCCAAAGACATATGTAGACGAAGGCAACATCTCCACCATGGAAGCAAACAAGTCTCTGATCGAACAAGATGGGAGCATGATGCAGCAAAACAGCAAGAAGACGGGACTGCTCAGCATCCCAAACGAAATCATCAGCCATATCGGAGGGTACCTCACCAGCGATCACGACATTGCCGCCTTTGCGAGGACATGCAAACTCTTCAACATCATGTTTGGCGATGCGTTATACCAGCGGAATGAAATGTATAACGGGGCTTCCTGCCTTACGTGGGCAGCCAGCCACGACAGAGTGGAGACTCTGGAGAGAGCCGCCAAGGCCGGCATCCGCCTCGAAGACCACTCCTATCTCGTCTTTGTTGTTTCTTGCCACGGGAGTAGGGAGGTTGCCAAGCTGGTGCTGTCGATGCCTGGAATCGATCCCATGGCCGAGGACGGGAGAGGGTGGACGCCCATCACCCTCGCCGCCAGCTACGGACACACCAACGTTATCCGGGTGCTGGTAGACAACGGAGCGGACATCAGGACACCCACGAGGAGTGGCTGGTCGCCGATCAACGTGGCTTGCAGCCATGGGAGCATCGATGTTGCGAAGCTGCTGCTGGAGGGCTACGGTGCCTCGATGGAGAGCGACGAGGAAAACGGATGGTCACCACTGAGATCCGCCTCCGTCTTCGGCCACGCAAACATACTATGCTATCTTATCCGGAGGGGAGCCGACATATCTGAGCGATCGGCTACAGGCTGGACCTGCCTGCACTCGGCAGCCGAGGCCGGCCACACAAGGGCAGTGGCAGAGCTTCTTGACCATGGCTTGGATCCTATGGCTCTGACTGATATGGGGTGGACGCCCATGATCCTGGCGGCCGACAAGGGACACGACGACGTCGTTCATGAGCTGCTCGACCGAGGTGTTGATATAGAGCAGGCCTGCCGAAACCTCTGGACTCCTCTGTGCATGGCTGCAAGTCGGGGCGACTATAACATGTGCGGGCTCCTGCTCAGCCGGGGGGCCAACATCGCGGCCCGGGCAATGGGTGGGTGGTTTCCGCTCGCGCTGGCTGCGTCCAACGGCCACGATCCCGCCGTCAGTCTGTTGATTGGCTATGGCGCCGACATCCATATGACCAACGACAACGGATGGACACCTGTCATGGCCGCTGCAGACAATGGCCACAGCTCGACAGCCATGATCCTCATCGACAAGGGTGCCGAGGTGGAGGCCAGGAGCACAAACGGATGGACGGCTCTCATGTGTGCTGCCGACGGCCGCCACCTGCACACTGCCAAGCTGCTCTTGGGCTACGGAGCCAAGATCATGGCCACTTCGGATGACGGCTGCACTGCAGGCATCCGAGCCGCTCACTCAGGGGGCATCCGGCTCTTGAACATGTTCCGCAGGATCCCTGGCTTCGAGCTGGACCACCTGGACAACCAAGGCCGCTCGGCATTCTTCCATGCCGCCATGCGAGGCCACGCGCGCCTGGTCAAGAAACTGCTTCCCTTGGTGAGCACGGCCAACAAGAGAGACCAGTACGGGACAACACCCGTCTTCGCGGCCGCTAGAAACGGACATCGCAAAGTGGTCGAGGTGCTCATCAAGGAGGGATATGCAGACTTTGATGAGAGAGACTTCCTCGGCTGCACGCTTCTCGCCTGGGCACAAAGGTCCAAGAGGCGGCAGTTTGTCCGGTTCCTCAAGAAACACGCGCAGAAGGCCGGCATCCCCATCTGGCTGGAGGACCCGGTAGGCAAGCGCACGCAATTCAAGTACGACTGCTCCATGTGCCTCTGCAGCATCTGCTGCCGGACCAGCCCGCATCTGGAGCAGGCGTATGTATGTGAAGACTGCAACGGGGGCATGCTCATCTGCGCGGAGTGCATCGACGCCGGCATGACATGCGAGGACAGCTCTCACACGTGGAGGGCGCATCAGTGTTTCTGGAACCACGACTATGACAGTGATGCTCCCGAGTACCTTGCCGCCAGCGCCAGCGTGAGAAGCAGGCTAACTGCGGATGCTGCTGGGGGTATTGACGGTTTTGTTGCTGGCGTTGAAGGTCAATGAGGACATAAAGGGCTTTGTTTGGGAAATTGCAATTGGGGTTCAGAACATCATTCGTTTCATATGCACAACATATACACATTACACGGAGGTAGGTTGGGTCCAAGGAAGAAGGTCAATCATGAGTTTGTAACTCGAACCGTTTGACTTGAGTTTCACACAAGGCACGCTTTTTCGAGCCATTTTCATGAATTGACGATTCACGGCCTACGGCGTGATTCAACAAGCGATTGAGCATGAAGGAAACTGAGAATACCTTATATATAAAAGACAAGGAAGAGAAAGAGACAACAGATATATAGGTGCCGCATTTTCCCTTCAATCGACTCGTCATGTCAAGCCGCATCAGAATTCATACCTTATGCAAGATCCAAAGTCCCTGAATCTTAGCGGCCGATCGGCCAAACAGTGGTGCCTGTCTCAAGGGTTGCATTTTTAATATATGGAATCCGCCGGTAGAATACGAGAGGCTGCAACTCGTGGCGTATGACTCTATCGTGGTTTGAGATATTGGCTATTTTCTTCTCGTTGCTCGAGAAACCCTTCGTTTCAAAGTTTCTGACGATTGTGGCGATGATATCATCTCCATCACCGCATCATAACTTGGACGCTCTTTCTTCGCACACTCTGTCATACCTTCTCCAGTAGGCAACTGCCCGCCCATCCGTCTGTGGCTCACCATCTGGGGTAGCTGCAAGTCTGCACCAGCTGTGGCTGTGCGCCAATCCTCACGCCCAATTAGCCACCGCGGATAAAGTGACATTGCCCCACCTGCCTGTGGCGCCGCGCTCCCACCTGCCCAATGAAGTCACCACGAGCTCATTCCTGCCTCTGTGTCCAAAAAGGTACTTCTTCATCCTGCCGGAGCTACTCGCTAGACCCAAGTCACTCGCTTTGCCTCCGGTCCTGCCATCTGCCTTCCAGTCGTGTCTCGTGCTTCTCCTCCGCGAGGGCTCACGAGGGCCTCAACCAGCCTCGACTCGTTTTGCCCTGAGGCTGCGCCGTTTCCAGAGCACCAGCTGCAGACTCTTGCTTACTTGCAGGGAACTTGCGCAACCCCCTTTTAATCTCCGTCTTCATAACAGTCGTCCTCCGCCAGCTTGATCTTCCCTCTCAACTGCCAACTATCCGGTATACCAGGCCGAGCTTTTGTACAGGGAGAGAAGCTCTGTCTCTCTCTGCTCGTCTACTGTCCTTCTACCCTCCTCCAAAACAGCAGCCCGCCATGGTGTCCTTTTGGCCGTGGAAGGTAAGCTTTCAACCAGCATTGACTGCCTCTACTACCGACTCTCCCACCCTCCTACTCCTCCTTCTCCTCCTTCTCAAGTTTGTCACTGACTAGCTGGCTTTGCGCGCGCACAGAGCGACGACTCCTCGCCGGCCTCGTTCGAAAAGGCTCTTTCGGCTCTCTCCAAAAAGATTACAACCACTCAGTCTCGCCTAGAATGGACCCGCCTGCGGTCCCGCAAGATCAAACTGCTGGGGACTCTATACACCTCCTTTGCCTACCTCGTCAGCGTCATCGTCCTCCTCCTGGTTGTGGGATATCCAAATCTCGGGCCTTGGGAGTGGACCGGAATGGCTGGAGGACCCGTCCTGTGAGTTTGATTCCTTGACCCCCCCTCCTGCTCGATGAGTTTTTTTGCGCAATTCATGCTGGGACTTGCGCACAAACCGCATACATACGCATGCACCGAGCCTACGCATAGTTACTTGCTTCCTTTCCCCCTCCCTTGGGTCCTTGGCTGACGTTTTTTGCCCCTCCGCCCTTCATCGTCGCACAGCATCTACACAACTCGCGTCGTCATCACGAGCTACTACAACTTCCGCATAGACAGCCTCGAAGCCAAGCTCAAGGCGTTGCAGGAAGAGCGCGGCAAGACGATCCAGAAGCTCAAGGACGCGACCAAATATGACTCCACCATGGAGCTCATTGAGAAATACGGCGGCGCCGATGGAAGACCGCGCAGCAGACAACAGGAGGCGCCCGAGGAAGCGCCAGACGCCAAAAAGCCACAGCAGGGCTCGTGGACGATGCCGGATCGCATTCATATCTCGCCTCCCCCGACCGCCAACGTCCCTCGACGAGAATTTTCACCCGCCTCGCTGGCTCCCAGCAGCCGGCCCGTGACGCCGCTGGCCCTGAGCGTCGGCTCCCTCGACACCACGGCCGAGTTTGCGCCCAACGCCTTTGGCCATGCTCCTCCTCCCCGGCCTCAGTCGGCGCAAAGTCAGCAGACGTACAACATGCCGCCTCCGGCCCCCTCCGAGCCTCACTGGTACGATCGCATCTTCGACGTCCTCCTGGGCGAAGACGAGACGGCCGCCAAGAACCGCATCGTGCTGATATGCCGCTCCTGTCGCCTGGTCAACGGGCAAGCGCCACCCGGCACTAAGAGCCTTGGTGAAATGGGCATGTGGAAGTGCATGGCCTGCGGGACGCCCAACGGCGAAATGGACGAAGGGAAGCGCATCGTAAGAGAAGTCCTCAAATCACACGAGAAAGAAAAGGACGCGAGCTCGAGCAAAGAGCCGACGACGCCGGAGACTGACGATGGTGCCAAAGAAGCCGAGGACAGCGAGCTCTCAAGTTCCCATGCCGATGGCCCAGCAGCTTCAGTCAAGGCCAGGAGATCGACGAGAAGTAAGAAATAAATGGTTGCGGATGGCTCTGCACCGGGGCAGGCGTATCGGTTTTTTGCAGGCTGAAACAAAAGCCTAAAGGAGCGAAGGGAAATGATATCAAAGAAAAGAAAACGAAGTCTCTTCACTTTGGAAAGGACATGAAAAGTAAATGCTTCTAAAAGACGGCAAAAAAAGGCAAAGGGAGAGGGGAAAGCTTCAAAAAAAATCAAGGGGGCTCGGTGGAAGGCGTCCTTTCTTTTTTTGCAGTGATATCTCTCCGCATGGGTTTCCTATGGGTTCCTGTCGGCTTTCCCCTTTCATTATTTTCGTCTTCATTCTGCCCTTTGTCATTTCACTGCGACACGCAATTTCTCTACGCAATTTTTTCTCTGTATCGGCTCTGCCTATCTGTTGTCTGGTTCTGGTTTCTGCTCTTTGGCACATGGAGCTTGACTTCCCCAAGCCGCCCTAGGTGTCATTTCAACTATACCTATACCCCTATCCTTACCTTACTTTTTAGCTCTCGCTACCATGTTCACCTACCACCTACCCTTTTCATCTTACCCTATGTTGCATGGCCAGGACATGAGAAAGATACATGTGCTTGATATAACCGTATCGACAGCAGGACGGGTCTTCAAGGGCGAATGGAGAAGCCCACGATCAATATCATCGAGACAGGGCATGCATACGTCCCTCTAAGGGGCATTCGGCTTGTTTACTCGTCTCTCGCGATAGGGTGGACTGAAGGACGATAGATAGATAGTCGGCACTACCACTGACTTGACTCCGCCAAAGGGAGCGCATCTAGGGATTCCAAGGGATTTCAAAGGACTTTTAAGGAATTTCAAAGGGACTCAGAGGCTCATAGGACGGGGCGAAATATCAAGGTGTGATGCAAAATCGTCACATTGCAAAGTCTATTTATCTTGACGCCCCTCCGAATCATGTTAAACATCGTAGCGACCAGCTTCCTCCAAGAACCTCACCTCCCTCCGAGTCTCTCTCATCTTCTTCCCGGGTGTGCTTCGTTGTTTGTGTTCTTTTTCTTCTTTGCTTCGTAAGGGAATCATTTTTTCGTATCTACTTCGACATCTGCTGAAAAAAAAAGGCTACCCTGAGCGTCTTCGATTCTGCCCGGGAACCACAAAAACCCTCTACTGTCCACTCATCATTAACTGGCGGCGTAGTATGGTTCAAAAAACAACAGGCAAAAAAACACACAAGCGCGGCATGGCCCTGATCCATGACTTCTGCTCCGTCTATAGGGCAGCTCCTCCAACTCATCGCTTCCGCACCTCGCAGGCCCAGCCCTCAATGCCCTCACCCCGGCTGCCAGGCTCGAGCCCCTCGATCTTGATGCCCTTCATGCCCGGAGTGTCGTCCAGCCAGGGGTGGGCGGCCATGCCGCCGGCGTTGGCCCGCTTCTCCGGCACCAGCTCGAGCATGGGAGTCAGAAAGGCCGAAATGCGCTTAGCCTCGTCCTCTTTGAAATGATATTTCTCTCGGAGAACATCGGGGAGAGCCCAGTGCCGCAGCCTATGAATGTTCCGAAGCTCTCCCTTCCTGTTGAATATTTCCTGGCTCCACTTGCCACTGAGGCACAACGATCGCGGAAACGGGCCGAGCAACTCTATGATCTGCGCGATGTGGTCGTCGTCCTTGCCATACTTAGTGCCAGACTGGGGATCGAAGAGATAGTCGCCGGTAATCAGTTCAAAAACCTGTTGACGGGCATTTGTTAGCTTGACCGAAAAGCGTAGACGAAGATAGGACGCCGGGGTAGTCAGAACTACTCACCATGGCCGACATGCTCCAGACATCCGTGCTGGCTCCCCATTTTGCGCCCAAAATCACCTCGGGGGATCGGTACTGTCGCGTCTGGATGTCGTTGGTGAAGTGGTGGTTCACCCAGCACGCGTTGCCCAAGTCCGCAATCTTGACGCTGATTATGTCGTATGCATGCGGATCGTCCGCCTTTCGCTTGTCGCTGGTCGAGGCTGACGACGGTGTGCTAGATTTATCTAGCGAGATGCCCGACACTTCGCGGGTCAAGAGGTCACTAGACGGCGAGGAAAAATCAAACAAAGGAGTGTCAGCAGGAGGACAACCTGGAAGAAACAAGATAGAGAGGGGCTGTGGCAGTTAGACTTACGCGGACTTTTCTCTCTTGCTCTGAGCATCATCGGCCGTTGACGACTCATCCTTTTGCTTACCTAGACATAGAAAACGAGGAGAGCGCCAAATGTCAGAAAAAGCCACAAAAGGAAGGAGTTGAATCAAACACCAGACAATAGGAAGGCCATACCTTCTAGCATGCCGCCGAGGCTGCCCTGAGAAGCAGACGAGGGGAAGAGGTTGTTGTGGTTGAAGTTGGCGTTGAGAGGAGATGGCAACGGCTGGCTGCCGGTGATGAGCGTCCTACGTCTCCGGCGGCCGTTGCGATTGTTTTCCTTGTCGGGGGTCTCGGGCTTGACGACCTTCTTGACAATCTGCTCAACGTCTCCAATCTCAATCAGGACGTTCTCGGGCTTGAGGTCCGTGTGGATGATGCCGCATTCCCGGTGCAGGTAGTCGAGGCCGAGCAGGACCTGCTTGGTGATTTGCTTGACCAGCGGCATGGGGATGCCGCGGTGGTTCCATCTCTTGATGAGGCCCAGCAGGTTCTCGCCCAGCACCTCAAAGACCATGCACATGTGGGTGCCGTTGGGGCCCTTGTGCTCAAACGAGTCGAGCAGGCTGACGACGTGCTTGCGGCCGGGGTGGTTGGGGTTGGCCTGCACAATCTTATTGAGCAGCTTGATCTCGTCGACGGCCGTCTCGGTGTAGTGGGTGGCGGATCGCACCACCTTGAGCGCGACGTGTTTGCCGTTGGTGTTGTCCCGCGACAGCCAGACGGTCGAGAAGTGGCCCCAGCCCAGCTTGCGCACGACCGTGTACTTGCCGTCCTTGAACTTTTCGCCAATCTGGACGGGGTGGTAGCCGCCCTTGCAGTAGTCTTCGGAATCTTCCTCGTCGGCCGTGTTTTCGGCGGGGTCGTCAGCGGCTGACGATGAGGACGGCGAGTGAGCCATGGCGGCGCTGGGGAATTGGCGGGTTCTAGATGGCAGGAAAAAAGGAAGCAGGACGGGTTAGCGATCGCGATTCGAGGCTCTGGAAGCGCGCTCAACAGGCGGGATAGAGAGGGGGTTGATGTGATGATGGCCAAGGAACGATCTGGCAGCAAGTCGACAGGAAACAAGAGAGAAAGGGTTGAAGTTGGAGAGGCGGGCGCAGGGATAGTCGCTCCTGATTGGGCGGTCTATCTGAGAAGGGGGGGGAGAGGCTAGTGGGCAAGTCGAACCAAAGAATCCTTTGCGGGGTGAACTGGCATCAACATTGGATCCCATGTGCGTATAGTTGCGGTTTCTCTCGCCAGCTTAGACTTTCTAGCAACACTGCCTCCTCTTGCCACTTGACCAGCCAGCACTTGCTAGCAGCAGTGGAGGAGTTGGCGAGAGCAGCAGGAGATACCGAAGGCACTCGAGGCACAGTGAGGCAAGTGGTAAGCACGTAACACTACTCGACGCTACTTGGCAGCATACAAGCCGCAAGTAGGAGCAGTCTGTACGTGAGAAAGCGGGCCGCCCACTTGGGCACGAGAACCTCGAAAGGAGCCCCTTGCAGCACCTCAGCTTCAGAAGAGCCCTGCGGCTAGAAAGGGGATTTTGAAAAGGCGATGGCTTCGGTGAGAGGAATAAGGAAAGGTGAGGGGAACCTAGTCTTGAGGAAGCTCATGCTGCCTTTGACATTCTGCAGCGTCTCTCTGCGGCAAATGGCTGGGCAACGATACTCGGGGCTGGCTTCCGGAGACGACCTCCAAGAGGGACGATGAGATAGCGCCCGTTGCGGCTAGCTAGGAAAGGGAAGAGCGGAAAACAGACGCAAATAAAGATGAAAAAGAAGAAAGAATCAAATAGGGAAAAACAATAGCAGAGTGATCAAACAGGACACGGGATAGAGCCTCGGGCGTTTTCCCTCCTCCCCAAGGCAGCAAACCGGGCAGGGTGGACAAGGTGAGGTTTATTGTGGAAAAGGGCGGTATCGTGACAAGGTGACGGAGGGGAGAAGGGCAAGCAGGGCGTGGCAGAAGAGAGTGAGACTTGGCTGAGCTCACACACGCGCGCGCACACACGTCGAGAGAGCCATTGGCTGGGCCCAATGATGACGGCGAGCAGCTGAAAGCGGCAGCACCTGCAAAACGCACTTGGGCCGTAGCAAAAAGCTGCTTGATTCATTACCCGCCCGAACCTGCCCCTCCAGCGGGGCAACTGCAAGCGGCGAAACGCCCTGAAGCACAGCCTGAACTGTAATATTTCGTATGCGAGCCGGGGCGGCAAACAGCACTGGAGAAGGCAAAAGAGGCTCGCCAGAGGGAAGGGACCCAGGGGATGGCGGCGCCGAGGCCTATCAGTGCAGAACAGCAGACAGAGGCCAGGAAAAGGACTGCTCGAGCCCAAACAGAAGGAAATTGGGAAACGGGAACGGGATGCCACCGCCGGAGCAGCCAACGGAGCCTTTGACGGGCAGCAGCGGGTAACCCAGGCCACATTGGATGCAGCAAACTTGGGCCCGAGGTGCGAGGTCGTTGCTGTAGCAAGCAAGCAACAACGACGAAGGCGCGAAGGTCCAAATTGAAAGGAAAGAAATCAAACGCAAAATCAAACAAAGCACACACCGGCTCGGTGCAGGACCCAGCCCTCATCAGCTTCGGGAGCGGCCTCCCAGGCAGGTCTCACTCGAACGTTGTTCGCGGTCCCGCTGAAGCGAATAGCATCCGTACAGGGAGCATCCTCACCACAGCCTCCTTCAAGGAATGTAGGCAGTATCATGGGGCATCAGGGATAAAGGTACACATGAGGTAATCATCCTCATCTGCCTTGTTTTTTTTCCTTCCCTCTCCTGCAGCTTCTGGGTCCCTTTGGGCTCAACTGGAGCAAATGCCGGGCTCGGGACAGCCAAGATGGTGGAGCCGGCCATGTCATAGAGGGGGCTCAAAGCAACGAGGGGCAACAGCCAAAGCGAGTTGCCGTCCGCAGCGGGTGGTAAAGGCCATGCAGATGCCATGCAGAGAGCGCAAAGGGGAATAGAAACGAGCCTGCGGGCTGCGAGGGGGAATGTTGAGTGATGTGACGGTGGAGTTGGACAGCAAGGTCAGCCAGGCACCCGGCCAGTGCTTTGCCAATAGCAGCGCAGATACATGAACGATGCCAGATGCACATCATGCTCATCCCGTCACTTTTATGGCTCGCAGGGCTCTCAGAGGGGAGAGGGGGACGATAGGCACGGAAAAGTAAGGTAGGCGAAGAGGTAAAGGTAAAGAGAGGCGTAACAGAAAAGGTAAAGAAAAGCGACGGACTCACTCGTGCATATCAGATGCCTGCAGGTGCCAGGCCGGGTTGGACTTCTCCATGGTGACTATGGGCTTGCGGTCCTTTTTGCGCTTCTTGACGATGCTGGAGCCGTTGGAAGTTGGTGGGAGGGCGTCGTTCTTGGTACGATCTGCATCCACGTCGCTGCCGCTCATAGCTGCAGACGCTGTTTATTGCTTCAGGTGCAAAAAGAAGGAGAAGAAAAGAGCAAGCAGAGAAGAAAGCAAAGAAAGAAAGAAATCGCCGAGTCGGGAGGCGAGGCGAGGCGAATGTGGCGAGAAAGAGCGGAGAGGAGGAGGAGAGTCGCGATGCGACAAGGACGAGGCTGAGTTGGGTAAGGTAGGTATCGATAAAGGCTGGCAGAAGAGGAAAAAAAGGTGCAGGAACGGTGCGTGTGGTTGCTGTTTATCGGGTTGCCGTATCTAAGGATAATATTGTCGTGGCAGGTGGCAGGTTCGGGGCGAGGGCAAAGAGACACTGGACAGCTGTAAAAATAGAATGCGAATGGGTAGGTAACTAGGGAAAAACTTCCCTCCATAGACTACCTACGGCGGCTGTTGAGCTGCTCGCGCTTCCTTTCGCTTCTATCTATCTACGTTTACGCCTTGCTATGAACATGAGAAAGATATCTGGCGGCATGTATGCATTTAGAATTTCTGAGATGAGGTTATACCAGGTACCTCGCCTTGCTCGGTTTTGATATGGAGGCAGGTACACGGGAGGCGATGGAAGGAATGACAGTGGTGAATACCTTACCTTGCTCTCCAGCCTTTGACCGACATTGGTTGTTTCTTTCATGGTGACGAAATCGAGAGCATGGGTAGAAGGTTCAGGAAGGCACTTGAGACAAACTAACGGGTCGTGCCTGTCATCAACAGAGCTCTCCAGGTGTCCCTTCCTACCTACCTTACTGATCATATGGCATGCGAAGGCGTCGTGATAGCATCAGCAAGTTGGAAAAGAAGCTGTCGGACCTCGTTCGGTTTCAGTATGAGACAAATGGGTCAAGGAACAGTCAGTATCCTCCAGTTGAAGGGTGACAAGCGGACTCATCGCCAGAAAGGCAACATCTCCAGTGCGTCAGCTGAGATCGACCAAGCGAAACTCAGCATAGCGGCAAAGGCCTCGTCGACTGCGCCGTAGGGCTGCTGCGCAATTTATTCCACCGAGGATCTACAAACTACTAGCAGGTTTGTTGATCACCGCTACAGCTCGGCGCTAAGGGACTTCGGGCGACTCATCCGTGTACAGTAATACGATGCCGGCCACATATCGACACGCATCGACATGCCTCATCCATGACTCGGCCGAGAAACACCAAGCGCACGGGAGGTATCACTCAAACGGACCCAACAAAGCCACAAACGACGAAACTGCCGGGGGGATCTCGATGGGGGTCTAGGAGCGGTCCGGTCCGGCTTGGATATCGGTTGGCGGCAAGCCATGAGAAGAGCATCGAAATCTCCGGCATTCCATACGCCAAAAGCTCCGGAAGAAAGCAGAGCGATCCCCAAAAGAAACCATACAGGGAGCGGGCCAGGGCAGGAAGAAGGGGAGCTGACATGTGAGAAATGTGTGAATCTCGTGACGCCGCTCCCGCACTACCAGCACTACCTAACCTTGACACATACACGCCATTCTCGTGCAGAAACAGATCGACCGAGGAGAACATCGGTGACGCAACTGAGGCAACAACCACCTCCACGCGGGACGCCTTCCTCCCGTCTTCTAGGCTACTTCTCTTCCCATTCTGTGCCTGTTCTCATCTGATCTCGGTGCAGTTGTCTTGATGCGGAACGAACCCTCGAAACTCTCCACATCCCGGATACTACACGAAGTACAGGCTCTGGACCTCGGTTTCATGTCCTAGCCAACGACGCGATTCAGACTTCATCATCCTCGGAAATCGGCCTCTCCATGCTTGATAGCGGTCAAGGTCAAGCTCCTGGAAGCATAACTTTTTCCCCCTATGATTATATCTCAGGAGTGACTGATGAGTGCCAAAAGCAGAACACATGTACAGCAACAACAGGCATCACCAGCCGTCGGCCATCATCAGCCGTATCTTCAGACCCCTGTACTCCGTACGAAGCACGAAATGCATCATGCTCTTACAGCAGGACACTGACTGGATATAACGCCTCAAACATTACCCGAAAGCTATCCTTGTCATATGGCATTCCAGATACTACTCCTCTCCTGGGAAGTAACATTGTCTGTGGGCTAAAGAAAATAAGGCAGCTGAATGGATCTCGAAAAGGAGACATACTGAGGGTCATCGCCTCAATTGAGAAGAGCGACCACAACTCTGACAACTTGCTGCACTTGTGCTACTGCCCAATACTCGAAGGTAGCGCAGGAGAGCGCATGCAAGATATTTCATGCACGCGGCGGCTCACCCGTTATGCAGTCGGCCGGGGCAGTAACTTTCCATCAACGACTGCAGGGAGGTCATCCACCTTGCCGGCAATTCCAGCGCGGTCCGCCGCCCTGGGCGCACGGTTGGATATGAAGGCAATATGAAGCTGCCCCTACAAGTACGGTCTTCTGATGCTCAAAGCGGGACATGGGCTGATTACAAGGTCCGAACTTGGTCGATAGTCTGTCATGCTAGAAGAAAACCGTTGCAACTAACATACCCCTAGTAGTTGATTAATGCATCCGCCACCAAACTGCGGCCCGCGATGCCAACACAGGCGCTCGGACATGTACCTCACATGAAAAAAACTCCGTATCCCAACTGCCTGCCGAAACCCTTTCCCACAACGGTTTTGACGGGGCTGCGGCCTCAGCTCCCATGGACGCTTTGGGACGAGAAACCCATCATCACATGTGGCGACGCGACAGCTACCTACATGTAGCTCTTCCTCATCGCGGGAGCGTTGGCCGAAGCCTACGGGGCAGCAAACCCGGAGAAACCCTGAACGCCTCCCCGTCCATGACGGATATTGTGAAAAGCTGCCGATGGTGAAGCCGTTTCCATTCGTCATTTTTCCAGACGTGATTGGTTGTCATTGTACCCCCATGTCCCGGTTCTCGGCAGACAGCACTGCATGTGCGCGCAGGAACATGTCAATATCCATCTGGATAGAGATTTTCTTTTCCAGCTTGTGGCGTGTTTGCCGCAATCTCCATATTTTGTCGTTCGATATGCCAAGGGGAGTCCACAATCTGCAAAGCCCCTGACGCAATCCGTGGCTGGGCTCCGAGCGACAAGATGCACCAAGATGCCGGCCATGGCTGCTCGCGTGCTTTGATTGCTCAAACGTCCACTTTTCCCATTCCAATCTTGATTCCGAGTCGGCGGCACCAGGGCAGGCATGGCCATTCTAGAACGTGTTTGGAAATGGTGTCAGCCCGGATCCAGCCCCTGGCCCATATCGTACGATTCGCCCAAGCCTTCGTCAAATGCGATCTGGACGGCCCAAAACGCCCGTGGTATTCGGTGGTTGGTTGAGATTATGGAGATGGCTTTCGGTTTTTCCTTCTTTTTTTCTGTTCCTCATGATCCAATATTTCCTCAGCCGCTGATACATACCGCCGGAGTGGACCTTGTGAAGCGTGAAGCGGCACAATGCGGCGCATCCGGCTCGTCACGGGGGACGGACAATCATCCCATGGACTTTTGACCAAGAGTGTTCAAGGAGTGAGGCTCGATTTATTGATAAAGCTCCATGTCCGCCCTAGAATCTTCAGTCTTCTTCTCCGCATAGACACTGATTGCTGTTGGTTCTTACGTGCTGCGACTACCTGCTTTCTGCTTTCCTATTCGCAATTAGTTGTATGACCTTGATACCCTTTTTTTTTTTTTTTTTTTTCCCTAGTCCCTTGTTTACCGGAGCTTGGATACATACCTACTTTACATCTTGATATCAAGGCATATCCTACACGCCTCATAGCCGCCTTGTCAACAACTTGACTCTACAGCACTCAAGCGTCTCTTCTATCAAGCATCCCGAACATGGCCTTGACTTTCCAGCAGGTCAAGCTCGTCAGGGACACGATCCCAGCCCTGACTGAGCATGGAGAGCTCATCACAACGACCTTCTACCGAAACATGCTGACGGACCATCCGGAGCTCCACAACTACTTCAACACCGTCAACCAGGCAAACGGCCGCCAGCCCCGTGCCCTGACGGCCATCATCCTCAGCTTCGCCAACAACATCAACCACATCACCGAGCTGATCCCCAAGATGGAACGCATGTGCCAGAAGCACTGCTCCCTCGGCATCCGGCCGGAGCACTACGACATCGTGGGCAAGTATCTCATCGCCGCGTTTGGAGAAGTCCTGGGGCCGGCCATGACTCCCTCCGTTCAGATTGCCTGGAACAAGGCCTACTGGCTGCTCGCAAAGATGCTCATCGGGCGAGAGGCCCAGCTGTACCACGACTGGCAGCACTGGCAGGGATGGAGACGGTTCCGCATCGAGCAGAAGGTGGAGGAATCGGACGACATCTACTCCTTCTACCTCGTCCCCGAGGACGGCAAGCAGCTGCCGAGCTTCCTACCGGGCCAATACGTCTCTGTGCGAGTCCAGGTTCCTGATAAGGACTACAAGCAGCTGAGGCAGTACTCACTCAGTGAGCAGCCCAGGCCAGACTACTACCGCATCACGGTCAAGCGGGATCGAGGCTCACAGACGGTTCGACACCCGAGCTATCTGACAAACTCGTTTGGCGCCAATCCGGGCGTCGTCTCCAACGTGCTCATTGACCAGAAAAAGGCCGGGGATATCATAGAGCTTACTCATCCGGCGGGAGAGTTCTTCCTCGACACCTACAACACCTCGAATGCTCCTCTTGTGCTCATCTCGGCCGGCGTCGGCGTCACTCCCATGGTATCCATCCTCAACTCTGTCATTGAGAAGCAGCCCAACAGGCAGATATCGTGGGTCCAGGGATCCCGAGATTCGATTCCGTTCTTCCTCCATATACGGAAGATCGCCCGGGATAAGCCCAACGTCAAGACGAACATATTCAAGACGCGCCTGGCCGAGTCCGATTTAGCGGGCGTCACGTACGACCACGACGCGCGGGTTGATCTGGACAAGGTGCAGGCGGAAGACCTGTGGCTGGGCAACTCGTCGACAGAGTACTTCATCTGCGGGCCGGAGCAGTTCATGATGGAGATGGCGAAGCGGCTGAGGGAGTTTGGCATCGGCAGCGAGAGGATCAAGCTTGAGCTCTTCAGCACGGGCGATACAGAGTTTCAGGTTGATGCTCTGAGTATTGCGTCTGGACGTTCAATGGCGGCGACGCCTTGCAGTAGCAGTAATTGAGCGTGCTGCTTGTCTACCGATGGCACGTCTGAGGCGGAAGACACGAAAGCTTGGTGCGGATTCAAATCGATTGATGACGGGAAGAACTAAGGGCGGTCATGGCACGGGAACATAGAGATGGGCTTGGGCAATATTGCAAGGTCTGGATGGCATACACTGGGTAGATACGGCAAGATGTTAATGAACCATACGGAATGATAATGAGGCCTTTCAAAGGGGGGAAATAAAAGCGATTTCTCTGTTTGCAGATGAACAGCGCTCAGCATTGTGATGTGCCGGTTGAGTGCTCATCTAGTTCATTGAAAGTTCATGAAATCTAACGGAGCGTTTTAGATGGCTCGGCACCAGTATTTTTATGAATTGAGAGCGTTTTGGTCCATGAGTCCCTTCATCCGAAGAAAAGACCCGACGAATTCAGAAACAGCTTTGTAGAGTCAATCGGAGATCAGGTGGAATCTCCCTTGACTTTCTCAACCACCCACCTCGCAATCGCGCACTTGTGTCTTCTGACTTCTCCGGCCCAACGGGATGCGCGGCCTCGATGACCGTCTCAGTCAGCCTCATGCAATCTCGTCTCGTGATAACGTCGGCTCTTGCAGTTGGTGCCGAGTCTCCTCAACACCGGTTTCTTCTAATTCCAGTATTCATTCCTGATGTGAACCGCAAAAAGTATTGGGATTCAGGGTAGTACAAAGCCCACGTCCGGGGATTTAGTGGGAGAGGTTGCCGCCCGCGGGCGCTCGCCAGAGTTACGCGGGATCGTCGGGGCTATGCAGATCCAACAGACGTGCAGCGGAGGTGAAACAACCCGGAAAAGGACGGGCCCTAGGGATGCTGATGCCTGCTAACGAAAAGACGGAAGAGAGGGAGTCTAATACAGAGCCAGGCTGGAAGATGCGAGGTTTGCAGAGCCCGGTTAGGCAACTGGACAGTACCCTGAGCACGTACGGTAGCCTCGAGGGGGGTTGCTTTGGTCTCGCTTGGCTTCAGGATGGCTTCACAGCCCTTGTCGCTCTCCGAGGACGCCAAGATGGCCGGACGGCCCCCGAGTTTCGGGCATCCATGAATGTGTGTCTTTTATGTGTGTCCTCGCGCTTCCCGCCCCCCCCGCCGATGGGGGGCATCAACTTGCTACCGGTAACGGCTTAGGCGGTGCCCATGGGGCGGTTCGTGACGCCTCGCAGCACCTCAGTCAGCACTTTCGGCGCGGGTGTCGGTAGTGGATGATTTGCGCTGCGGATTTCGAGACGGGAGGTCCCTGGCATATAGGTAAGGTCGCCGGCATGTCAACGACGTCGACGCCCATTCTGGTAAGGGGGGGGCGATGTCTAGGTNTGCGTTGCGCTCCGCCGGGTGCGCAGGGGGGCCATTCTTCCAAGATAAGGTGCGAGATAGCGAAGTAGGGCCAGTGATAGACTTGAGGCCTAGAAGCTCGAGGTCAGCAGGATGAATAGACAAGAATAGCTCGGTAGGCGTCGCTGGCTGTTGCTAGTCGGAGCTTGATGGCTTGGGCTTGTTGCCGCCATCAGATCCGTCTATTGCTCTTCATCCAACGACTTCGCATGTTTTTTTTTTTTGCTAGACTTGACATCTTCTGCGATGAGCTCCTTTGCGTTGCCTCGTCTCTTGGTTCAACTGCGTCCAGCTTGGTACTAGTAGTAGCAGCTGTCAGATTCAAGCTCTGGCTTGTTCTCGGCCCTTCCCCCTTTTTTCCTGTTCATGCTCCTCTCTCAAAAGTCCAGGCTCCGGCCCATCTGGTTCTGGCCCTGCTCCCCATCTATGCTTTATGCTCCCGCTCTCAGCTTTCCCACACCCCTAACCTTGCTCCTTCACGAAATGGCGAATTGGCCCTCCCCGAGCAATCGACGGCAACCCAACCTCGACGGACATTTTGCAACGCCAGCGGTCCCTTTACCCCGCGTCTTCCCGGCTTGCCTGTGGCTCCTTGCTTCTGGCCCTGACCCGGGTTTGATTTGCTCATCCAGAAAGCTTCCATATCCATCCAAAAGCCCATAATCCATCTCAACCCTTGCCCGGCTCTTGGGGTCTTTTTTTTTTTTTTTTTTTTTTTTTTTTGCTCTTCCTCCATCAATCTCAAACCCCGGCACTAGGGCGATTTTCATTCTCCAGTGTTCAATCCCAGAGCCGCCTTTTGTTTCCCGCGTCCTCCTTCTTTTTCTGTCTGGATACCGCCGTGTTGATTCTCACGGCGTCTTCCGCTACTTCGCTTCTTCGCCTCTTCATTTCTTCGTACTTTGATTTCAATTTCCTTTTCTTTTACGAGCGATATTGATTCAGTGACTCTTCCTTTTGTCTTGACCTTGCCTTCTCATGAATGCTTCTTCTTGTTCAGCCATGTCTTTCTGATTCTCATTTCACGACTTGTCTTTGATTGCAACGATTCTCTTCATTCCTCGCTCTAGGCATCCCCCCACTCACCGACACAGCGCCTCGGGGATTTCCAGCTTGCATGAGGAGCTTGTAAAACGGCCTTTTCATCATTTGAGCATCACTTGTTCCTGGATGGCGCGCCGGATCCGAAAGACGCCATGGAGCCGCACGGGTTGCAGTACGTGCAAGCGGAGGAGAAAGAAGTGTGAGTTCCTTTTGCGTTGCGCTCCGCCATTCTTGGTCCTGACAGGTGGCTTGGGGGCGGCATCTCTGCTGATGGATGGTCTCGGGTGGAGTGTCTGTTACGTGAGATGAAAACTGGACTTACTGACGCTGAATACCTACAGGTGATGGCCAGAAGCCGAGGTAGGCCCTTCATGTTCAGCTACAATCTTCTCTTATTAGTCTCAATATCGTCTCCTTTTCCATACGCTGTTCGTCCATCCTACTTTGTCATATAGCACTCACGCAAAGACGTCACCCCTACAAGAAGAGACGAAGAAAAGTCTACAATGACGAGAAGCTGCTGGGTCTTGGCCCTTTGGTACATGCAGTCTCACTCGACCTGTTCCCGCTGACGGCTCGGCGACTTGCAGGTGCCAGACATGCCTCCGGCTCGGCCTCGAATGCGTGCAGTTCGACATCTTCTGTCCCATCAACGTCGTCACGCCGACACGCGACACCCGGCCGTCGAGATCCGTGAGCGACGCCGACCCGGACCCGGATCCGGACGAAGCGAACCACTCGAGCCCGGCGTCGACCTCGTCGGCGTCTTCCGGCGGCTCGGCAGAGGATGCGGAATCCAGCTCCGGCCGCGAGCTGGTGCCGATGAAGGCGCGCAGGCTGTCGCGATCCTCGACTCAGTCGCAGCCGGAGCTGCAGTTCCAGACGCAGTTCCAGCTCGTACACCCGGGCCGTCGCCGCCGCAGCAATCGCGACAACCAGGACCGCCAGGCCGTGGCCCTGCGGGCTCGCGGCGGCTCGCGGGAGATTCCGTCGCTGTCCGAGTTTTCCTATCTTTCTACGAGCGAATACTTCTACCTGCAGTACTACCTGGAGCGGCTGAGCAACGTGCTGGTCAACGCAAACAGCCGCGTCAACCCGCTCAAGTCGCTGATCCTGCCGCGCATCGCCTCGTCGAGTCTGCTGCTCGACGCCATCTGCGCCACGGCCGCTGTGCACCGCTCGAGCTCGTCGGAGGTTGATCGCTCGGAATACGCAACCATGGCGACGCGATACTATGTCCGGGTGTTGTCGGCGGTGCGGGAGTTGATCCCGCGAGTATCGAGTTCAAGTTCCGGTTCCGGCTCAGTCTCTGGCAGAGCAATAGACTTGATAACTGATGGGGAAGAGTCGAACCCGGTCGACGACGATACCGAAATGGGCGGAGACGATGGTGGCAGTAGTAGCAAGGGCAAGGGCAAAGGCAAAGCGAAGAACAAAAGGAACATGGCTATCGAGGACAAGGACACGGCCGAGATGGCCATCCTCGCCTCCATCTTCCTCTGCAAGTATGAGATTATCAAGGACGGCGTGGAAAATTGGCGCTTCCACCTGCGAGGTATCGAGTCTCTGTGCCAGTCGCTCGATGCGGACCAGGCCGCCTCCATGTCGGAGACGCTGGCCTACGTTCGAAGCTTGTGAGTGGTGCCGCCGTCTTGCCCCTGACTGTCCCCTTTCTTCCTCCTCTGCACCCCTTGGCTAACGAGCAGCGAATAGCATGTCGTACCATAAGAACATTGCCCGCGTCACCGAGTACTCACCGCAGCCCGTCGACGAGTTTGAGCACGAGCCCTTTGAACAAGGCAGGCTGTTTCCGGTTGACCCCTACATGGGCTTCTCCCAGAGCCTCATCATCCTTCTCGGCCGAGTCAACGACCTCCTCGTCATCGACGTCCGGCAAGAACCGGAGAAGCTGGAACAAGGAATAAGGGAACTGTATGTGAAAGAGATGACGAGACTCTCCCTCCATGACTGAGCGCCTGGGTGAGGGAATGAATGACTGACTGAGCCCGTCTTTGTGATAGATTGCGCCTGCTTGCCCTGAGGAGCTGGGACGCGCATCGATTCGCCATTCCGGAGGGCATGAAGCCCGAGACGATCGAAAACTCGTCCCACATTGCCGAGGCGTATCGGTGTGCCGTCATTGCCTGCACCCATGCCGTGCTCGAGCTTCTGGCGGAGAGGGAGGCAAAACCAAAACCCGTCGTGTTGTCTCCACCAGCCCTGACGCCGCTGGACGTGTCGTTACAGTCGGAATCGCTCTCGCAGTTGACCTTGTCACCACAAGCCCTGTCACAGGCTCAGGCACATGCCCAAGTACAAGCTCCACTTCGAACCCAATTCCAGGCACAGGCCCGGCCCACGATGCGCATCAACTGGGTTTACCTGCATTCTCTGTTGCCCACGACAAAGGCCGACGCTCTGACAGAGTGCCTGGCAGCGATTGCTCGGGTTCCGCTGGGGTGTCCGGAAGAGGCCGGCCTGCTCCCTCTTCTCTTCATCGTTGCCTGTGAGACCAGCCGGCCGGACCAGGCCCGGGAGGCGCTGCAGCGTGTGGAAGCGCTGGGCAGCCACATTGGGCTGGGCAACGTAAAGTGTGCGAGTCACTTGTTGAACCAGGTCTGGAAGAGGCGGTCGACGCAGAGCAACTTTTCGGACTGGAGGGGCTTGCTTGCAAATGCGAATTGGGATCTTATCATCACTTGAACGCTCACTTGAGAGGGATGTAAAGGACGTCTTCGTCACCTCTCCGGAGATAAGGTCATCGTCCCTTGAAGTGGTAGCCTTCACTTGAATATGCGAGAGTGAGAGGCCTTCACCACTCGGGATAGACATCTCACACCCCCCAAAGGTGACAAGCCCCATCACCAACCATCTGTTGCCATCACCATCACTAGCGAGCGATGAAGACCTCCTCACACACGCAAAGAAAGGAAGACGGAGATGGCGCCTTTCCACTCCGTGATGATGTGTTGCTTCCCTCTTCTTTTTTCTTTCCTCCGTTTCCTTTGTTCCCGCTTTTCATCATTATTTTCCTTGGTGCGGTTCTATCCATTTTCCTTGGCCCGTTTTCGTCGTCGGTTCGATATGGATTCGCTCTCTCGATGGTGTCATTTGTCTTTGAATATTCGTATGGGAATCATGACTGGGAGCATGGCGTCTAGCTATAAGCACATAGCCAAAACTAGTAATTCTGTGAGAAAAAAAACGCTTCCCATCACCGGAAAAGAGAGAGAGAGAATGGGGACAAGGACAGACCTTGGCTTTAAATGTCATCGACTAGCCCGCCCGACCACGCAGAAACTAGCAAGGGAGCTGCTCCATATAGCAGCACTGTGATGTGACCAGAAATAGTGTCAAAGTTCGGGATGGGGCCCAAGCTGATGATGTGCTTGCTCTGATTATCAAGGAGCTGTTTGCTTCTTTTTTTTTTTTTTTTTTCTCCTTTTTGTGCCCCCTCTCTCTTACTGACATGGACGACCAGATGGAAAACAAGGAAAAGCCAAGGGGAAGAAAGCCGCCTCCACAGCGGCTCTGTTGACTCTTTTTTTTTTTTTTTTTTCTTTTTCCCGTTTTGGGCGCGTATCTTTGGCCCAAATCGGAATCGGAATGACGGTTGCTGTACTGGAGGGCGTCCTTAAAGAGAAGGGAAAAGTCGACTAAGGCAGTGCTTGGGGCCACCTCCGCATTTTATGGCGGTTGGTTCGATGGGCAGAGCAGGCAAATCGGATGTTGTTGGTTTTCGTCTTTTTTTTTTTTTTTGCTTTTGATCTCTTTTATTTGCCTTGCTGGGCCCTGGCAACTTGGGTTAAATTCGCAAGGGGGGGATCCTAAGAAAGATAGTCGATAGATAGATTGGTGAGGGGATGGGGGGTCGTTCGGTATTCGGTTTCCCATCCGATTTGGAAGTTGAAGCGTAACTTGTACATTACGCTGGCGCCGGTTTCCGATGCTCGCATGTCTTTTTCCTCTCTGCTTATCGAGTGGAATGGAGAAAGTAGCGGGCGTGATACCAAGGGGACGGAGTTTAAATACCTGCACGAACGGGTGGTTGGACACGTCTGAACCTTGTATCTCGGTCCACGTCTGTGGGTAACTCCCAAAATGTGTCGTGATGGCGAACAAATAGGCAAGACGGAATGGAGCCTTTGCCAAGCTGCGAGTTATCGACGGACTTGAAGGAGGTGATACGGGCATGGTTTCAACCGTTAGTGTTGTGCTAAGTGAGGTGGTGGAAGTTGGAGGAGATAAAACGGCCTCCCGGCCCCCTCCTTTCTTTGCAAGATCATGTTGTCCCGCCTTCTATCAACTTGGGGAAAACTTGACTCGTCAGCTTTGGGAGTCTCGGTTGGAAGAAGATTCACGGCTGAAGGAGAGCGCATGGCCAATCCTTGCTGGTTGACCTGGGTATTGCGATTCTGACTACTGCGGGCGAGAGCTTTTGGATATTGGAGGTAATCAGGATACTATTGCGGATACTGGACGGTTTGCCGCTATTCCCGTCAACACCAAGCACACAAGATGCATCCCTTCGACCCCATTCGCCCAGAGGAGATCACTCTCGCCGCATCCATCCTCAAGGCGTCTCTCCCCGGCATCAGCCTCCGCTTCAAGGTCATCGACATCCAGGAGCCCGTCAAGCAGCATGTCATCCCCTACATCGAGGCTGAGCGAACGGGCCAGCCTCTCCCCAAGCCGCCGGCCCGGCTCGCCTACAGCTACCTGCACCGCCTGGACACGCACGCCTTCCTCAAGGCCGTCATCAACCTCGACACAAAGGCCGTCGTCTCTCTCAAGGAGCTGCCCAAGCACATCCAGGGCCCCGTGGACGTGGACGAGATGATTGGGCTCGAAATCGTCTGCCTCAAGCACCCCAAGGTCGTTGCCGAGATCGAGAAGCTGCAGCTGCCCGAGGGCGTCACCGTCTGCACGGATCCGTGGATCTACGGCACCGACGACGAGGCCGAGCACCGCCGGCTCGTGCAGTTTTACATGTTCATCGTGCCCGTGGCGCACCCGCAGTCGAACCACTACTCGCTGCCGTGTGCCTTTTCGCCCGTGCTCGACGCAAACTCCAAGGAGCTCGTGCGGATCGACTATCTGCCCACGGGCCGCGGCCACGAGGTCAGCGCTGAAACTCAGCCGTGGAAGCCCGTCAAGGCCGTCGAGTACGCCCACGAGCTGCTGGAGACGCCGCTGAGGACCGACCTGAAGCCGCTGGTTGTCCAGCAGCCCGAGGGGCCCTCCTTTTCACTCGATGGTCACCTCGTCAAGTGGCAGAAGTGGCGGTTCCGCGTCGGCTTCAACTACCGCGAGGGCCTCGTCCTGTACAACCTCACATTTGACGGCCGCAACGTCTTTTACCGCCTCGCCCTCTCCGAGATGACTGTGCCCTATGGAGACCCTCGTCGGCCGTATCACAGAAAGCAAGCGTTCGATGTTGGAGACGTCGGCCTGGGCATCACCTGCAACCAGCTCAGCCTTGGTTGCGATTGTCTGGGCCACATCAAGTACTTTGACGGCTTCCGCATCGACTCCGAGGGCCGGCCGGTGCATCTCAAGAACGTCATATGTCTCCACGAGCAGGACGCCGGCATCCTCCACAAGCACACAAACTACCGCAACGGAGAGGCGACGGTGGTGCGGAACCGGCAGCTGGTGGTGCAGATGATTTGCACCGTCTCCAACTACGAGTACATCTTCGCCTGGGTGCTGGACCAGGCCGGAGGGCTCGAGTTTGAGGTTCGAGCCACGGGCGTCCTGTCGACGATTCCCATTGACGATGCCGAGGGACTGGATCTGCCGTGGTCGACCCCTGTAGGACCGGGCGTCTCGGCGCCGTACCACCAGCACATCTTCAACCTTCGCGTCGACCCTGCCATTGACGGCTTCAACAACACGGTGACATACGAGGACAGCGTCCCCCTCGACCCGGAGGAGCACGGCGTCGAGGACCCTTACGGCGTGGGCTATGTCGCCCGGACGACGGTCCTGGACACCGCGGGCTTCGCGGACACAAACGTCGAGCTGGGCCGCGTCTTCAAGATCCGCAACGACGGCATCATCAACGCCGTCAGCCGCAAGCCCGTGGCCTACAAGGTGCAGACGGTCGCCAGCCAGCGGATGCTCATGTCGTCGCGCTCCTTCAACGCCCGCCGCGCGCGCTTCCACGAGCACGCCGTGTGGGTGACGCGGTACCGCGACGGCGAGCTGTTCGCCGCGGGCGAGTTCACCAACCAGAGCCGCGTGAGCACCGGGGTCGACACCTGGGCCGCCAGGGGGGACGACGTGCGCAACCAGGACGTGGTGTTTTGGCATACCTTTGCGCTGACGCACAACCCGCGGCCGGAGGACTTTCCGGTCATGCCCGTGGAGCGGCTGAGCGTGCATTTCAAGCCGGTTGGGTTCCACGAGAAGAATCCGGCGTTGGACGTGCCGAATTCGCAGCAGGGGGTGAATAAGTCGACGTTGGTGGAGGAGGTGGCCAAGGAGATCAAGGAGGCCAAGGAGTGCTGCAAGCTGTGATGTTTAGGATGAATATTGTAGTCTATGGAGCGTGCGTGTATTGGATAGAGACGTTGAACAACGTGAGAAGCCTATACGGCCTGTGAATATGAGGCAGATTCTACTTGGATATCTGTAGATGGACCCTGGCAAGAATATACAGATGATGATGATGCTGATGAATAGTGAAGAACTGGATCGAATACTCCTTACATCTCCTCGCAAACCCTCGTGATACACTTTCGGGGTCGTCTATATACCAACCATAATGATCCTTTGAGTACTGAAATATCCATCATGGCATCGATCACGTCTACCTCAACAAGCTCATCACTCACTTCCCCAGCAAGGCCTTTTCAATCACCCGCGCCGCCTGCAGCACCAGCCTCTCGTGATACCGCTTGCCCACGACCTGCACTCCAACCGGCAATCCCTCGGCGTCCTCCGGGGAGTAAATCTCCCAGTAGTGCTTCTCCAGCTCGTTCTTGGGCTCGTACGCCTCCCTGAGCTCGGCCGCCGTCGCCGCGCCCACCAGCTTGTTCGCCGGCATCGCCACGGCAGGGTACTGCAGCAGGTTCCAGATGGCCGTGTAGCCCCAGTACCTCGTCGCCCCGTGCGGGCCGGCCACGCTCGGGTATATCGGGGCGAGCACCACGTCGACGTCGAACTGGTTCCAGTGGTCGCTGTACTGCTGGCGGAAGGCGTCGCGGGCCTCCTTGAGCCCTTCCGGCGACGAGGCCACCTCCGCCCGCCCCTTTTGGCACTCGTTGATGATCCATTCGGTCAGCGGCAGGACGGGCTCGCCCCCCTTTTCGCAGATGGCGCGGATGTTGGCGCCGCCGTCCTCAAAGTAGTTTGCGGCGATGATGCTCCAGCCCCTGGCGTGCTCCATAGGGGAGAAGGTCACGACCTGGACGTCAATGGCGCGGCCCAGCTTCTCGGCGATGCGGCGCATGGCGGTTCGAACAGGAGGCAGGGGCGAAACGACGCCGTCGTCCATTAGCAGCCCGACCTTGAGCGGTCGAGTCTCGTCCAGCTGGCGGCCCATGGCGGAGGACAGGATGCTGCCGGGGATGAGCGAGACGTCGTCGATCCAGGGAAGCGTCGACGAGTAAGCCTTGCAGAAGAGCTCAATGTCGCGGAGGGAGCGCGCAAAGGGGCCCAGAGTGCCGACGATGGCGTCGTGGCCCGGCGTCGGGACGACGACTCCCTTGCCGCTGAAGCGACTGGGTGAGGGCATGAAGCCGTAGAGCTGCGTTGCGTCAGTGAATGTCGCGTACAAATTCGTTCAGAGCAACAGGCGTCCTATGCTTCTTACCCCATTGAAGGCTGCAGGAATCCGGATAGAACCCCCGATATCACCCCCTATGCCCAGCACCGACGCATTCATGCCCATCAGCGCCGCCTCGCCTCCCGTGCTGCCTCCCGCCGTCAGCTGCCTGTTCCGCGGGTTCACCGTCGTGCCGTAGATGTTGTTGGACGTCTCCAGGTGCATGCCGGCCTGCGGCTGGTTCGTGCGGGCGAAGACGACGGCGCCCAGCTTGCGGAACGTCTTGACGATGGCGGCGTCGTCGCGGCTGGTGTTGTTGATCCAGGCGACGAAGCCGGCGTTTGTCAAGTGCGAGGCGACGCCGATCTGGTTCTTGAGGGAGAGGGGGATGCCGTGGAGGGGGCCGATGAGGCGGCCGGTGAGGGCGAGGTGCTCGTCGCAGGCCTCTGCGTCGTAGATGGCCTCGGCGAGGAGTTCTGTGAGGCAGTTTGTCTGTCCCTGTCAGCTTGATGGAAGAAGAGAGCACTAAAACTGTGAGAGAATGGAGAGGTGACGCAGAGCATGGGAATTCAAAGGAAACATCGCCAGTAACTCACACACTGCTGGGCTATCGTGGCCCTCTTGCGAAACGCCGACAGAAGCTCAACCGCCGTCACCTTCTTCGCCGCCAGCATCTCCAGCAGCGCCGTGGCATCGTACTCCTCCGTCAGCTGCAGCTCCGCGTCCGTCAGCAGGTCGCTGGATCGAGGCACCGACGTCACATCCTGGGGCAGAGACGTGATTTGCGAGAGGGAGAAGAGGACGCTCTTGTCGAGGGAACCGTCCCGCAGGGAGATGGCGAGGCGGATGTGGTCCTGCGATTCGGGCATTTTTGGTGGTGGTTGTTTGTTTTGCTAATTAGTCTGTTTATTCCAGGTCGAGAGCATATGCGGGATTGGACCGCAAGTTGGCAGACTCAGGGACCCCGATTAGTCTCTGACTGATGCGAGGCTATCGATTCAACTGCAGATTCCGAATCTCAGGTTTCTGCTCAGGTCACAAAAGCCTGAAGCTACCTTATCCTGCATCTTGGTCCCCCAGCTTGCGTGGTTCAACCCCTCATCAGTTTGCCTTCCAAAAGCAGCATTCAGCTACCCCATGGCTGCCCAACATGCATCTATAGGAACTCGATGGAGCAAAGAGGATCAGGAAGAAAATGGAAAAATGAATTATCCAATTATTCGATACGAAACAAAACACCATCTGTTATCGAACATCTCAAATCGAAATGCATGCATTTCCCCCTCCCACCTCTAGCGTAGATATTGCCCCCTTTGGCATAGCCGTCGATGCGGGCAACAGGAGCATGAAGCCGGAGGAGGATTGAGCAGCTTCCATTCGGTCTGTTCCCGGCATTGAGAGACGCTGAAACAACCTGCATCCTTGTCCTGTCATGTCATGCCACTTTGGGCCTGCGTGTGTGTGTGTGTGTGTGTGTGTGTGTGTGTGTGTGTGTGAGGGTATAGTACTACTACTACCGTAGATAACGACCTTGTTAATCACATCGCCCTCCCGCGCGGGGTTTTGCGAATACTAGGTAGAGCTACCAAGAGCCTAGACCGGGGTTGTTTTCCTGTTGTTACGTGTAGTTTTCGAGTCAGAAGCGGCGGGAACGATGGGGCTCGGGAGAAGCACATGGGGTCAAGTGTCGGTAGTGGCCTGTGGAGCAGGATTGGATTGCGACGCTGTGTTGGTTGTGATGAGAAATGCGAACCGGCAAGGTGGTTCGACGGCAGTGCATGGCTGCATCGTGCATGGAATCCGCTGGCCCGGATGCGACGGCCATGTTGATGTCATGAACGACATGAACAACATGAACAACATGAACAACAACGGTCATGATGCTGAATGGTGGTGGTTTACATCTGCAACACGTCGTTCCTTCGAGGAACACCATCATGATGGTAGAGTAGAAACGTCTCATTGTCATCTTGTAACTTATGCTCGAAACCGAGCTCGTACATGTTATGGGCGTATCAATAAACAGCCCATTAATCCCATTCCCGTTTCCCATTTCCATGCCTGCCTTGAAAGACATTCATCCATTAGTTTGTATAGTATATCGTCGTCAAATCAGATCCCATCGGTAGCTCCAGACCCCGGGTCAGTCAATACACGCTCAATCAGATGAGTAAAAGAGAAAAGAAGACAGAGCGAGAGACGGCCGCTTTAATCCTTCTGTGAGCCCGTCGTCTCGCTCTGGTCGAGCGACTTGTCGTGAGCCTCCTCAGCGTGCTCGTCAACCACGTCCTCAAACGCTTCGGGAATCACCACGCCCTCCTCCTGTCCGTACTTGGTCTCTGTGGTGTAAAAGTAGATGCTGATCATGGTCAGAATCAAGCCCAGCATCATCATGCCGAAATAGGCGCCAGCCTCTCTGACGAACTGCACGCCGTGCGTGTCAATACCAAACGCCGTCGCCGTGCCAAACGCCTGGAATCCCTTAAAGTATCCGCTGTAGCGTCCCAGAACGTGCGGCTCGTTGGAAAAGGTGCTGTATGTCCAGTGGTGGAAGTTTTGGAAGATGGGATAGCAGGCTCCAAACAGGATGTAGATGACAAAGGGGCCGGCAAACTTGGTCGTCTCGGTCCAGTCAATCGCCCTCGGGGTCTCGCTTCGATCGATATCGTTGACGGTGAGGAAGGAAATCATGGCGATCCACGTTCCTCCAATGACAATGGCTACGAAGGATCCAGCAGCAAAGGCTCGGCGTCGACGGGATCCCAAGATTGAGGCATCGCAGATCCAGGCAATAGCGAGGGCTCCCATAACTTGGAAGATCCAGTAGCAGAACTTTCATCGCAGTTAGTTTAGGACTCGACTGTATATGACACTCATGAAAGATAAGATGCTCACATTGGCCAGGGATCGTGTTCTAGCGTTAAAGTACCACGCGTTAAAGGCTCCCGTCAGCGACAGATACATCTCGCTGCTGTAGATGGACAGCGTAATCAGCGCCATCTTGGGCTCCAGCATTGTCAGACCGAGAGCCTTGAGCTCCTGGTACCATGGAAGAGGCGTGAACGAGGCGATCGGGCGGCCGTCGTTGCGTCGGAGTTTGGACGGATCGAGCAGCAGGCCGGCAAGCACGAGACCGACGCACTCGAGGCAGATGAAGATGATGTAGACGGACGAGGGCACTCCGGAGACGGAGGTGTTGTTGATGGTGACGCCCAGGACGATGGCCGCTCCGACGACTGAGCCCATGGCGTTGAGAACCCATGACGTGGCAATGTATTTGCCCTTGTCCGCTTCGGTAGGATAACATGTCGTGATGTAGCCTGGGTGTCCCTGTATGAGCATGGGAGCTTGAGCAACGGATGTTAATGGTTGGTTTGGTTACCTTGCGTGGACCAGAGAAGACCCGCGGACAGTCCCAGCCAAGCACCACCAAACAGCACAAACCAGGAGCCTTCGCCTTTATCAATCCACCTTTGATCACGGTCAGCTCGAGCACTCCAATTCCTTGTAGCAGATTGTCTGTAAACGTACCACAGAGACCCAGCATACATGGGATAACCCGTGGCTCCAATCATCAGCGCCCATCGCGGTCCAATCTTGTTGATGATGCTGCCTCCCAGAATGCCAGACGCTCCAAACAAGCAGTACAGAATGACATTGGCCTTGTTAACGATACCAATCAACTGCGGCTGCTTGCCACCAGCACCCAGGCCGGTGATGGCGAGGTACGTTCCGGGATTACAAAAGAGCACGAAGCCGACAATGATGGTCTGGACAAAAGGCCTATTCACACGAGGTTGAACGCACGAGTCAGCAATCCATGCTTACAATCACCGCAGTAGAGTCAATGCCAGAGACTTACGAGTTGTAACGCCAGGTGGAAAGACGCTGATGCTGTGGCTGCGCCTCGACGATGGCGGCTTCGTCCTTTTCAGCGGCCATGATGAGAATGCCGAGAAGGTCTGCAACGAGTTCAGGCTGCCAGTCCTTTTGAGCTTCCCAAGTGGTTGATGAAGAAGAAAGGAAAAGGGATGAGAGTGGGAAAGGCGTTGAGGTAGGAGACCGGTAGTATAGAAAGAGCGGACCGCCTTCGGTATTATAAGTGCATGCCCTCTATGGAGACGATTTGGCTTGCTGCTTCCCGTCTGGGCAGTCTCTCTCCTCAGTAGCTTCCAACAGCGACTTGGCAGGCAGTCACAACCGGGGAGACAACTGATAATTCAAAGGGAAAAAAAAAAAAACGGCGAGATAAAATCAAAAAAAAAAAAAAAAAAAAAAAAAAAAAAAAAAAAAAAAAAAAAAAAAAAAAAAAAAAAAAAAAAAAAAAAAAAAAAAAAAAAAAAAAAAAAAAAAAAAAAAAAAAAAAAAAAAAAAAAAAAAAAAAAAAAAAAAAAAAAAAAAAAAAAAAAAAAAAAAAAAAAAAAAAAAAAAAAGAGACAAAAGCTCGCAATCTACCTGGACTAGTATCGATTCACCCCAGCCAACGCTTGATGTGGCGCCCGCAAGTCAAAGAGCCAAAAGAAACAAAATCGACACCATCTAGCCGTCCCCCGGTCTGCAGCTTAAACTCTTCTCGGAGGCCAAGCGTATCTTTATCCCTGAAAGGGGGGCGAGGCGAGCGAGGAGAAGAGCGGGAAAAGGCGATTTGTGACTGCCGACTGGGAGAGGCGGAAGGGCGACCAGAGCGTCAACGGGCGCCCTTGTTGAGGGCGAATGCCGATTCGCATGAGTCTGGCAGGGACATGGATGCTGGCTTTCTTGGAGGGGGGAGAGGAGGAAGAGAAAGGGCTGGGATCATGTCACTGCAAGAAGCTGAGAAGAGGAATAGGAAGAACGTAGCTCTGAATCAGAGAGACTTGCGGTAAGAGAGTTGAAGAGGGGAGATGTCTGGTGACAATGTCGAGTTTGTTGATAGAAGTTGTTACTGTCGATGATGGAGTTTCCGTCTTCATGAGGACTGCGCCAATCAGCCAAGTGACGGGTACGAGACGAGCCAGAAAGCCTCGTTTTGATCGGACACGAGTCCGGGCGTACAGGTACCGGCCCAGCAACAGCCAAACAATAGATGCCGGGTCCAGGTACGCCAGCCACTAAGCGGTGCTACCGACAGGCGGGTATGGGTTACATTCTCCCCATACGCATAAAGTCATCGCTTGCGCATCAGTCGATCCCGGTTCAAGCAGACTGCGTCAAAATATCACTCAAGGGCATGGGCGCATTTGCCTACAAATCCGCCTGCCAATGGAATGCATCTTGAAGGGGATGGGAGGCCAGCGTCAGTCAAGCCAACCGAGCAGCTTGAGGATGAGGCTAGAACGCTGTCAACACATGTAGGTAGGAAATAGCTTCAACTCTAGGCCGTGGTTCCCGATCAAACGCGGCCGTGCTTGTTTGTACACCGATTCTTTTCTTGCAACGGCAGCTAGTAACGCATGGTTACGGGCTCTCCCGTATTAAGCACGGGTCTCCAGGTCTCCATAATCGACATCCATGGCCCTTGCAGAGGCCTCTCCAGCCCCCTGTTCTCTTACGGCGTACATACAGGCATCATCGGCCCTGCTAAAGCATCACAGACCCCGGTGCTCCGTACAGCAAAGACATCCATATGCAATCCATGACTCCCAGGCCCAGCAGGCCAGGCGAACAGCTGGGCTGAGCTGAGCTGATAGTTGAAGCGAGCAATCCATCACTTTTCATCCTTTCCTCGTCCTCGTCCATCCATGCAATCTGCAATTCTTCTTAGCCACAGACCATACCGCCTGGTGTTGCTGCACGTTTCGCTAACCCTCACAGAAGATGCCCTTGGCGAAATGATCCATGTCCCAATAGTCCCTCCAACCTCAGCCGTTGCCGCTCCGATGACTCGTTGGACACGGGTTGACCCCAGACGGCTCGCTAATCTCAAGACACCGCCACATGCCGGCGGCACAAGCAGAGCCGTGAACATTGGTCCCATAACCAGTCAAAGATTTTCAAGGCCTCTTTAGAGTTTGGAGTTTCAATCGCTTCGCCGAATTCTTCAGACCACTCTTCCGACCGTCAAACCTGTGTCTTTGAAAGACTGCCCCAAAGGACTTGGATTCAGCAAGTGCCGCTTGTCGAGGAGCTGACTTTGCTGGTGGCTCTTCCGCACCCTTGGAGGGGTGAATCTCGGGAGACGAGACTAGAGCCGACTCCAGGGTTGAAAGACATTGTTGGTGAAGACATCGTTGGAGTTCGGTTGAAAAAAAAAAGGAAAACAAAAAAAGGTGGAATCTGTGTCGATCGAGTCGGTCGAGTAGAGTCTGGCGAACAGAGGCCCTGGAGTTGGCAGAAACTGTACGACCAAAAGACGAAGAGAAGGTTGAAACGAGCTGACTCTGGACTCTTTTCGTCCATCATGGCCGAAGACCGGACCAGCACTTGTTCCTCAAAGTCATCAAAGATCTGCAAGGAATCTTCCATTAGGCGATCAATTTCATGAGGGACCGTGGTCTTCTGAACATGTAGTACACTCGCCGGACGTATTACAGCGAGGATAGCGCTGTAAACTGACTGCTAGCCGGCCTCATGTTGCTCACGGCGTTCTTGCGTGGCTCAGGCGATCCATGCCTGCCCGGCCATTATTAATGATGAGGATCAAGTCACTCCGTTCTGACGGACTTCCCACAACGTCCAACTTGGACAACGTCTGAATACCACCAACTCCCTCGTCATTCGCTTTACCGTCTTCAAAAACTACTAGGTACATGAGCAGGCTCTAGAATCGCATGTTTTGCTGACCAGGTCTTATTTGATCAAGGGTAGGAGGCACAAGAGGACATCGTCTGCTATCCTACGAGCATCAGGAACTGCTAATATCACATATTAACCGCTGTCAGTAGAAATTCCTCACGATCCTTCTTCGAACGCGAGGCGAATTGCATCGACATCGAGTAACGAGCCTCGAGGAGGGTCTGAGTCTTCCAGTCTCCGCAAGTCCCTCCACGGTCCACAAAGTCTACATATTACAAACAAGAAGCTTTACGATACGATTCTCGCTTGCGTGGGAACTTTGACCATAAATCGCGCCTCAGGATCTTGTTGCGGCAGTTGAGATTAGTAAACGCAGAGGCTTTCTCGTGAACCGCAACTGGATCCTGGTCCTCGATATCACTTGTAGGTAATCGAGATCAACTTGATTACTCACGCAATGCAACGTTTGTATTTAAAAGGTTGGTTGCTGGGACTCTTGACGGCCATTGTACCAACCAAACTGTGCCACAGCTGCTCAACATGCGTCCTGCCCAACCATACACTCCCTAGTGCCCGTACATTTCGATCAGATAACCACAACATCCTTTGTCCAACTCTAGGTACTTCGGAGGTGGCAACTGATAGGAATCTCCATATCTCTTCGGCCTTTCCGTACGAGAAGAAATCGGTCGAGGTACCGGGGAACCGCATGGTCTATGTCGATGTCGGCTCTTCTTCTTCTTGCCGGTCTGTCGTCATCTCCCTTCACGGCAATCCAACCTCATCGGCTTCGGCGATTCGGACAAAGTGCCTGGACTAGAGTATAGGATCTGCGACCACCAGCGCTATATCCATGCTTTCCTTGATGCCGTCTTGCCAACAGCGCGCATCACTTTCGTGATCCACGACTGGGGCTTTGCTCTTGGCCTGGACTGGGCCAGTCGCCATCGAGATCGCGACGCCGGCCTCGCTCTTATGGAATGGATCACCACGTGCTGAGCAGTAGGGCCTCTCGAGATCCGGGGTTTTGAGACCATTTTCAGAACTTTCGTACGCATGATGTTGGGAGAGCCATGATTATCGAGCGCAACTTCTTCGTGGACGCGATTCTACCCATGTGTGTCGTTCGAGGGCTGACGGAAGAAGATATAATCAACTATCGCCGGCCGTTCCTGAAACATGAAGATCGTGAGCCGGCCTGGATATTCCCCAACGAGATCCCCATCGAGGGACGCCCAGAGGTTGTGTGGGAAAAGGCTGAGGAATACACTTCATGGCTTCTCGCATCGTACGTACCAAAACTGTTCTTCTGGGTGAAGCCTGGGTCGTTCGTCACCGAAGAGGACTTTGTGAGGCTGATAAGAGCAATGAAGAATGCCAAGCCCATCTTTCTAGGACTAGGAAGGCATTTCGCGCAGGAGATTATCCCCACACTACTGGACAAGAAATTGTAGAATGGATGGCAGAGTCGACTCTGATAGAACACAGTCTATTGTTTGTGTAGATGTCCTAGGTAAGTAGGTAGGTAGGTAGGTGGTAGGTAGCTTTTGATGGGTCACTGCAGTCACTTCAAGTTGGCAGTATCCCTATCGATACAATGGATGCTATTGTGAGAGTTGACCGCCTTCTTCTTCCTTTCCACGCCGCACCTGCCTCGAGAATCTGAGAGTTAGGGCAGAGCCCGCACCAACCGGGTTATTCACTTGGGCAGGAACCTCCGGTATGGTTGATGCCCACCGCTTTTCAAACAATGCGCCAAAAGCAAACTTGGAACCTGAGTCTTCTCTTCCATCTGTGCACACGCCACACGGCGCCGATACCATCATTCTATTTCTTGCCAGGACAAGGAAAACGCCCATATTCGTCATATGTGCCGCCCCAGCCAACTCCCTACCTGACAATGTCTTCAGCCTGGCTCAGCCTGCCAGAGACCTTGGTGCCAGAAGCTGGCGTAAGCCCTGCCTCTCCTTTCTGACAGAGAACGGACAAAGCTAACAACAACAGTGAGATTTCAGCAGTGCCTTGCCTTGCTGGCGACGAAGCTCCCACCTATTCTACAGAACACCCCCAGTTCTGCTGCCCTTGCACGGAGGGGTGCCCGGGCTTTGACTCTCAAAGACGACCTGTGATTCCATTTCGACTCTCAAACCCAATCTGTGGTTCCGGCCTCCAGTCATATGTGAGCACGCCAGCCGTTGGCCAAAACGGACGAATTATACAGGCTGGTTGAGCTCGTCCACTCTCCCATCCACCTTGCCGTCGACCATATCGACCACTCTGGCGCCCAGCATGCCCTCGACGATGGGAACATGATGACGCCTGCTTTGGGAAATTTCATGACCCCCGGAATGATGCCCGTGATGACGCCGTCCCCGGAGCACAAGGCCGGGGCCACTGTGAGTAGCCCACACTTCAGCCACTCCCTGCCCTTCCACCATCGAACGAGAGCTATGCTAACATGTTGAAGCCCGACTTCCCCATCAGCGACGATGAACTGGCCATGATGCTCATTTTTATCGATTCCTATCACAAACAGTATTTTTCAACAGATGTACATGAGCTCCGACAGTCGCAGCACAGACAGACAGAAATCCGAGGTCACTGTGAGTACACCACCGACACTTCGTTCATTCCGCATCCATGATCTAATGAGATGTATACTAACAGGCTGGAGCCCTGTTATACAATCAGCGATTATGAGTTGGCCATGTTGCTACAGTACAACGGCACTCACCAAAGAGGATGCGACTCCAGGCACGATAGTCGCAGCACATACCGCCGGCAGATGGCGTCTTCATCGAGAAGGGAATGGAGACGCTCTGCCACAATTCGACCCCTTTTCAGAATCGGCCCCTGCCAGCATTTATAGATACTGAAAAGCCGAAAGAGCATGTCGAGCTTGATACATTATCCAAGCTCAGCTATACATTATACGGGCAAAAGTTCCTCGAACCTTGCTTTGAAACGATTCATCGCCGGCACAAAGCCTGTCGATTCGACTAGTTATCATGGTTCTCCAGATCAAAAGAACCCAATCATTTGGGGAGCAAAAGAACCTATTCATTGGGGCGGGGGTCCTGGCAGGCGCATGATGCCTCTGGGAGTTGCTGGGGTGCTGGACAGCTCGATAGCCACTGACTTGGACAAATTGTACTTCAGTTCGTCATTTCTCTCTCGTCAACTCTTTGCCACTCAAAGAATCTGGGAGCATGCTGCCCCCCGTTGCCGAGTGAAGGCCGCGTGCCGCAGAGGGCCAGCAGTCCACTGAACCCAACCGTTTCCTCGGGCCACTATCGAGGCACACCTGGCAAACGTCAAAGAGGAGCTTAAAAAGGCAGAGTTTGAGCTTGGTGATCTCAACTAGGAATGAGAAGGCATTGATTGGTCCTGGTCTTGGTCCCGGATGAACGGTGTTGGTCCTGGTCTGGACGGAAACCGATCGTTCTTGATTTCGGAAACGTAACAAAAAAAAGTCAAGAATTCCCAGGTCCCTTTCAGTTGCAGTCTCAGGAGGCTGTACGATCACGAGTGGCCGGTCTCTGCTCGATCATTGCCTGCTTGCCAATACGCCGCAAGAGAAGAATATATTCACATCAGGGCGTGTTCAGAAAGCTGTGGTATCAGTATTCCATCTTCAATGGTCAAAGTCCTGAGTTCTATAAATCAGCAACAGCATTTGCCATCAGAACCGAGTATTATCGGCGTTCACCTACCAAATGTCATCATCGATACAGTAACGCAGAAAGTTCAGTATCAACTGCGCCAAAGAACATGCAGCATCTAGGCAATGAGTGCGGCAGACTAGGCATTGAATATCAATCCTTGGCCTCCCTCAATGCATGAGACCTGGCTCATATGTATTAGCACAGCCTCTTCCTGCCACAACCATGTTTCGTCGTTGTTTTTGTCAAGCCTCGGGCATCCGGCTTTCGGATTTCGGACTTTGAAGACTGCACGTCATCTAAAGGAACGCTCTCCCCATCAGCTCATTATTAGTCAAGGACTCCTCACTGCTTCTCCGAATTTATCCTCCAACCTCTTATCTATCTGGCATTTTGTCACACGAGCTTTGGCATCTCTCGACGTAAATGCTGTGAGCAGCCACGCAGGGCCAATTTCCGACTCCTATCCAACGGATCCAGATCGCGAATCCAGACAAGGTCAACATGTCAACCTGGAATCCGTCGCACCTCTCGTCTTCTGTGATTGCTCATATACGACATCACCCCATACTCTTCAGTTCCGCAATCGCGATTGTGCCGCTGGCGGCTTTCTTGATCCCTTCGTACCGTGGCTTCATCGAACTTGGTCGTGGCGGCCTCCCGCACAATGTCTTTGGCTGGCTTCTCCAAGGTGCCTTACGCCCATTAGCCCTGAACAGCACCCGCGACCAGAGCGTCTTTCAAAAGCCTGGAATTTCTTCTTCCTACGAGCCTCATGGAACCACTCGATTTCTACAGGGCGAGCTCTCACCGCGTCGAGGCGAAAGACCAATCATCCCGAATTACGTGGCACCTCAGAGGCAGATGACAGAAAAAGGTGATGAGGCCCTTGTCAACAAAATGAACAGCCATCTGAAAGACTTGGCGAGTCATCGTTCCGAGACGCTGGCCGTGCAGGGGTCTTGTCTGGAAGCAAGAGACAGCCCTGCGCTGTGGATGGTCGGCACTCGGTTGCCCAAGTACCTGGCGAAGACCACAACGGGAGAGATTGTCCACGTACACCCAGAAGCCAGCTCCCACATGGTCCTCAGCCTGAGTGATGCAGAGGAAGCGATTGCAAAGGGTTGGGCTGAACTGCACCCGCTTAGCGGCGTTATGGGATTGATTCCGCTGCCGTATGTCATGGTGTATGCGCCACGAGATGAGGAGGAATTTGGAGTGTGGACGAGGTTCGTTGATGCAGCTGTGGCTTTTACGACGGCAGAACTGCAGTAGCATATTCACGTTGATGGCAGACGTCATCTTTTCTTTTGCATCTGAACAAGGTCTCTTTGGGGGCATTCATGATTGTCTTCACATTATTTCATTCATTTACACGCACGTTCAAAGGGGGTCACTGTCCCTGTCCGTGTTACTGTTTCTGCGTAAAGCAAGTACAATAACAATCGAACTATCATTGAAGTATTAGGCAATTCGAACATTTCATACTCTTGGCAACCTGGCTGGCCCCTGCAACAACCTTCATCGGCATACTTGAGATTTCTTTTAGCATTTGGGCTCTTATCTCGGGCTCCAATAACAGACATTGAGAACCGACTTACGGGGAGAACTTGGGCGATCAATCCACCAGCCCGCGACCCGGCCCAGACTTCGGCTACCCGAGACCACGGCAGGCAGGCCACTCTGGTATCACAACAGCAAGAGGAACATCCCCAGCTCGCTCATTACAACAATCCAAAGCCCAATAGCCTTCCATCATCGTATTTGAGACTTATAAAGAAGATCTGGACATGAGCATCGCTTGCGATAGTCCAGCGATCTTCATCAGCGCTCTGCTACCCAAGGTTAAACCCCAGGAACCCGTCCGAGGTTTCATGTTTCTTACATGATGGTGTGAGATTCGTACAGTGCGAATGGCTTGCGCTGAACCGATCGTCATATCGCTGTACTGATCGTCTCCAGTGGCTATGATTCGCCAGAAGAATGTCAAATACAGTGCCGAGATATTGCTCACAATATCAGAGGAATTTCTAACCTGGAAGACACAGGACAGATGAACTACCACATGAAGTCGCATAATATAAGATAAGCCCTCCCGGGAATGATCATGCGGGGTCATTATCTGTACATCTCCTTGCTTTAAATCCAGCCATTCATTCTCTTCAGAATCTCGCATAACAGCTTCACCTGAACAGCTCCCGATATGCACCATCAGAGGACGTAGACACTATTTGTTCATGTATGTTAATCCAAGTAGAGAAGTACTTCCCTACGTCTGCATAATATATGCATCTATCAAGATTTCGGCTTCAAAAGGAACGTCTCATATCATCGCGACATTCAGCTTCTCTTTTCTTCCTCGCATACAATCTTGGCAGGTCATCTCTCTCCTCGGTACGTGGAACCCACAAGGCAGAGAGACGCTAGAGGCGGCGATACAGAAGGTGGGGCGCCGTATTCTGCACCTGTACCTAGGCTTATCGATTGCTTGGTGGGGGACGACCGATGACTGCGAATCTCAAATTTTGTTTCCAGCCTCGTCCGAATTATCTTAGCCCTGCAATCTTCCCTGTACCGACCAGCCCAGCCGACTCCTCCCCGTCCGACGACCTCGCGCATCGCCTCCTTCCGGGTCCTCAGAGTCGAAGCGGATTGAATCGATATCATGTCTTCATGATCAGCCGCGCAAATCCAAACTCCGCGCAGGCGAATCCGAATTAAAGAGGCGACAAGATGGCGCACGCCGCGTTCGTGGGCTCTACCAAGGAGCAGCTTGTTGACAACCTGCCCAAGCGCTTCAAGGGAATCAAGTTTGGAATCCAGTAAGTGTCCGACTGTGCCATGCCTGATGTTGGAAGCATTCCCGGTGTTCTAACCACTACTCTCTGTCAGGTCCAACCAGGATATCGTCAACCAAGGTGTGCTGGAGGTTTCCCAGCGCATGCTCTATGATATCGACAACAACCGAGCACCGCTTACCAATGGAGCCCTCGATATCCGCATGGTGTGTATAACGAGTTGAATCTATCTCGGCATCCTCATATTGACTCTCTTCTAGGGAACGTCCAGCAAGTCTGGCAAATGCGGGACCTGTCAAGAGCCTCTCAAATTCTGCATCGGCCACTTCGGTCACGTACGACTAGCGCTCCCTGCTTTCCACATCGGCTACCTTCGCTTCATCCAGACGATTCTCCAGAACGTGTGCAAAACATGCGCCAAGGTGCTCCTCACCGAAGAGGAGCGGCGATCGTTCCTCCAGGACCTGCGCCGACCCGGTCTCGACAACATCCGCCGAACCCAGATTTGCAAGAGGATCAACGAACAGTGCAGGAAATGTAGGCAGTGCCCGTACTGCGGCGAGATCAACGGCCAGATTCGAAAGGTCGGCGTCCTCAAGCTCACCCACGACAAGTTCTCCGCGTACAAGAAGTCGACTTCGCAGAAGAAGCTGCCTCCCGAGAGCAAGATCGCCTTCGACGCCTCGTTCGACGAAGCCAAGAAATTGAATCCCGACTTGGATAAGCATCTGGTGAGGGCCATGGAGGATCTGAACCCGCTCTGGGTCCTGAACCACTTCAAGATGATTACCGCTACGGACTGCGAGTTGCTGGGTCTGGATCCCACCGAGGGCCGCCCCGAGATGTTCATCTGGCAGTTTGTTCCCGCTCCTCCGGTGTGCATCCGGCCGTCGGTCGCACAGGAAGGAGCCAGTACGGAAGACGACCTCACGGCAAAGCTGGCCGAGATTGTCTACATCAGCGGGCTGATACGGACGGCTCTGAACAAGGGCAAGCCGATGCAGACGATAATGGAGCAGTGGGAGTACCTCCAACTGCAGATTGCCATGTATGTCAACAGTGATGTTCCCGGCCTTAACCAACCGGGCTTCGGGAAGAGCATCAGGGGCTTCTGCCAGCGTCTCAAGGGCAAGCAGGGCCGCTTTAGAGGAAACCTGTCGGGAAAGCGAGTCGACTTTTCAGGCCGAACCGTCATCTCGCCCGATCCCAACCTGGGCATCAACCAAGTAGCGGTCCCCCAGCTTGTCGCCAAGAACCTGACGTTCCCCGAACGGGTGCAGAGCCACAACATGGAGAAGCTGCGGCAGTGCATCTTGAACGGGCCCAAGGTCTGGCCCGGGGCCAATCACGTCATCAAGGACAACGGAAACTGGAAGCAGGACTTGCAGTTTGGTGATAGGGCGCTCGTTGCCCGAGATCTCAGGATTGGCGACATCGTGGAGCGTCATCTGGAGGACGGAGACGTGGTGCTCTTCAACCGACAGCCGTCGCTGCACAAGCTCAGTATCATGAGCCATTTGGCAAAGATCCGCCCCTGGAGGACCTTCCGTCTCAACGAGTGTGTCTGCGGCCCTTACAACGCCGATTTCGACGGAGACGAAATGAACCTCCACGTCCCCCAGTCCGAAGAAGCCCGAGCTGAGGCTATTACCCTCATGGGCGTCAAGAACAACCTGGCCACGCCCAAGAACGGAGAGCCCATCATTGCAGCCACGCAGGACTTCATCACAGCCTCGTACCTCCTCAGCAGCAAAGACAGATTCTACAACCGAAAAGCCTTCACCTACATCTGCACCCACATGGTGGATGGCGTGACTCACATTGACCTCCCTCCCCCTTCCATCATCAAGCCTGAGGCCCTCTGGACGGGCAAGCAGATCTTCAACGTGCTGATGCGTCCGAACAAGGAATCACCCGTCCTCGTCAACCTGGACGCAAGGTGCAGAGAATACTCGGCCAGGCCGGGGCAGTGTCCCGACATGGATCCGAACGACGCTTGGCTCGTTATCCGAAATTCGGAGGTGATGTGCGGCCGCATGGATAAGTCCATCATCGGCTCCGGAAAGAAGAACTCCGTCTTCTACATCATCCTCCGAGATTTCGGCCCCGATCATGCCGTCTACGCCATGAACAGGCTGACCAAGTTGTGTGCCCGACAGCTGGGGAACCAGGGCTTCTCGCTCGGTGTTGGCGACGTCTTCCCCAGTACCGAGCTGACCAAGTCCCGAGACCGGCTCGTGCAGGACGCCTACGACAAGAGCGATGCGCTCATCGAGACGTTCAAGCAGGGCAAGCTCGAAAAGGCGGCCGGATGTGACATGGAGCAGACGCTGGAGATTTCCATCTCGGGTATCCTCTCCAAGGTTCGACAGCAGGCCGGTCAGCAGTGTGTGGACGCGCTGAGCCGCAACAACGCTCCCCTGATCATGGCCAACTCCGGTTCCAAGGGTCTGCACATCAACGTCGCCCAGATGGTTGCCTGTGTCGGACAGCAGATCATCGGCGGCCAGCGTGTGCCTGATGGCTTCCAGGACCGCAGTCTGCCGCACTTCCACAAGAATGCCCGCCAGCCAGCTTCCAAGGGTTTCGTGCGCAACAGCTTCTATTCAGGGCTGTTCCCGACCGAGTTCTTCTTTCACGCCATCTCTGGACGAGAAGGTCTTATTGATACCGCTGTCAAGACGGCAGAAACAGGATACATGTCACGACGACTGATGAAGTCGCTGGAGGACCTCTCCACGCAGTACGACAACACCGTCAGGACATCGTCGGGAACCATTGTACAGTTCCAATTCGGCGCGGACAAGCTCGATCCCGTCGACATGGAGGGTTCGGCCGTGCCTGTGCAGTTTGACCGCACGTGGACTCACGCAGAGAGCACCACCTGGGACAACACTGAGAGATCACTGCTGCCTCACGAAGTGCTCGAAGTGTGCGCCAGCATGCTGGACAAGGAAAAGCTCCGCTACAAGAGACGACGGCTGGTGGACAACGCCCTGCTCGACTATTCCGATCCGACGGACGAGGCTCTCGACGAGCACGAGAGCGCACGAGGCTTCATCGACACAATTTACTCATACGTAGCCGAGCGAGCACAAAAGATGTCCAAAGCCCGAGCACTTGTTGGGCTGGACCCGGATCCGAGGCACGACGAGGATCTTGCCAACGCCTCAGCGGACCTCAAAGCCCGGCTGGCCCGCGTCGACCGAGTCTCCAAGGTCTCTCTCACCACTCTGCAGAGGTTCGTCAAGGAGTGTCTGGAGCGGTACCACAAGGCCCACGTCGAGCCGGGCCACGCCGTAGGTGCCGTCGGAGCGCAGTCTATCGGTGAGCCCGGAACGCAGATGACTCTCAAGACGTTCCATTTCGCAGGTGTCGCTGGTATGAGTATCACCCAAGGTGTTCCCCGTATCAAGGAGATCATCAACGCGTCCAAGAACATCAGTACGCCCGTCATCACATGCCCTCTGCTCAACGACAAGCAGATCGAGGCGGCGCGCATCGTCAAGGGGCGCATCGAGAAGACGTATGTCATCGACGTGCTCAAGGCGATTGAGGACGAGTGGGTGAGCGACCGCGGCACCATTGTGCTGTACATTGACATGGAGGCGCTCCAAAACATGCACCTGGGCATCGGCATCGTGGACATTGCAGAGGCCATCCTGCGGTTCAAGAAGCTCAAGATCCAGCCGACCGACGTCTCGGTCGGCCCCAACTACATCAAGATCTACGTGCTCAATAGTTGGGTCGACCCCGACGCGGCCAAGAAGCGCCAGCGCAGCACCGCCTCCCTGACGATGACGGAGGAGGCTTCCGACTTCCTGCTGCGAGTCAACCACCTGCGCCGCATGCTTCCCAAGGTGCCCATCTCGGGATACAACGAGGCGACGAGGGCCATCATCCAGACGTCGGAGCAGAACGAGCACACGGTGCTTGTGGAGGGATACGGACTGCGCGCCTGCATGACCACGGAGGGCGTGATCGGCACCAAGTCGCGATCCAACTCGGTCATGGAAGCCCGCGACGTGCTGGGCATCGAGGCCGCTCGAACGACCATTGTCGACGAGATTTCCAGCGTCATGGCGGGCATGGACATTGACCCGCGCCACATCCAGCTGCTGGCCGACGTCATGACGTTCAAGGGCGAAGTCCTGGGCATCACGCGTTTCGGCCTGTCCAAGATGCGCGAGAGCGTCCTGCAGCTGGCCTCGTTCGAGAAGACGCCGGATCACCTGTTCGAGGCGGCCGCCGGCATGAAGACGGACCGCATCGAGGGTGTCTCGGAGTGCATCATCATGGGCCAGACGATGAGCGTCGGCACGGGCTCGTTCCAGGTCGTCCGGAGGCTCAACATCCAGGAGTGGGAGGTGAAGCCCAAGAAGACGCTCTTTGAGGACGCGTGGACGGAGACTGTCAAGGCAAAGAAGGAGCGGCGAAAGCTGCGAGGGATGGTTTAGGCATTGAGATGTGTGTGTGTGTGTGTGTGTTTTGAGTTATTAGGGAATGCTCTTTTGGACTTGCTCGAATCCATGTGTTTATACAGCAATTCTTATGGCCGGATGATGTTCTAGGGCGGTTTGGAATGGCAAAAGTATATAATGAACATTTATCAAGCGGATGGATAATAGAGGACTACACGGTCAAATGCACCTTGTTCCTTTGATAGCACGGTAGATGTTTGTGATTAGATTTGTGAGAACATCATGCAAGCAACGTATAAGCATTCTTGCGTGGAATGATATGACCCCCAGCTCCCCAAACGCCGGTTCCCCTTGATGCCCCTGGTTGAAAGAACAAGGATAGAAAACAGAAAAAAAAAAAAAAAAAAAACAAGGAATATGTCGAGTCCCTGCCATAACGTGCCTGGCTGACGGTACAAGCAAGGTGGTTTGGAGAGAGTAGGTAGCCGACCATTTAGGCAGCCCTCTTCTTGCTCTTTTGCGTCATCTTCCGGAAAGCCTCCATTCCTCCAGCGCCAAGCGGCCGGTGATCCTGGTTCCTGGTCCCGTCAAAGGTGCTCTTGGGAGCGATGGTGTAGCTGGCAGGGAGGTTAACCATGCGGGCTCTGTTGCCACCGCCGACAGGAGCAAGCAGCCGTTCGCGCTCGGCATCGCGGGCAGACTGGGCGGGACGCTGGGAGAGGGTGAACTGAGAGCCCGTCTTGCGGCGTTGAGCCAGTTTAGCAGCCCTGAGTAGTTTGTCATGTTAGCACATGTATATACCACAGAAAGACGTCTGACGTATGACCAAGGAGTCGGTGAGGAGGGAACGGGCAAACGTACTCATAATCAAACTCGCGCGTCTCGATATGGCGCTTCTTGTAATCGTCGGTCCGCTTGAGGATGGGGCGGCTCCATTCTCCCAGCAGCCGCTCGGCCATGCGCTTGATGCTCGGCTCGGGCTTCTTGCTCCTCGTGTAGAACAAGACGACCTTGCCGATGCCGCTACTAAGGAGAGCCTCCTTTTCGATGTTGAGTCGCGTCAGGGCCGTGAAGATGTCCCGCTGGATGTTGTAGGCGGGCAGCGAGCCGTCGTTGAGCGGCTCGAGGAAGAACTTGACATGCTGCAGGAAGTTGGTGTCGGGATCCAGCACGGCGTGCTGCACGTTGTTGCGGTTGAGCAGGCCGGCGACCTCGGGCAGCAGCTTGAGCTTGTGCAGGGCGGGCTGTCCAGACTCGCGCGCCTGGTTGTCTGCCTGGCAAGCACGCTCCATCTGGACCTTGAGGGCGGCCAGCTGCTCGTCAATCTCGTCCTCGAGATCCTGGCATCACGACGGCGGTCAATTTCTATATCGGACAAACACGAAATGGCGCGAGAAGGAGACTTACAATCTCGTCCTTTCTCCGGCGCTTGGGCGCAGACCCCCGGTTCTTCATGGCGGCATCGAGCGCCCTGTCGATTTCGCGATTCTGTCGCTGTTCCGGCGTGAGGTTCTCGTCGTTCTCTTCGGGCTGGGGCGACGTGGGCTTGACCCGGGGCCGCCTCTCGCCATCCGCCCGCTTCCTCCGCGGCTTCTTCTCCGCCTCGCCGCTGGAGCCCTCGTGCATGGACGCATCCTCGTCTCGATCCCGGCGCTTCTCGCGACGGGTCTCTCTGGGCTTCTTGGCCGCCTTCTCGCCCTCGGCGCGCTTGCGTTTGGTGGCCTTGAGCGTGCGGGCAATGTCCTCGTCAATCTCGACGGGTCGGTCCTCGATGTTTGCCGTCTCGGGATCGTAGTCTTCGAACTGGTTCTCGTCGATTTCGGACAGCAGGTCCGAGTCGCGGTCCGAGTCTGCCTCGGCCAGCTCGTCGAGGTATTCCTGCTCCTGGCCGTCGTCGACTGGCCCGTTGGCCGGCGAATCGAGGTCAGACATGGTTGAGCGCTCGTGTGCCGGTCGGGAGGCGGCGGGAGGGAGAGAAATGAGAATTGATAACGGAAATGAGCCTGAGATTCAAGAGGAATTCGCCACGCTCGCAAATCGATGGGCCTGGGAATGCAAAGAGAGGGAAAAGGTGAGACAGTCGTTGATTTGGGAGAAAAAGATTCATTCCTCTGGCTTCCCTCGAGCCTCTCCAGCAGCGCGTGGCTGACATAAGCACGCAGTTCTGGGCGGAACAACGTTGTTGCCGCCTGAGGCAGACCGACGCACGCCCCCGGGCTTTGTTTACTTTGGCCCCGGTTGCCACTGACGATACATACTACTACAGTACTACCTTACCTAGTTATGTGCAGGTGTGGATAAGGTAAGCACATAAGCCTGATCAAAAGTATCTAATGCCCGGCATTTTCGAACAAGGGTGCTTCGTACATACATACAAGTCACTTATCCGCTACCTCATTAGACCAACATTTCTGAATCAACACGAGCCGGACCAGGGCAATAATACTGCCTACATATTGCTTGCAGGAGCACGCCCCGAAAACTCGGATCATGCATTGCGCCAGCCATCTTTACGACTAGCCGCTACTCGCTCGCTTGACATCGCCATCGTTATACGAAATACCCAGCTCGAAGCAGCTCTCGGCCATGGAGCGCCGAACCTTTGAAGCCCCCATGGAATGGGAGTACCAGAACTCCGGGCCCGTCGATCTGACCAGCCCGTTTGCGCAGGTGGCCAAGAAGAGATCAGAAAACTGTTGGTGCTCTCCGTGACAAGGGGTGGTCGAGTCGAAACTCGGTGCGACGACAGACAGCTAACCACGACGTGTGCCGTTGCTTTCGCAAACATTCAGTGTTCAATTCGCCGCTCAAGTCATCGACGACGCAGAGCACTCCGTTTTCCGCCTTTGGCACGCCGTCGAACCCGCCGTCGAGATCGTTTTTTACTCCCCAGCTTGCGCCCCGCGTCGTGGCGCCACCCTTTCGAAACCCGGCATTCACGACGCCGCGAAAGCTCGACGACGCGGGCACCTCTGAATCGTCCTTCGCCGAAGCGTCCTTTGACACGGCCGACGCCTCCTTCACGACGGCCCTCGAGGGCAGCCCAGCGCGCACCGAAGTCTCTTCGTTTGCCAACGGTACCCCCGATTCGGAGCACATGAGCGATGCGACGGTGGCCAACAGCCCGACGCCGACCAAGATCGACAAGAACTCTCGCTACAACAGGGCCTCGCCTCGGAAGCACGTGGCCGGCAGGGGAGAGATTCGGCCGGCGAGGGATTCGCTGCAGGTGCTCAGGAAGAGGAAGCGGCACAATTTCGACAAGGACGTGAGCAGCGTGATCCGGCACCTGCCGCGCGACTGGGAGGGCGATGCGTCGGATTCGGACAGTAGCATCGTCTCGTACCAAGGCGCATCGCCGAGCAGGATCGCGCCGCCGCCGTCTTCATCGCAGCACAAGAGCCAGAGAGCGGCGTCTCCCCCGAGCCGCGAGGGCTGGTTCGTCTCGGCGCTGGGCACAATGGACCGATATCCCGGGGCGCCAGACCACATCTACAGGTGGCTGCAGCTGGGGCTCAACTGCTTCGTCATGGGCATCGTCGTCTTCTGCGTCTGGGCCGTCGTCGAGGCCGTGCGGTCGGACATTCGCAACGCCAACGAGGTGGCGCGGATGGAGATCATGAGCCGCATCTCGGAGTGCCAGAACCACTACACCAGCAACGAGTGCACCAAGAGGGACAGGCCGGCGCTGCGGGCGCTGTGCGACGAGTGGTATGACTGCATGACGCAGGATTCGGAGGCCATCATGCGCGTCAAGGTCACCATCAAGCAGGTTGCGGAGGTGATTAACGAGTTTGCGGACGCGATGAACTTCAAGGCATGGGTGAGTACCTTGGCTTATGGATGATGGTCGCCGGCTGGTGCCGGCTCAGGTCATTGGTTACTGACAGCTCGTGGCATCTACCACACAGGTCATGTTTGGCACAATCGCCGTCTTCATCATCTTTTCCAACGTCATGCTGCAATGGGGACGGTCCAAGACACAGCCGGCTCCCGTGCACGCGGCCGCCTTCTCGCATGTGCCCATGATTGGGCCCGACGCCACGCCAGCGCACTTCAGGGGGCGGTTCGAGACGCCCAGGTCGCAGCGGTACGCCTACCTCGAGGACGACGTGAGGGACGCCGACATGTCGCCTTCCAGGAGGGCGCTGGGGCCGGGCTTTATGTACACGCCCTCAGGCCGGCGCAGCCCAGGCAAGGGAGAGCGACCGCTCAGTCCCATCAGGTATCAAAATCCTGGCAAGGGTGTCGAGCGATCCGGGGGGTCTCTGCGCTGGCAGTGAAGGAGCGTGGCGGCGGGATTTGGGCTTGATTGCATTGTTGAAAAGGTGTACGCGAAAAAAAGGAATTGATTGGTCTTACGAGGGTTATGTTTTTCTGTTGATTGCTTGTTTACATGGGATGGCGCTCATTCATTCACATTGTGTGGCGTTGGCGGAAACCGGAAAGGAAGGCTCATTACCCAGGGGGGTCACGACGACGACTCGGAATTGCTTTGTACCAACAAGATTGCGCATCAGGGACATGGAAGGAAAAATGAAAAAGAAGCAGCATTGGTACGATGAGATATGACAATGGTGAGGGCCCTCAGTGATGGGTGACGACGTGCATGTGACCATCAATCAGTACCTACTAATGTTCTGCTAGCTGCTAATACCGACGTCTGTTGTTGGCTTACCTTCAATTACCAATCACGGTAGCTTCTACCAGAGGTACAATTACAGCCAGCGAGTGCTCAAATAAGAGTTGTCTCTCGAAGTACGAGCCACCGAATGGCATCTCATTCTGTAAGATTGCTTTCAAGTTACCGTGCGTCCCGGGATTCTACCTGCAGCCGCAAAGGAGAAGGCGAGAGATCGAGATGTGTGGCTTCTAGCTGCCAACGCCAGTGGACTGTTGACCTACTTAGCCTTTGGATCAGTGGTGTGATGTGTTCTTTACTTATTTCTCAGGAACTGTATATTTCTGTGTCTAGCTTTTTCCTGGAGCATGTGTCAGCCCTTGTCGGATGAGCTACTTGGGAGTACCTGGCGGCACTTGGGCGGACACGGCAGCGCGGCTGCAGAATCTGGGTGCGATGGCTGGCGCAATTTGACGCGGTGGGTACCGGCTGGTACCTGGTCGGTAGCGCGCAGGTTTGGTGATGACCTCATGGCTCAATCATGATTGAAACAGTGCGCCTTGGGCAATCGGAGGGGTTCCGGCAATAAGGTAGGTAGGTGCCTGTCTGCATAGCAGCAGCCAAGCAAGATTGCCCTTGTATCAAGGTAAGACAAGACAGCTATAATAACTCCGATAAGTCACAAGGTAATCGCATCGACACCCTACAGTACAGACAAACGTAGCACTAACAACAGGAGAAAGGAACGTTGAAACCACCGAATGGGGTGGTTCAGATGGGCGAGATTGCGAGATGCAGGTGACATGTCAAGTCGGGTCTTGGGCGAGAAGAACAAGAGCAAGCAAAGAGTAGACCAGGACATTGGTTGGAGCAATGTTCCCTGTTTTGCCTGCCATCACCCCTCATACAGTAACCTCCATCTCTGATGCCTCGCCCCCCCTGTTCGCGGCCTGCCATCCAGTTCAGCTTCGGCGGCTGTCTGGTTGGTTCTAGCTGGTCCCCCCCCTCTCCTCTTCCGGCTTCCAGCTCCCAGCTCCAGGGGCCCATCCAGTGCATTCTGCATCTTCGCGTTCAGCCAAATGCCGCGCCTGTGAACGGATTCATGGATCCCAATCTCTCTTCTCTCTTACATACATACTGACCTTACCCTACTTGGTATGTGGTGAACGGCAGCTCCCCACTACCTATACATCGTGGGTTGCATCACATTAGCAGTTTGCACGTATAGAATATAGTAGGCATTCGTAGGGCCAGCACGCATACGAATTGGGACTTGTTCTTGTTGACGGCAATTCAGCCTCTCGGAGATGTATTCGAGGTGGTCTTGCTCCATGTCTCTCGCCTGCAGCAGCCCGTCCATCCCGTCAGGTGCCTTCAATCTTGGTTCGCGAGGCCACCAATTGCGGAGATGCACGCTGTCGGCCGAGACGAAAAGCAGGGCAAGCGGCCCAGTTGTGTCAATTGATCCAGTCGTCGGTTGCAGGCGCCTCATTGTCATGGATGGATCCTGCATGTGCTCGTGTATTAGTAGTATACTAGCAACAACCTTGAACCTGAAGCATGTCCGGCTCGCCCAGCATCCGTCTCTCCCTGCGTTGCCTTGGATTCAGATGCGTCCGCTCTCGTTGCTCATCGCTCGATCTGAACCTTGAATACTGGAGTACATGCACGTCCATGCGCTGTTACGTCCTCCCCCAGCCGATCCGTCCCCTGCGTCAATGTCTCTCCGGCCTCGATCTCTTGTCCCCCCTCCCTCAGGCGGTCCCTAAACCTGCTAACCCAGCCGCAAAACGTGAGAGTGCCGCCAGTACCGTCCCCTTGGGAGCACGATGGCGCTCCGTCAGCGTCATCCTGGACGCATGTGCCTACGCTCGCACGTTGGCAATCCGGTAGTCAGGCTGACTTCCACGAGGCCGGCCATGTGCCGGGAATCGCAATCGCATGCGCTGGCGCCATCTGGCCACCGAGCTGGAACATGGAAGCCCTTCCCAGCCCTCCTAGCGGCTGCTGGGCCCGCGGTGGTGGTGAAGCGGCCCCGAGCTCTAGTGGTCGAATAGCGCCCTCGGCTGCCCAGCCCACAGCTCTAGCGGCTGATGGCACCTGTGCTCTGACGTGCTTGGGGGGGCGGGGGGCCACTGGAGCTCTGCCAGGCTCTCGCTAACTCGCTGCCCCCGCCCCGCTAGCAGCGGCTGGCCTCTGCCTGTGCGGTGCTGCGGATTGGATGGACGCCAGATCATGTTCTGCTCCATGCACGAACTGCCATCCGCGACTCTGGGACCATCGCGACGCTTCCATTGACTCTCCTTTTTTTTTTTTTTTTTTTTTTTTTTTTTTTTTCTTCCTCCCTTGCCTCCAGCCTTCAGCGCCTCCAGCCTCACGGTCTCTGCCGCTGCTGCAGCTGCTCCCGCTACCGCTCCAGCTTCTGCTCCCTGCTGCTGTTGCTGTTGTTGCTGCTGCTCGACCTGCAGATATCGCCGCTCCCCTCCTCGTCGATCCCCCGGTTCATCACCATATATAAAACTGGCCTATCCTCCCGATGCCTTGCCGAATCTGATATCCAGCCGCGCGACGCCCCGCGAACCCTTCGCACGAGCTCCAAAGATCCAAGACGGATTGCTTCTTCCCCCCCCCCACAGCATGTCTATCCCACCACGAGGCTGCAGCTACCGCATCTCGAGCCCAGGAACCGCGCAGGTTCCGCATCGCTGAAGCAACCCGACTTGTTCAGTCTTTCTCTCGCTCTCGCTTCTTTTCTCTTTCTCTCCCTCAGTGGACCCCCGTCAGCCTCAACCCCAGCATCGCCATCATCCTCGGACCCGCGGCTCGACCGCCTCGATGGAAGAGGACACGGGCGGCCAGACGCCGGGCCCTGGGAGCGGCCATGGGAGCACCGGCACCAGCGCCGGCACTGGCACTGGCAGCGGCACGACGCCGCAATCCCAACAGGCGCAGCCGCAGTCGCAGTCGCAGGCCGGGCCGTCCACGTCCAACTCGCTGCTGCAGCTGTCCAAGCGCAGACGCGGCCTGGGCGTCGTCACGCCCAATGCCTGCACGGAATGCCGCAAGAAGCGAGCCAAGGTGAGCCCTGCTGTCTGGCGACTGGGCGCGAGAGACGCTTTGGCCTCGTGCGTGTAGAGGTATGGGCATGGACTACACATGCACGGCGATGTCATGGCTTCTTCCCGCGGCCGCTCACTGCTTTCTTATATGCTACCGTCCGTACCTGGGCACGGAACCGAAACGATTTGCTGACAGCTCCGCGTGTGCGATGTGTAGTGCGACGGCCAGAAACCCTGCGGGCGCTGCAAGTCGCAAAAGGACGTCGAGTGCATCTACGAAATCCCCATCCGCCAATCCAAAGAACACCTCCGCAACGAAATCGAAAACCTGCGCCTGCGCCAGCGCTCCTCCGACCAGGTCTTCGCCGCCCTGATACAGCCGCAGCTGTGGGAGGAGGTGCTGGCGCGCCTGCGCGGCGGCCAGTCCGTCGAGAGCATCTCCGAGTGGCTGGCCAACGTCCCTCCTCCCGCGCCTACAAACGCCTCGACGTACGACCCGTCCCTGAGCCATGACCTGGCCTCCATGGCCGCCTTTGGCGAGAGCTCGGTGGCGCCGCTCCCGGGCATGGCCCTCGGCATCGGGCCGGGCTCGCTCTCCATGCCCGGCATGCCCAGCGAGCTGGCGGGCAATCCGGCCAGTCCCTGGCAGTTCTCGACGCAGAGCCAGGCCGGCTCGACCAGGAGCGGCTCCCATCCGGACCTGATGAGCTGGACCACCACCGACATGGGCGCACCGCCATCACGCGTCGGCTCCTGGGCCGAGAGCATGCAGACGGACCACCTCGGCAGCGGCATCCAGCGCTACCGCGGGCTCGAGCAGGTGCTGTCGCCGCTCAACGAGCGACAGGCCATGAAGCCGCCCAGCGGCACGTGGACCACCATCACCGACGACGTCGACCTGGTGCAGCACCTGCTGGCCCTCTACTTCTGCTGGGAGTATCCCACCTTTGCCTCCCTCAGCAAGGAGCACTTCCTGCGCGACTTCCAGGCCGGGAGACACCGGTACTGCTCCCCCATACTCGTCAACGCCCTGCTCGCCCTCGGCTGCCGCTTCTCCACCCAGCCCATGACGAGGGCCAACCCCAACGACCCCTACTCCTCCGGCGACCACTTCTTCAAGGAGTGCCAGCGGCTCTTCTACGAGGAGACGGACCACCACTCCCTCACCACCATCCAGGCCCTGGGCATCATGTCCATCCGCGAGGCCAGCTGCGGCCGAGACTCGGAGAGCTGGTACTACGCGGGGCAGAGCATACGGCTGGCCGTCGAGATGGGCCTGCATCGCATCCACGACGACGACGACGAGGACGAGCTCGCCGTCCAGTCCGCCACCTTTTGGGGCGCCTTTGCCCTGGATCAGTGAGTACAAGCCACCCAAAGTCATCTCTCGAGTGCAGGTACTTGGCCAGCAAGGCTAAGTTCTGAATGCGCCATAGAGAAGCAGCGGCTAACCCCCCCTCGTCCTCTTCAGCGCATGGTCTCTGGCCACCGGCTCGCTGCCGCAGTGCTCGTGCTTCCCTCACTTGCCACCCAAGCCGGCCATCATCAACGACATCGAAGCCTCGCTATGGGTACCGTATACCGACGACGGTGAGGACCGCACGACTACCTTTGGGATTCATTCGAAGGGGCTGCCTACTAACGTGTCAGAAGGCGCGCCGTTGCAGCGGTCATGCGAGCAGCCATCTAACGTGCGGTCAGTATACAAGTGCTTCTGCGAGCTGAGCGAGCTTGTCCACCAGTCCCTCTACGTGCTCCATTCCCCCGGAAGGCCCCTTACCGCCCGAGATCTGTTGAATATCTACACCCAGTACCTGAACTGGTACGACCGCATACCCGAGGTCTTGAGGCTGGGCCACAACTTTACGCCTGCGGTCCTCTTTGCGCAGTGAGTTATAAAAACCCCATTTCTTTCTGTCTCTTTTTTTCCCTCTTGCTTTTCCTCTTCTCCTTTTTTCTCTTGCTTTTCCTCTTCTCCTTTTTTTTCTTTCTTTTTTTTTTGGACGCTGACGATTGTGACTACTTGTTCGCAACAAACAGCATGTACTACCACTTCGCCATACTCCTCCTCTTCAGGCCCCTGATCAAGCTACGCATCATCGGATCCAAGGTGTCGCCGCGGGACGTCTGCTCGCAGGCAGCCGACGCGATCCAGGGCCTGCTGACCTCGTACGCACAGCTGTATACGCTGCGCAGGACCCCATCGTTTGTCCCCTACTTTGTCCTCACGTCCGCCATCATGCACCTGGCCATCGGCGCCGCCTCGGTCAAGAGCGAGGGCCACGAGACAAGCGAGGAGAAGATGAAGAAGGCCGCCAAGATGGACCCGCGCGTGTCAGATGCCCTCAGCAGGGGCATCGCCGACCTGACGGAGATGGCGCCGTGCCACCACTTTGCCGAGCAAGCGCTCAACATCCTGCGGTATCTGGCCAAGAAGTGGAACATTGAGGTCAACGTCGACGGCGACAAGACGCCGCCCGAGGACCCCGACAAGCTGGTGCGGCCGTACTCGAGCAGCCTCAACTTCTTCGCGCCCAACATCCAGGAGAGCGACTACATGTGTGGCTGGGGGCCCGGCGCCGAGATCGTGGAGACGCTGCAGACGCCCAGCATGAAGAAGACGGCCGAGGTGGTGGAGAACCCGCTCTTCTGGCCGTTCCCCATGCAGGGGAGACCGCTGCTGCCCACTGGCGAGGAGCTGGAGCGGGCGGGCTTCAGCAGGCTTTGACAGGGACGCCGGGTCATTGTCGCCCTGTGCTGGTGACGATGAACCCACGAGGGGCATCTTTGCTTGCCCATGTTGCCTTGTCTTTGATTTCTGGATGGTTCCGGCGGGACATTCGAAGGGGTGTTTGGTAAACGAAGCGATGCGCCTCACGGACGCGAATTGGGAGTCGGGTCACAAACGGGAAGGGGGGGAGCCAAACTTGGGCCAGCTTCACGGCAATGAGGCTTTTGTACATATTATCAAGATTCATCCATGCAGCCTATATATGCAGCGCTGATAATGTTGATGGACATGGATTTCGGTATTGGGTAGATAGGGTACGCAAAATTGAAATAGAATTCACAGTTAACTTGTATGTCTATCGATTTAGGAACAACTTGTGGGGGAAGCCTAGAATAGTAGACCTACCTATATGGCTACATGCCTCTATGCTACATATTTATACCACGGCGTACACTGCAGTTTATTCATCTTCTTTCTTGTAATACTAGTACTTCCCTGGATAATACTCCTTTGGCGTATATTGATCAACAGCTTTGTGTGGAGGATTTCCCTTGCCTTGCATCCAGGGTAGAAGGCGCATCATGTCCATCAAGCACAGCCACAGCTTCACGAGAATGCGCCACAAGGGGGCGTTCCCTTGTACCTCGGCTTGCGCCAAAAGCGTCATCTCGCTCCATCATTGGACCTTCCCTGTGCCGCAGCAGCTGAAAATCGAAACTCGAACAACAAGCAGCAACAAGCGACGAAGCAGCAAAAGAACGCACGATCCGGCCACTGCTTCCAATTGCCGCGACTCTCTACCAGGGAGCTGGAAGATTTATCACAAGGCGACGCGCGACATTGTGCGACCAAAGCGAACAGCGACGTCACGGCGACCTGCGAAAGAAGGACGCGATAAAGGGAGCTTCGTATCGATCAAATTGACTCTCACGACAAGTACACTGAGAGAGCTGCGAAAAAGCAGAGCAAAAGAAGAGGCAGAGAAGCATACAGACGCACACACGCACACGCACAAAAGAGGCAGATGCAATGCCGGCAAACGCAACAAAGCCGGCGCCCAACCGGCCGCAGCGGCGCGTGACGGTCGGCCAGGTGCTGGCGATGCCGCCCAAGTGGCTGGGCATGTACGACGACTTCATCACAAAGAACGCCGGCCAGGTGTCGCAGATTGAGAGCGCGCTGAGGAGCCTGACGTACATCATTCCCGGTTTGTTCCGCCCTCTCCCACGTCTGCGATGCTACAAGTCTCGAGAAACCATTCAAGCTGACAGCTCTCCTCCACCAAAGGCCGCTTTCGCGATGCCGAAATTGCCTCCGAGTCGATCCATTCCGGCGTCCAGCTGCTGTCGCTCTACCACGACGGCATCCTCTCGCAGGCCGTCTCGAAGCTGCCGACGCAGCCCGCCCGCTCCGCCCACGCGCGCTACACGCGGTACTGGACGCAGAAGAGCAAGACGTACCGCCGGGTCGCCATGGTGCTGCAGATGGTCGTCTACACGGAGCTGCTGTGCGAGATGAGCGCCAAGCGCCGCGGCGGCGAAAAGGCCCGGTGGAATGTCGTCGTCCTGCTCGAGGCCATCAAGGCCTTTTGCCGCCTCATCCTCATGCGCGTCACGCGCTCGCGGCCCCTCGTCACCCCCGCGCTGCCGGAGCGGGAGCCGATCCCCGACGACAGCGAAGAAGGTGACGAGGATCTGGTGACGGCCAGGAGCGAGAGCGAGCTGATGGACGAGACGTCGCCCAACGGATCTGCCATCCTGGCCAGCGGCAGCCCGCAGAAGCCGGCGTACGAAAAGGAGTGGACGATGCCCCGGACCGGCATGAGCCTGCCGTCTCTGCCGAACCCCGGCGACGTCGGATCTTACCTGCTGGGGCGCGTCCTGACAGCGGACGACATCAAGCCGGCCAACAAGCTCCTCAGCACGCTGCAAGGAGGCGGCCAGTTCGCCGAGATCCTGCACATCCTGACGCCCTTGATCTACGCGGTGTCGCTGGCCCGCAGCAGAAACAAGAAGTCGTGGACGCCGTGGCTGGTGGGCGTGACGCTCGAATACGCCGCTCGCCAGCTCCGTCAGCGCAGCATGCGGACGTCGGCGCTGGAGCGGGACGAGTGGAACAAGAGGGGCTGGGCCATGATCTGGTGGATGATGCGCGGCGCCTTTTACGAGAACGTGACCAAGGGGGCCGTCAACGGTGTGACGAGCAGGATGCCGAGCTTCATCGCGGGCATCCTGCAGGACTACGAGTATCTGTGGGAGAATTACTACTTTAGCACGAGTGGCTGATGCTTCTCACGCTCTTACAGTGGTGGATCCCTCTGACATATATTATATATCCATCGACATAATGGTGCTACCGGAGCACGCACATGCACATCCATCCAGCCTCTTTGGCGAATATACCGAGATGTACGTGCCACGGATCTGGCCTTGAGAGGGAGCGGATCTCACTAGATGGACTGGACTGGACTGGAATGGTCCGGGCTCATGGGAAAAGGCGTCTCGGCTCATGTTCTCTTGCTGTTTACATATGAAGGGGGAGGCAATTTGAGGCAAAACCTGGCGGTTCAACCTTGTCGTTATCAGGAGTTGGAGAAGAGGCGCACATCGAGACCGGCATCACGATGGAGGCATTGCATTTACAGGCAACCGTCCCGACGGATACACCGGGATACGCGGAGATACGAGTGGAGAGACGATATCTTTGGACCTTCTTTGCAGATGCGCGGCATCATCTTGTTGCGTCTTCCCCCCCGCTCTCGCTCTGTTCCCTAAACGAGGCAAGGGTTGGGCGAGAGGATAATACACGATAACAAGATACCCAGCATCCCCGGCTTGCTTCTAGGCTTTCCGTGCCCCTTGTCCTTGTCGGATCGGAGATGACGGGCGAACAAGCTTTGAGGATACCGAGGCAAAATCCATCGTCAGGTTCATGCAAACATTCATATTATGGGGAACCGGCGGGATGTGGTCTTTCCGTCATAGATGCGAGGTGTCATCTCCGCTCCAGGACTATTTCTTATACAGGCATGTGGGGACGATGTTTATGGGACGATGCGAGGAGGATGCGGTTCGGTATTGGCGGCTGGCGCTTTTCTGCTTCTTTTCTGTCATTATACCTTTTTGTTGCCTTCTTTTCTACATCTTCTTCCTCTACTGGGCGAAGGAGATACTATTCTGCGTTCGTGTGCGATTCTTTCGCTCCTGTTTTCCTTTGTACGAGTACTGTACCGTCTTATCGGGTTCTATGTGTGCTGCTTGCTGTGTAATTCGGGGGGGGGGCGGCGGTGCTGGTATCTAAAACATGTCAGAGAATATACTACGTCTGTTCACTTTTACACTTCGCATACTGAGACAAACCCCAATTGACTTGATTGTGATTTGACATGACGTGACATCTGCTTGTCGAGCCGGAAACTTTGTTCCTCGGTTTCAAATCACAGCTCCCCATCTCCCTTCATTAAGATTGAGATCCCGGGCATTGCCATGTGGTCCGATTATCAATCCCTTAGCAAGCTGCACTTTTATCACATCTGCAACACTAATCATGCAACTTTATTGAAACTTTCATGCTTCTTCATTTCCTCGCTCCGTATTCCGATATGTTCAGGGTCTCCCCCTTTTCCCACTTTCACACGTTTTTCCTCGTGGGAGAAGGGACCCGCCCGTGTCCGGGAGCGGGAAGTGGATCGTTTGCTGTTCTATTCTTGTCTTAAATTTCTCGAATTGGATGTATTCATGCGTTGACATTGAAGGATCTTTGACAGCTTGATGGGCAAGGGAAAGTGTCCGTAAATGCATTGGCGTCTGTAGATACATTGGCCGTGTATTGTGTTGTGAAGGATGAGGAGGAGGAACGAGGGTTCGTCTGAAGGGGGACAGAATGATGTGTCTATGCGCACTTCGACATTACTTTGTCCGGAATCAAAATACATCGGTTCACAGAAGAGGAGCAGAATGCATTACCCCTCCTCCTCCTCTTTCTTCTTCTTCTTCTTCTTCCTCTTCTTCTTGTTTTTTTTTTCTTTAAAGCTTCAGTGTTCGTGTCATGTGCTTTGCAACGATGACGACAAATGACAGGAGGAGCCGGCAGCCTTAGACTCGGCCCTTGGCAGGGGTATGTCGAAGAAGTAAAGCTCGGCAAGGGAAACGCGCCGGTTGGCTTGTGCGGTTCCTCGACTAATCTTGAAAGCCACGTTTCCCTGCTGTCTTCCGTTGATTGACGTGCTTTCGTTGATGGAAGGCGGGCAAGGGGTCAATGCTTGGGGTTGAGGGTAGAGCCTCGTGGGAACGTTGGACGCTTCGGAGTTCCTGTTAAGGGTTGGGGGGGTTAGGGATTGTGAGAATGCAACGCTTTGATGTAAGACGCTTATTGTGCGTGAGCGTGCAAATCGTGAGATGAGCTTCCTCTTTTGAACGGGGCTCTGGGATAACCTGGAATGTGCATCTTCAAGTTGTTTGTTGCTACAGGTACTGACATCATATCCGAAATTCTCAAGATAATATGAGATGTAGATTCTCTGGAAGCTTCGGCTCTTGCCCGAACCTGTCGCTGTGAAGAAATTTGAAAGGGTGCGAACAGGCAGTGCCCCCATCTATCTCTGACAGACTGATTGCACCGGGGTCTTTGAGCATGGGGTCTGTTCTGGAGCTTCGGTTCTCTGAGTGTTCTCGATGTCCGTGGTTCAGTCCCTTTCGAGAAGCAGTAAAATACTTCAATGAGTTTAGAACAGCGCCGGTTAGGAGGCTGTGCAGAAGATGCAACCTTGGAACAAGCATCGTGGCCCCATGCTGTTGATATTGCAGTGCTGCTTGGCTGGGTTCCTGAGGGCATTGGAAGGGCCTCAAGAGTCAGAGATCGTCCTTGAACACGGATGCAACACAAGACAAGTGCTGTACGAGTACGAGTAATTGACTACTACCAGTAGTTGTAGTACAACAAGTGATGACTGTACATACATGTGCTAGTGTCTGTAGACAACTACTGAGGGAAGCGCTGCTTGGTACGGAAATAGAAGCCCAGAAGCGAGCCGTGATGCTGGGATCTGGCACGTCTCGATTCGGCGTAGAGCCTTTACGGGGCCAGAGGGGATGGTGATACGGGAACGACTCCGTATTGCCCCAGGAGGGGCAGGGGGAATCCCCGTTTATGACGCGAAAAGGGAAATGCCGGGTAGAGTTCTTTCGCGTATGGACCTGCGCTTGCTCTCTGTCGGACTAGGTAGCATCTTTGCAGAGTCCATGACGAGCGTTGAGTTTGATGTTTCAACCTGATCGGCCCAGTGCCCTTGGGCTTACGCTTGTTACCGTCCGAAACCAAACAAAGCGTCGTGGGAACAGTAAACATTGTCTAATGTATGAGCCATCCCGTGGGTACATAGACTCTACATCGGGGCAAAGTACATCTCACGATGAGTTTGCCGGTGCTAAAACCCAGCAGCAGCAGTAGTGGTGATAGCTCCAAACTCAGCCGCAGCTCGAGTGTTTCAAGACGATTGATGTGCGGCAGCTTTTCCGGGTGTGCGGCTTCCAATACCGTGTCTGGTCTTGGCATTTGTACAAGCGCAATGTTTGTTTCTTGTTTCTTTTCCTCATTGAGTGAGTCCAGGGGTAGTTGAAAGCAGATGTACTCCGTAACCATGACTACATACAATGACACTGAGAATGAGAACTTGGAAGGAGTGGAAGTTAAAACTGAAAGTGTGGTGTTTCATGGTGCATTAGTAGTCGAGCGAGGATCGGGAAGGGGGAAGAAAAAAAGTAATACAAAGCAAAGATGGAGATGGTGTCGAGATGGTGCCTGACTCGCGCCGAGTCTGGTCGGTGATCGACGCAGAAAGGTTTCAGCTCGTGAAACTGAGGCTCAAAGGGCGTCAACTGAAAGAATCTTGAAATTCTCTGTCAAGCTCATTGTTTTCTTCTGTAAATGTTTAGTAATAGTACTCCGTACCAGGTAATAAGCTGAGACATGGACTCACCTCGTCCGCTGATCTCAGACCAACCAACAGCTTGTCTATAAGGCGTCCCCCTTTTGTATGGTTCACACAAGGGAACGGAAGCAGACCGGGATCAATAACGGTAAAGCCACACAGAGCGAAAAAAAAAAAAAAGCAAGCCCAGGTCAGCTCCGCCTAGGCCGAGCGCAACACTTCCCAGACACGGCATGGATGAGATGCATATGAGCATCGGCCATCTCCCATGAAGCAAGGGAGAAAAAGGCAGCCGAACTTCTCCGTCGGTCTTGGCTGGACGCAGCTTTCGCGACCTTTCAGTAGGTACTGAGCAGGGGGGGAGGGAGGCTTGTACTCTTTCGTCTCCCTCTTGTTCGCTGTGCCCTTCTCTCTCTTGTCCAGCTGCTCTCATCATAATTTGTGTTGGCGCAAAAACGAGGGCCAGGGGGGGCGGCATCTCGTCATTGGCTCGAGATGATGCTCCCTAGTGCCAATCTAAATCAATGTGCCTATTGCTCGGTTCTTGTTGCGTCGTGACGAAGAGGCATGGCTATCCCTGCTGCCACACTGCTTGCTCTCCCACACCCGCACACACGATCCCCCCCCTCTCTGCACGCACAAGCCCAGAGGGCACACCCGCACCCCTGAGCTAAACGAAAAAAAGAAAAGAGTAACAGGGCCAAATAACAAGAAAAAAAAAAAAATAGAGCGTGTAGGGATGAGGGATCGATATCACCTTACCCGGACCAGTCATTTCACTCCGTTTCCAGCCGTTCAGCAGGTCAAGGTTTCTTGGGCTGCGGAGTAATCGGCGATGGCTTTGATGGGAGAGATGCAGAGACACCATAATATGACAGAGTCAGAGAGGAGCATCTTCCTCTGAAAAAGATGGCCCTTTCAGAGACTACAGCCACGTAAACGCGTATTTCGAACACAACATTACCTCAATAGAGCTCTTGACCTCAATCTCAGCTCATCCTGCTGGCTCCGTATTGAATGCCACCTCGCGTTGGCTTGCCTCGCGAGCGTGCCCGCATGGTTAATGGCAAGACGATCAAGCAAATCCATGGACCATGTACAGTGCTGCAGATGCAGCAGCAGCAGCAGCAGCAGCAACAACAACAACAACAACAACAACAACAACAACAACAACAACATGCGTTGACCACGTCCCTTTGGCTGCTGATTTTGGAATAGTAAAAAACCTTGACGCATGCTGCATGCTTCATGCCTGGAGAACGGAGATCCAATGGAAAATGGAGACGCCAAAATGTCCGTGAGAGGGCCGCTAAGAGGGGGCACGGATTGCTTATTGCTGGTAACACGGGGGATTATCGCGACAGGAGTGGGCACGCATCGTCATGGCTCTTTTGCTCATCATGTACCCATTTTCGTTTCTTTGTTTTTTTTTTCTGGTTCGAGTGCCTTGGATGCCGCTGTCGGCGTTTGGATCGATGGAGATGTAAGTGGTTGACGGAGGAGCAGGACAGGGACAGACGAGTATTGGAGCACAGATGGACAGAAGTACAGTATGCAATGTGATGAACAAAGAAGCAACTGAGACAAGCCTGTGTCTAGACTAGAGCAGCTGCATATTAAATGTTGGTTGCACACATACTCCTCCTCCTTCGCACACGTCCATGCAATCACACGTCGCGATGCGTCCCCATCCGCTGCCGTTCCAGCCCAAAGAAACAAAGAAAACAACAACTTGAACGAGGCATCCGAAGCACTGCTACACGCAAGATACCGGTGAGATTGTCGCACGGATTCAGGTACCGTAGCACCATCTTACTTGTCTCTCTCTCTCTCTCTCTCGTCTTCCCCGTGTTTCTCTCTCTCGTGTCTCTCATTTCCTCTTCTCGTCTGCCTCTCCTCACTTGTCCGACCCATCCCCATCTGCCGTGTCCCCCCCCCTTCCTCTCCCTCCCTGTCCATGCCGATCGAGACGTGCAGCAGCAGCAGGAGCATCACAACAAAAAGAAGGACCCCAAATCCAAGACATTTCGTTGGGTCCGGCCATCCTCCTAAAAGGGCCCCGCGAGACTAGCCCAGGGCCCGGTCCTGCCACCACCTCGCAAACCTCGCAGACGAGAGAAAAATGAGGTACCCGTACATGCAGCAATACATGCACTCGAGGTGATGCTGCTTCCCTTCCCCCATGACGAGCTGCGAGCAATTTACCCCGGCTCGAGTGCTAGTGCAAAGCCAAGATTGCATTCGCACCTTGCCCAGACGAGCAATAACACTGCTGCAGGAAGCCCATTCTCACGTCTCACGGCGGACAGTCATAGGTAATACTAGGTAGTAATAATGAAATGAGCCCGAAGAAAAAGACAACAGGAGCACGAAGTACCTTAGTTCTCCAAGGCTGGCTGGGCGGAACACGATTCAAAGCACGGTCTTTGGGGTTTATTCATCAAGTGACCCCCCCGGCGCGTTTCCAGAAGACAAATCCCATCCATCCATTTCATCATAGCACGAGGGACGGACCAGCTTTCAGAATGAGGCAAGGGGAAGGGCGCGGTGCCTGGATTAGCTCTGGAGTAGCGCCCCCCCCCATCATCTGGCTTTATTTCCGTAGGAATTCACCCTCTCTTTTTCTTTTCTTTGCTTTTCTTTCCTTTTTGTCAGCTTTCGCCAATGACCGCGCGCTTTCGAGAAGCAAAATAATCCATTGGGCAATGGGGCTATGCAGTTAGATTTCCCCAGCTGGCTCACTCCCTTGACTCTGCTCGCCTTGTTTAAGTCTCGGCTATCTCTTTTGGCGTTGCTCCTCTGCAGCTGTACGTGGGACATGTCTTGCCGTCTTATCTCGTGTTGGCTTCGTGACTCTGCCGTCTCCTCTTTCCAGATCCTTCTCTTCTGCTGATCGGTCGGCTGTGCTGCAACACCCATATAGCGTCGATACGACGTATAATATACACACAAACATACACATGGCCGAGTCCGTGTCTCTTGCTGTTCATGTACTGGGTATCCATCCCGGACGCCCGCTTCTCCTGACCAAGTCTCCCACCACTTGTGCCCAAAGGCCGTAGAGGGCTGTAATTCTTCTCCCCAGACACTTGCGAGTACAGAGGTTCTCCCCGACCTGATAGACTACTGCCTCGGTATTGCTTCCGGGACCTTGATGAGAACCCGCCATCTCCATCGGGCTGTTATGCATTCTCCACGCAGGGCAAGCACGGCATGGCCTGGTCCCGAGCAGGCCATAGAGCAAATATAGATTGCATATTAATGACAATTAGGCATTGATACTCGGTAATCCATGCCCTGCCAATGACAGTGACAGCAGCAGCGCTCTGTATTCGCTATGGTCGTCAAGGTTCCTCCTCGCCTTGTACCTGAACAAACAAGAGACACCCCTGTTCTGCCCAACCTTTTCTCTCTTCTCCATCTCCAGCTCACGGCCTCCATCACTCCCGCGCCCTCTCTCTCATCTCCCCTCCGCCGTTCCGCCTCCATCGCACCACCTCTCTTTCTTCCCTTTCCCACCTCAGTATACCAAGGAGAAGAAAAAAGGAAGATAAAAGTCACCCACCCTGTTCGCTTCCAAATCCGTCCAGCAGTACTGTTTCGTCTCGTATCGTCGGTGCTGCTAGTGCCAGTTTGGCGCTGTTTGCTACGATTCGGGAGTATCACACTGTTTCAAGCGGTCTGATTATCAATATCACCACTTATAACCTCGACCACACCTCTGCGATCTAGACTTGGTACGAATACGGAATAGGCAATCTTTGACATAACTCAACACTGTGCCTTTTTCTTCTTCCCTTGCCTCCCTGCCCAGAGCCCGGTCCCCGGTGCTGGTGCGCTTTCCAGGTCCCCGACAGAGTTGAAAGCTCACTGCAGTGCTTCCTAGACTAGAAAGTACCTCAGCAGTACGTCGGCCTCGGGTACTGTTTGTACCACGGCGACACGAGACATCTACAAGCCCAGCGAGTACCGCCTGGGGGCTATTTGCAACCGCCAGCCAGCCACGCTAGCCTTGATTCTGCTTCTGCCACTCTATTTGCTACGCAAGCCCCTCTTTGGTCATCATTCTGCTATTATTTAGCAGCCTTTTTTTGTTGTTTATCATTTTTTTCCCCTTCGGCCTCGTTCACTCGATTTGATTTTCGCTCGCCTAATTGCGCTACAATTTCACGGGCTGTCCCGGGCGCTGCTCCTGCCCACTGAAAGCCGCCTGTGCGGCAGCCGCTCAGGCGCTAAGACAGGTACTAGAAGCTACCTGGGCCCTGCTAGAGGCCGCTAGCACGCGTGCGCCGCGCGAGCCTGGGCCAGGCGTTAGCACGTGTACCTGCGCCCAGGTACCGGGGCCGTACCTTGTACCCCGCTGCCGTCCGCCGACGCGCGAGTGAGCTTGCCAAAGGGTACGGCAGCAGGTACCGAGTACCGCGCCGCAGGTACTTTGGTACCTCTGTGCAGGTACTTCGCGCCTTGTACCTTCCGCACTCTCTTGCAGACGCCGTTCCTTCCTTTCTTCTCTTTCCCTCCCGCAGCCACAACCGCCCGGCCTCACCTTCCCAATTGCTCGCGCTCACACGCACAATCTTCCTCCCAACTCTCCTCCTCCTCCCCTAAACCTTGCCTTGCCTTGCCTTGCCTTGTCCTTCGCCCTGCTCTTTTTCTTCCTTCTTCTCGCCTCGCCCTCTTTGCTCCCTCTTTTCTCTTGTCTCGCCAAGAGTCTCACTCGCTCTTTTTATTCTTCTGTATACTTGAATTGCTTTTATTCGTCAAGGTCCATTCGTTTCTTGCCTCTGGCCTCTCGCTCCGCTTCTCCCCTCGTTTGTTGATTCTCCCTTCCTCGCCTCGCTCGCTCGCTTCTTCCAATTTGTCCCAATTCGTGTCTTGCGCCTCTATTCGAACAATTGCCGTCCGCTTCCCCAATCCTTGACTTTTTGCTCGAAAATCAAAGACCCGCATAACGCCACTCGCTTACTGTCCTGCCTGCCTGCGCCGAAACAAAGGGGGGAGAGAAGAGGAAGAACAAGACGAGGAAGAACGGCAAGCAAGGGATAGGGCGCAACTACAGGACGGAACAGAACGAGGGACAAGAGAGGAGGGAACAACACCATTGCGAGCTCAAGCAGGGCCGTCAGATGTGAGGCGCTTTTTCTCAATGGACTCCAATCTTCAGTCTCACCCGCTCCACCAGCTGGGCCAGCCTCAGTCCCAACTGGTGTCTCAGTTTGAGCAGCCACACCTTCAGCAGCAGCAGCAACAACATCTCCAGCAGCAAGATCATCAGCAACAGCAGCAACGGCATCAGCAGCAACCGCTGGACTCGACCAGCGCCGCCCAGGATGTCCTCGTCGAGGCGCGCAAGAACCTCCAGGTCCTGATCGATTCCGGCCTCTCCAAGGATCTCCTCCATCAATGGGTCGACGACGACAGCTTCTCTCTGCAGCTTTCGTTCCCCGGCCAGCAGTCACCGCTCTCCCAGAGTCTCTCGCCATCCGCCTCCGCAACCACGCCTCCCGCCTCTGCCTCGACTCCCATCCCGTCGCCGCTGCTGTCCAACCCCGTTTCCGCATCCCCTTCGCATCGCATCCAGTCGCCTCAGGCATCCTCCCTCGCGCCATCTCTCCATTCCGCGACTCCGCAGAACCAAAATCAAAACCAAATCGCCCCTCCGCCGGCCGCCTCCGCCGTCCACGGCTCCCCTGTCGCGTCTCTCTCGGCCTCGTCCGCCGCCACCTCTCCCGCCGCCGTCTCCAGCTCCGGCACCATTGGCACCTCGGCGTCTCCCGGAAATGGCGCGCCGCCGTCCATCGCCATCATCAAGACAGAGCCCTCGTCCTTCGCCGACGATGTGTCGAGGGCCTGGGCTGCAGCAGCCGTGCTTCCGCAGGCCCCGGCTTCCATGTCCGGAGCGCCTCCGGCCCAGGTTGCGCGCGTTGCCCCGGCTGCCAACATCGTCAAGTCGGATACCGCGGCCTTCATCTCGCCCTCGATGTCATACCTCCACCACCGTCCGCGCATCTCCGTCTCCTCAACCAGCTCGGGCTCCTCCGGCCATGCTTCCCTGTGGTCCGTCAACTCGGCGCGGTCGTCCATGTCCTGGGCGTCGGCATCGTCTTCGCGCACTCAGGGATCGCTGCCCATGACCCCGGCCTCGTCCTCCTCGGCCAACAAGACCAACATCTACTGGTGCACGTCGTGCGAGACCAGCTTCAAGCGCAAGTATGACTGGAAGCGCCACGAGGACGAGTTCCACGAGCGATGGAGGAAGTATCCCTGCCCCGAGCCAGGCTGCAATCGCAGCTTCTGGGGCTCCAACTCGTTCAACCAGCACCACAAGCAGTGCCACGGCTGCAAGACGTGCCCCCATGCCGAAAAGGTGGTCAAGTTCCTCCGCAAGCGCAAGTACTGGGCCTGCGGCTTCTGTTCTGCTCTTCATCCTGCGCGCGAGCGTCACGTTGAGCATGTGGCCCGGCATTTCGAGTCTGGCCTCGGCAAGGCCGAATGGATGCACTCGAGGGTCATCTACGGCCTCCTGCACCAGCCTCTCATCCACAACGCATGGGATGCGCTCGTCTCGACCAAGCAAGCCGAGTTTGGCGGACGCCGGCCCCAGTTCAGTTGGCACCCGAGCAAGACCGGGCGAGCTCAGGGTTTCCTCGAGAAGGAAAACCCCGGCCAGCTGCAGGACCTGCTCGAGTTCTTCTCCGGCGACGAGAGCGAGGCCCAGTGGATTGTAAACATTGCCTTTGAGCTGTCTGATATGGCCTTTGCGACTCCGCAACCTCCCGCTCCCGCACCGTCGCCGCAGCCGCAGTTTGCGGCCAACATGATGGCCGCTCCGACCGGCTTCCCGCAGCAGCAGCAGGATGCTCGCATGTCCTTCGCGGCGCTGCCGTCACAGGCGACGCAGCAGATACTGGCGTCCTCCCCCTCAGCCACCTCCAACCCCTTTGGCACTTCGCCTTATCGAGCGTCGGCCTTTGTCCCCTCGCAGCCATTCCCCTCGCAGGTCCAGCAGCACTCGTCCGACATGTCAGCGTCCGCTCCGATGACTGCCTCGCAGCTTCACCTCGACAAGCGGGAGCTCCCCCCTATTCCTCAGGGCCACACGCCCTCCATAACAGATGGCATGATGGACTTTGAGTACTCTCCCGCCCCTGTTCTCTTTGAGGACTGGGAGAGCATTGCCAGCTCGACCTATCTCGACACGACGGCAAGCCAGCAACAGCAACAGTCCAACCAGGCTGCCGACTGGGGAATTGCCCAATTCTACGGCAACCCAGGTGCCAACTGATGCAGCGAAAGAGAGCGACGAATGGCAAACAAGAAGTAAAAGAAAGAAGAAATATGAACACTAAAAAAAAAAAAAAAAAAAAAAAAAAAACATGAAGTGAGACACAGAGGACGAAGAGAGCAAACGGCGAAAACCAACAGACTCCGAAAGAAAAGAAAAAAAAAATCTCGACACTCCTTTACCACTTATTGCCACTTTTATTGTTGCCGTATAGGCATCGGGTCCCTATCATGATGACGTTGCATCAAGCTATTTTCCTTAATTCTCTCCCATCCATCAGCGAATCTGCGCTACACTACGAATGGTTTTTCTTAATTGTCTTTTCTGTGTCTCGGTCACATTATCCTGTTCGTTCAACAGGCATGGAGCGTCTCGGGGCAACAACGCGTGCTTTTTGGCTGTTTATTTTCCCCTCTATACATTTTGTTGCCTTGAAATAATAATGATAATACCCCCTTTTACCGCAGCCGAAAGCGTGGGCGCACATCTACCTTGCTGTCGGACTTGAGATGGTCCTCACCTCAGTCTACACATACGATCACTCAACACCTCTTTCCCTTGTCAGTTCCTTTTCTTTTGTGTGTTAATACATCTAACCCTTCCCAAGGGAGGAGTTGGGAGGTAATCTACGCGTATCGAGCTCGGTTAATGGTCTGTCATTTGTCGTTGTCTCGAAGCAAGCCTAGCACGGCTAGTTTCTTGTTCTATTTGTCTCTGGAATGCTCGAAAACATATGCGCGCAGATGGAAAATGGGAGGACCCGGATTTGCTTGTTGGTTTTTTGTATTTTGTTCCTCAGTTTAATCGGCATTGTACACTCGGGTACGATGGGGAAAAGGACTCTGCAAGAGGACGGGTATGTAGCTTAGTGCTGGGGAATAGACGGGCAAATGGATGATATATTGCTTGAGGCGCTTGTTCCTTTGCTTCTTTTCACTTGTTCTCCTTGGTAGAGAGCCATGGACATCACTCACTTGCAGTTGTCCTTTTTGGCCTGATCCAGGAGACGCAAGATTTCCCGTTCCTCTCTGCCCCCACTCTTTGACTCTACACCTCGACATGCCCTTCACCAACAAGGACCTTTCAACCTTTTTTTCCCAAAGCAAGGACGTTTCTGGACGATGAACAAGTCAAAACATGAACGTGAGTACATTAAACAAAAGAACAATATCGCTGCTCCGGGGCTGATGAACACCGTTCCACTCACGACATTCTTTGTGCAGAAAAAATAGCACCCTCAATTCTCAAAGCGACACAACACAGAGCGATTCCATACCTGTTCAAATTTTCTCCGAATGGCGCCGAAATTGTACACCGTCGTGATGGAAAAGAGCTTCATACATGTGAACTGATGTGCGTGTTCAAAAGATGGCCATATGAAGAACTGCTGCTGGGATGACATGTCCGAAGTCGAGTCGAGTCTTTGGAGAAACAGTCCTCAAATCTTTGTTTCTACACAATGCCAGCGTTCAAGCATCGACCGAAGAAAGGGGGAAACCATGGTCTTGCTGTTTGAATCACTAATGGAAGATGGACGTTGAACCAGAGTTTTACAGGAAGAGTATTGCGATTCCAGCAATGTCGAGGTGCATTTAATCAGCCCCTTCCCGCCCATCGATGAGCCTGGGGGTCCGATTACCATCACTCTCAACCACAAACACATACAAACAAGCCTCAACAAGTCACGACAATATCTTTCAATCGCTTACCCAGCCGATACGCTGACACTCGCATCACAGATTCTAACCTCGTCGCTAATCGCAGTTCACAATGGGCAACGGACATTCCTCCTCAAGAAAGGACTCCCGGAAGGATTCCAGAAAGGACTCCAGACGGGAGCCCAGGCGGGATTCAAAGAAGGACTCAAAGAAGGACTCGAGGAAGGATTCTTCTAGGAGAGACCAAAAAAAGGACTCCAAGAGCACGTCTTCTCGGCACGAATCCTCCCATCGCTCCGATCGCCATCGCCACCGCCATTCCCACTCCCATTCACATTCCCACCCTCACTCCCACGGCACATCCCACAAGCACCACCGCAACACCATCCACGTAGCAAACAGCCATGACGGTTCCCATGAACACGCTAACCAGCGGATGGACTTTATCCTCCAGCTCTTCCAGGACCACTCCTTCGTCCCCCAGATCCACCCCCTGTGGGAGAGAATGAACGAAAGCGCCAGGAGCGCGGCCATCAAGATTCGGGACAGAGGCTCGGCTGTCACTGCGCCGGAAAGGGATGCCTTCGTCTCGATGCTTTACACTGCGGCCCCCGAGGCCCCCGAGGCCATGAACTACGGCTACGATGTCGAGGAGGACCGGCTATACAGCCGCGAGGCCTCGCCCGTCGTCAACGCCCTCGGCATCATGAACAACGAGCCCCCCAGCGAACAGGACGCCGTGCGCCGCCACTCGGCACTCGCGTCATCTAGTGTTTACTCTGAGGAACCCGAATCCGCTCAGCGAAGCCGTGGTCGATCCCTCTCTCCTCTTATTCCTCAGGCTGCTGCATTTCCCCCGCCCGCCCCTGCGCTCGAGCGTGCTCCGGCTCTCCAGCAGGAGGCTTCGACGGGTCACCGCCATCGCCACCACTCACACTCTCGCTCTTCTCATGCTCGCGAGTCCTCGCGTGAGAGGGCTAGGAGGCGCCCTCGCAAGCCGTCGTCGTCGTCGTCGTCGTCTCACAGGTAATGAACTAATGAACACGCGGCTGGGATTCCGCTGCATTGAGCACGAATTTCTCTTCTGGAGCCCATTTCCCCTTTTCCTTTGATTATCTTTCTTTTTCTTTGACTGTATTTGGCTTTGCGAGCTGCTTTTTGGACTTGTTGTACTACGATTGGACAGATGCGTTGGTAAGTATTTGGGAAGCTGCCATGGAGGACACCGCACAGGGAAGATCCTCACACACACAAATAGGGGGAGATGTTGGGTCAACGAGAATCGGTACTTGGACATTTTCTTTGAATAGTATTGCAACTGTAGCATATTTCATAGAGCTCCATCCTGCTTCGGATTGGATAAGACTGATCGTTCTGATAGAGACGAATTTGATTGTTGAGCGAGTTTGCCCGCCCAACGATATAAACACTCGAGGAAGGTGCAACCGCGTATCGCAACGTGACCGTGATAACTACCCCCGTAGGCGAGCCTTTAGACGAACCTCCGGCCCCGCACACTTTCATTCATCTTCTTTAATTCTCGTGAGACCATTTTACTTGTTCGCTTGATCGATTCGGCTCTATTCGTCCGCTGTTGATCATGTTCTGACTATAGTGATTTCTATTCGCTTGCCGCTTTGGCCGTTCTTTTCCAGCTGCTCGCGCTTCGATCATACCTATCGAGACCCATTGCGCCATCAGCAACCTAGAAATTCTTCTTCCCATCGATTTCTCCAGCCAACTCAATCCCTTCGTTACCTTGATTATATTGTTCAAGCTGTTGCAATCCGCCGTATCAGTTCCCCGTCCATTGGGTATCACCCACTTCGATCATAAACTCCTCAGCACCAAGTCATTATTCGCAAGCCCCATCCCAAACTCCTGCAATGAAGATACCCCCAATAAACGCCGCTGTTCACCATTAGCTAATAAAGTGTATCAAGTGTCGTCGTCGTCAGATTCTCCAAGCGATCCCTTTCATCGTTACCTCAAAGACATGGCCGCATGCCTCCCTAAGCGCCCGAAACAACGTGAATCTCATACCCGATCAGAACCTCAGTGTTGGTTCCTTCCCATCCGCGGTTGCCCGCTGCACTGAGCATGAATCTGCTCGTCGGATCAATGTACAGACTCGAGATGACACCGGCTCTGGGCGGTCCGGGGATGATGAGGAACGGGACGGTCGAGTGCTTGAAAGCGCGAGATTCTCGCAAATCATAGAGTCTGAGAATGTCGTATGACGCACTGGATCGAGAGTTGTCTCGTCAGCTCTTGAACAAAGGGGGGTTCACACATGAATCTTGCCGTCCTTCCTCTCTCCGACTATTTCCCCCCTCTTATTCTCCTTGTTCCTTTGCCATTTCCAACTGACATCAACAACAGACAAGGGGCAAGGAAAACAACTCACCAGACCAAGTGTCGCCCGTTGACCATGGGCTTGATGGCACTCACTGCTCCGCTGCCTGCCGGAAAGCGAAGCACCCTTTCTGGCTCCCATCCCCTCTTGGCTTTGGCAATGTCAAACTCCTCCACCGTTCCGTTGCGTCTGCCCGCATAAATCTTGTTGCCGTCTGGACTCCAACAGGCACTCATGCACCAAGGCGGCACGCCTACCCTGTTGGAGATCCTGGCTACTGCGCTAGGAACTCGCCTGTCCCAGATGCGAATCGTGCCGTCAATGGCTGATGACAGGAAGGTTGTCTGCGACACCTGCGTGGGATCGAATTGGGTTGGTGGTGGCTGCGAGCTGACAATCATGGGAGATCGCGGCCTCTTGATGCCCATACGCTCAGAAGATGCCTCAGCCGTGGACTCGCCCTCCAGTGATTGGGTCTGTTGTTGGAGTGCCTGGCTTGAATCGTCCACCTTGATTGCCTCATTATCCGTCGCCGGTTCTGTCTGCTCCGTTACTCCGGAGATGGTCGAAACTTGGGTGTCTCCGAGGTCAAGAGCTGGAGCCGAAGCCGAAGCCGAAGCTAGGGCTGGCATCATTGATTCTGGAGCCGGCGCTGCATCCGAGTTGGTTACCGGCAGATCGACGTCCATGGCATCGTCTGCAGACTCTGAATGCTTGGGTTGCTTTTCCGCCTCCATACGGCCCATGGTCTCCATTGCCTTGTCTGCTGAATGGTCCATCCCCGCTTCGTTGCCCCCTGCCATGTTCATGCCACCGCCAAACTCGTCGTCATCATGGCCAAATGGCTGCTCGCCTGCCGTCTCACCAAAGAGGCTCCCAGCATCATCGCTTCCCCCAAACAGACTCTCGTGAGCCGGAGAAGCTGCAGCCGCAGCCGCAGCGTCAGTCTCACCCCTCGTGGCGACAGTAATGGACCTGTCCAGTCCGTTGGGGCTTCTGGCGGTCACACTTCCGGTGAAGCTCGCGCCGGCCATGGGTGCTGCGTTGTTGGTGGATATCGTACTGGAAGGCAGAGGCTCGTCGGCATCGGCTGGAACTGGGGCACCGCTCGCCGGCCGCAGCTCAATGGACGAAATCTGGCCTCCGCTGCCGTCAAAGCTCCGCTTGATGTGCCCCGTATCGAGATCCCAGTCAAAGATGTTCTTGTCCCAGGCACCGCTGAGCACGCTTCTCTCGTCGGGGGCCAGAGTGAGCACGCTGACGGCGTTGGTATGCTTCTGGAGACAGCATATCCGCTTGCCCTCGTCGTGGCGAACGCTCTGCAGGTTGATAGCGCCAGACTCGAGGCCGGACAGCAGCCAGAGAGCTTCTGAATGGACGGCCAGCGAGTAGACAGAGGAGAGCACGTGCTCCTGGTCGCTGCGTCCCGGGACGGCCGGTTCCTCGTTGGGCCAGTACGACATGAGGATGCCGGCCTTTGTGACCGAATCGACAAACGGGTGTCTCTGGGCGACGGTCAGCGGCAGCTTGCCGTTGATGGTGCCCGGACCGTCGTACTTGCGGATGTAGCCATCGGCGCCGCCGGTGATCCAGTACCGCAGATCGGGGGTGATGGCCATGGCGTTGATGCTCGTCGACATGGGCGCCGCCATCGTGGGAACAATGTCGTACAGGCGCGCCGTGTAGACCTCGTGCCGGATCTTGGGCCGCCACGTCCTGTAGAGGGACGGGAGCCGGTCCAGCTGCAGTGTGTCGGATTGCACGCTGGGAGACTCGGGCTGCTTGCCGCGGACTCGGCCGTCGCCCTCGGCGCTCAGGTTGTCCGTCGCCTGGCCCTCGTCGGCCGCCACGAAGGTGGTGTTCTCTCCGTCGACATCACCATTGTCACCTCCTCCGTCTGCCGTCTGGTCGTTATCATTGTCGCCATCGCCCTCGTCCTCCCTCTCGCCGTCTTCTTCCCTGTCGCCTTCGACATCGACCTCGGCCTCAGCCTCGACCTCAGCATCGACCTCCCCCTCGTCGACGTCCTCCATCACTTCGTCCGGCTCGTTATCGCGGTCCGAGGCGGGCGAGCTGGCTCGTGACTGGTCTTCCTCGTCCATTTCCGCTGTCGCAATGGCCGTTATGAGCTCACGGGACGGCTTTTTCGAAGCAAGATGACCCTCGGACGACTGGGACAGCGTGACAGCGCGGCGAAGTTGCGCCACCACAGGGAGACGCAAGCAATTGGCGTTCGCCGTTTGGGGTTTGTTGGGGACGGTGTTCGTATGTTTTGTGTCGGCGCTTGGGAGAAAGAAGCCAGAGCTACGTAATTTGCTTACTAAGTCGAAGCTGTCGCGCTGCAACCTCGGACCCGTGCGGCAGCCTCGTCTCGACGTCGCCAGTCTCACAGCCTCCCAGCCTCGCTCCCTTGCCCTGAAGTGCCCGCTTGCCTCTCTTCGCTCAATGCAGCTTCATTGCCTTCTTTTTCTCTACAGTCCCATTGGCCTATGAGGCTGCCATGGCTCGCTCCCCTCCGTCTCATGTTGATCATATCAGATCTGAATGGGAGTGTTTTAAGAAAATAGATCTGCAAGAAACATCCAGATCTGCCAGGGGAAATAAAGTATGATAAAGCAAGGTTAAAGAAAGCTGTTTTATTATCTGGTCCTATAGCTACCTAGGCTTCAAAAAAATCATGTCGAGACCTAGCATTGAGCAAACATAAAGAATCCTCTTCTACCTAAATCAGATCCCCCGACTCCCCCGACCCCTCAGCCCGCCGAGCTTGCGCCCTTGCACGCTCCACAAGCCTCTCCTCGTGTCGAAGAAAGTTGCGATAGCCAAAGGCCATCATCTCGTCGCTAGTCGCATTGGCTACCCGCCTACGCAGCGCCATCAAAGTAGCTTCCCCATCCTCGTCTGCAGCACCACCCATCCCCTCCCACTGCCTCATTTGCCGCAGCAAAGGCGTATCTAGCGGAGACTCTTCAGGGCTCAGAGGAGGCAGCACGGGAGGTGTCATGGCAGGCTGGCGGGTAGCTGCAAAGGGGAGGACAGGCGCAGGCGGCCTGCATCCGCGCGGGCATCTGCATAGCTCACTGCAACGCTTTCCGCACAGATGGCCGCAAAAAAGAATCCTAGGGCAGGGCTCCCGACAAGTGCGGTGCCTGATGTCGTTGGTGTGGCATTGGTAGCTGCACTTGTGGCCCTTGGGGCACTCTTGATTGCACGGCTTCAGGCAGCCCCCCGGAAGGATGCGCTTCCAGTCGTCGGCCGTCTCGACGGCCGTCAAGTTGCCGTGGGTGCGGCATGTGAGTGGCACATGGTCGCCCGTCTGCGTTCCGAAGGCGTTGAAGACCTTTTGCCAGGTCTCGTAGCTTTTCTGGCTGCTGCCCAGGATGTGCCGTGCGTTTCCAAACACGTACAATCCCCGTCTTGCTCTGCTCATGGCAACAACAGCACGATTCTCGTCTTCCACAAATCCCACAGTCGTGCGGCTGTTGCCACCCATCGGGTCTGAGGGGCTTCGAACCAGGGAGAGGATAATGATATCATTCTCCTCGCCCTGGAATCCATCGACGGTCCGCACTGACCAGACCGGATGCAGGAACCTGAGCATATGATCGTGATGGATCAACTCCTTGATGAGCTCGACCTGGGCGCTGTAGTATGTCAAAACAGTAACCTGGTTGGGCTCGACGTCCTGCATCATCAGGTGGTGTAAGAAGCCGACGACCATCTCTGCTTCCGCATAATTCGAATATGACAGCTTCTTCCCCCATGTCTCGGGCCACTGGTGCTGGAACCACCACAGATTCGTTCCGCCCATTCCCGGCACCGGCGGGCGCTTTCTGATGTCTTTGACCATCGGGTGATCCCGCAGCATTGGGTAAAACGTCTGGACCACCTCGCGGATTCGCGGGATCATGCGGCGCTGCACTTGGAGGGTCTTGTAGGGGAAGCCAAGTTTCACAAGCCTCTCAAACATGGATACCTTGAGGTTGTATGGCGCGGCACCAAGGAATTGGATGTCAACTTGGGGAGCCAGTTGCTGGTGGTCCCCTACCAAGGCCAGCTGCTCCAGGGAGGGGAACAGTGCGGCGGCAATGCTCCCCTCCCGCGCCTCGGCCGCCTCTTCGATGAGCATGACACGAGGCAGCAAGGCGGCCAGCAGGCCACGATACTTGGACAAGCCCGTGGTGGTGCAGCCGATGATATCGATACCTTCACAGTCAATGACATGGAGTGTGTTGGCCAGCTGATGGACCTTGAGCGTCTCGCAGACTTCCTTGTACACCTGCAGCCGCTCTCGGATCGCCTTCGCGGTGCAATCTCTCAGCCGCGTTTTCAGGTAGTAGTAAACCATGGGTCTTGCCTTTGCACTGATTTTGTTGAGGTCTGGACTGCCCTTGACCAGCGCCCTGGCCTCCTGCCACCACCGGCCAGTCCTTCGACAGCCAGGAGGCGCAGGGGCAACGGTGTGCTGGGGATCAAAGGGAAGGTACAGACCGCGGAGCTGGAAGGCAGCGTCATCTGGGGCTTTGCCTCGTACAGCCTGACCCTCTTCTTCCATGTCGTCATCCGGGGTATCGTCAACTCTTCCTACAATGGGCTTCCTAGACTTGCCCGGCAGCATGGCGCGAATTCCCTCTTCGGGGTCCTGGTTGGAGAAGCTGTAGAGCCAGCCAATGACCAAGCTGATCTTGTTGGGGTCTTCCGTATGTTCGTCCTGGGCAATCTGCGCAGCCGCTGGGCTGCCTTCCACGAGAGATTGATATTGCTGGGCAGAGATGATGTTGGCGTCAAGAAGCTCTTGGGCGCCGACAAGGTCACGGGTATAGGTCTCCACCAGCTCTTCAATGCTGGCGCAGATCCGTTTCCATGATGCCAGACCTCGATAGTCCTGTCTTCGAAACCTGGACTTGGACCGGATGTTGAACAAAGAATGACGAGAAACGAACTCTGAGCGGGATTGACCACCAAGGCGAAGGATCTTGCCAACGTTATGATCAAGGCACAAGTCCAAGATCTGGTCCAGGGCGTGATTCGTCTGTGCTGAGATAATGATGGGCGCTCGACGCGATCCCGGGGCTGCTGCTTTCTGGGTTTCAACAAAGCCGCGAATGGCCACCACAGAGGTGAATGTCTTGCCAGTTCCCGGAGGCCCTTGGACGATGGAGAGCGCCTGAGTGGACATGATGTCGAATGCTTGCTTCTGTGATTGATCGAAATGTTCGGCAGCTTGGGGGACGACGACAGTATCGCCAGCTGGGTTGATGGCGCTTGCCTGCCGGCACTCTTCGTCATCCACGCAGATAGTCGAGCTGCCAGTTGCAGCAGCTGACAGTGTGCCGCTGGCTGCGGGGTCTAGAATGAACCGATCAAGAGGAGTCCTGGAGAGGATGTTAGTATAGGACAATACCTTACTTATACGATGGATAAACATGACAAAGAGGCTGTTCAAAGGATAGAAGGTAGTACTTACTGGTACATGGCAGCATGCTGCAGGCTGAGCATCGTATGGCGGACATTCTCAAAGTAACTAACCTTGGCCTCAAGCATCACGAAGGTCTCGACTGGGTCAATCAGCGTCTCGCTGGTGTTGGCGAAGAAGAGCTCAACGCGCGGAAGCTCAAACGGGTTGTCGCCGTCCTCGACGTCGGGCACCGCCCTGCCATTGAAGGAGCGGGTGGCGATGGTCGCGACAATGCACTTTGAACGGAAGTTGTCCCAGCTCGGCGATAGAGCCACCAGCGTGCCCGGAGTGAGCCGATCAGAGTGTCTCCAGTCGATGGGTGTGGCAACCCTTTCTGTCGAGAAAGTGATGCGGCTGCAAGCTCCTTGCTTGCTGAGGAGTATGCCAGTGACTCTGACCTGAGGAGGGAGGAAGAGAGAGAAAGAAAGACAGAGCGTCAGCTTAAGTACTTTTTGCAAGGTCGGGGAGGAGCGGCAAAGAGCAAACCTTGGTATAAATGTACGCCTTGCTCCTCTCGCCCTCCATCATTTTCCGATCCTCGCGAAACTCGGCGACGGCCTCCCTCAGCGGCTCGGTGGCCTCGTAGCGACACAGCTCGTAGTGGACCCTGAGATACTCCACCTTGGAGTCTGGGAAAATGTCGAGGCGGTTCTTTGGGGGCAGAGGAGTGTCGTCGGCCATCAGGGCTGAGGAGAGGACTATCTCGGGAGCCGATCGCCAAGCCTCGCGAAAGTCGTCACTGAACTGCTGGTCGAGTTGACCATTCCGAACATGCAGCGATAGTTTCGCAAGAGTCTCCAGGCGAAAGAAATCCTAAGGTGAACAGTAAGGCCAAGTAAGAGAGCGAGAACAGATTGGGAGAAAAACAAAAGGTAGGACTTACAGAAGCTGGCGCTGGCACGTAGCTGAGTGGCTCGTGAACTGGCTGTTCTATAAGAGGGCCTTCATCTTCAGGGTTAATAGGCGAAGAGGGACCGGCATCTGGGCGGTCACCATTCGCAGGTACTGGGTAGAGGGGCTCCTTCCCTTTGCCTTTGTTCAGTGAAGGCTGAGGAAGGGGATTGTCATCTTGAGGGGCCTCGGAATCAAACTGGAGAAGATCTTCGCCTTCGTGAACAGGCTCAAGGGGGACGTAAGCCTGCCAGGCTCGGCCCGAAGGCTGATCATCAAGGAGACTCAGGGCTTGAAGCTCCACAGGCCCAGTAGGAGCAAGGCCGACAACGCCCTGGTCGTCGCCTAGGGTGTCAAAGACAATGAGATCCTGTTCGCCATGCCTTACGGGCTCAAGTTGAGATTCTTGGTTGGTCTGTCCTTGGTCTCTCTGGTTTGCGGCGTGCTACGCAGGCCGGTCAGTCAAGGACGACAGAAGCTGCAAAAGAAAGAACCAAAATAAAAGGCCTACAGAGACTGAGCCAGGCTCAGGATGCCCATGCCCGTTGTGGCTATTGTGATTCAACCAATCATGAACGTAGGTGTAGACATTTGTGCCAGCCGACATGGCTGGCTGTCGCTTCTTCAGCTAAAGAGAACGAAAGTCAGTAAGAATGCAAACATAGTGGCAAGAAGAAGGGAGGCTCACGAGTTCTGAAAGATTGTTCATTGTGAAGGCAGTACGACGAAGAGGGCCATTGATGTGATGGAGGAAGACGAAGATGGGCAACAAGTGGAAGAGGCAATGGGCGAGACTTGACGACGAAGACAATAGGAGAACGCGATAGACAGAGACGGTGAATGACGATACAGACCGCCAGCTGTGATAATGGCGGGAGAGGCGAGTGCTCCAGTAATGAATGACATAGAATCCCAGTGCAGGCTGGTGAGAAAGGACAGTAAGAACTGGAAGACAAGAGGGAGAGAGAGAAGAAAAGAGAAGAGGGGGGAGGGGGGAGGGAAAGGAACAGAAGAGGTCGCGTGCTTTGGTTAAATCTAAGGAAGGAGGCACCTGTGGGAAGGCGGTCTGCAGACGTGCACCTGAGGCAACAGCCCTTTCCGCGCCGGACAGGTGCACGGCATTCGCTCCTCCCTCTGATATTCACTGAATCAGTGACGTATCGAGTGGCATGATTTTCGAGTCTCCCCTTTTGTTTCCAATCTTGGGGAACGGAGTGATGGAGTGAGGAAATCTAGGCTGATCCCTGAAGAAGGAAGTGTTATCTCCCCTTATGCAGTGGTTTTGGGAAATATTTTGCAGGCCTCAGTCAGGACTGCGTGGAGATAGATATTCCAAGAGGGAAGCAGTTTGTAATACTTCTGCATGCTTTCACAGAGCACCTCGAGGTCACCTGCCAGTTGCCCACCTAAGTATGCTTCGGGTGGGTGACAGTGCTTGCCAGTTGACACTTTGCTTCTGCGGTCCAATGTGTCAACTTCTGAAGTTGCATTTCTTTGTCTTATGTCTGATTCTGCGTCTTACCCATTCGTTCGAATTTCAGCTTCTCAACTCTTCCCATTTTACGTCAGGGGTGATAATTTCTTTCCAATATCTAGGGTTTGGCAATTCGTCAGCTCCTCTCTTTGTCTTGGGCGTCTTCAGGTGGTCACCCAGTCTGCTGATCTAGTGCTCTACCTGAAGCCTCTGACATCAATTGATACTAAATTCACTATTCAAGTACCTGCTTCTGACGTCCACCCTCTCTGCCCACGCGAGCGCTATCTCCCATCTCAAGCGAAAGAGCAGCGACCGACTTCCTTCGAATCGATACCCGAATGACAAATATCAAGGAGACAAGGGGCTTTGGCAAAAAAGAACTACTTAAAGGGCAGAGAGGTGGAGGAGGAGGGGGGAAATGGAAAAAGGACGACATTAAAGGCTACTCCAAATGTCCAGATGCCGCCTGAGACCTTCTAAATACAACTCTTCCAACCTGTCTGTCCTTCATCAGAACCATTGACGGCCTGTCGCACTGAGAAAGTTGCTTCCTCTGACATTTTGGGCCTGATAATGGTAGAGTCTAAGCAGTGAAGATTCAAATTGTGTAGGTTAGTTCCCCGTCAACAGTCACGAGCAACATCTTACCTCGCCTTGAGCTATTAGGAACCACATAGAAGCTGCTTCGCAATGCTATACCTGCTACAGATGAGGGAGTGAGTGGCTCCCAGAGGCGTTGGGAGCTTTGATCTGGTAGTACAGCAGCGCACTGGAGGTCATTTGTATAGAGTAGCAGAGCCGCGGTTGAGAGAGTTTCATCTACAGTTGCCTGTTGGCACGGAAGAAGCTGGCCTTCAAAATCAAGAATCACGCCTCCAGACCACCACACATTCGATTACACTCTCTACTTACGCAGGCAAATAACACGTTCCACGAGCGAAACAAAAAGAAAAATAGATGTTGGAAAGAGAAGCCCATAGCAAACATTTGGGCTAAAAAAAGAAATCTTCATGCGTAATCTGGGAATCGAACCCAGGGCTCCCCGACGTTGCGGATGGCAACGGAGAATTTTACCACTAAACCAATTACGCTTTAGATGTTATTTGGCTTCAGAATTTCATACTATGATTCTTTTGCAAAAGCGTGGGCCTTTGTAGCGGAACATTACTGCAAGTTTCGTGATAATCGGTTGTCATAGTACCTACCTTATGATTTTTACATTCTGGGCGTGTCGCTCAGAGTTTGTATTTATGTTCGTTCTGTTCCAGAGTCCCCCGTAGTCGGAGGCAGTTGTGATACTGTTCAGCGCAAAAGCAACTCCAGGATAGCTTTGAAGATATACAAGAAGTGCAACTATCTAGAACCGCTTTTATCATTCAATCATGCCGCTGAAGATGTTGAGGAAACGTCCTTGAACAGGTACTTGTCATATTCTATCAACAGTACATCGGGTATTGGTTTGCCAAATTCAGGGGGGGTGCAAGGACAGGCTCTCCCGTGTACCGCCGATCAGCATACACCAGAAAGAATCGACTCTGATTCAGAGATTGGCTGTCTCTTCCAGTTCAGCCGACCATCGGGCCTGACGCTCCAGTCTGACGCCTCCTCCACCAGTTCCCAACTTCCAGTCACGGGGTTCTTCTGCACAAAGCGGAAGATGATGCTGGAGCCAAAGTCCTCGAAGACGAGCTCACGCCGCCTGAGGCGCATCCACTGCTCATTCTCGTCTCCTTCAATGGCATTTGTAATCTCCGTCTCGTTGTTCTTGATGCCAATGGCTCTGAAAATCCTGCTGTCTCTCAGGGCGTTGCGGATAGGATACTGGCCCAGGATTCGGATTGCGTCTTCTCTGACGGCTCGGTCTCGGCAGCCAAAGGAGACGACAAACAGAGGCCAGGTCCAGCCTGCGTCCATGGCAAAGCCGCAGTTGGGCCGGGACTTGAGCAGCATCTCTGCGAGAGTGTTGATTTCGCGATATTGTGGCGTGAGACCCTTGACGGTGATGAGGCTGGAGTACCGTGGAACGGTAGTATAGATGTAGAGGATGAGATACTCAATTCGGATGCTCATGGCCTTCAGATACTGGGCTCGGTCGGCTTCGGCGTCGCGGAGAATGGCTTGATACATGGGCTCGTACGCCTCTGTCCAGCGCTGCAGCCAGTACCGCGACTCTGCGATGAATTTGGACAACGTTGCATTCGATTTGAGGCTTGCAAATTTGCGGTCCAACTCGGCTGGGTCGGTCGTCTTGTGAAGGGCTAGATCTGCCGTCACCCTGGTCAGCATCGGAACGTGGCGGACCATCTGCCGCTGTACCAGCCCCCAATAGTCTCGCATCTCGTCCCAGGAGGTGAAGTGGCGTGGCATATCGTCTAGTGAGGATATCCTGGTGAGCCTTGGTCGAAAGTACGGGGAATGCTTGGTGAAGGGGATTATCCCCGGAGGTCGTCGAGGACTAGGAGCAGGGGCCCGAGGTGACCACGGGTCACTCTGGCTCTGGGGGCTCGGCAGGCCGGTTATTTGCACCTGGGGGTTCCGGGGAGACAGCAAGGGGGGCGTTTCGGTCTGGCTCGGGGGGCTCGGCGCCGCTGATGCAGAGGAAGACTTTGTGCCTGTGTAGTCGGTTGTTTCCTGGTATTGCCGTTGCGGATTTTGCGGCGGTAGCGAAGAGGGGGAAGCGAATGACGATGGTGAGGAAGCTGAGGGAGTTGGAGATGAAGATTGTTGGCCTGTTAGCTGTGGAGGTTGTGGTGGGAAGAAGGCCTTTCTATATGACCCCATGAAAGACCGCGACTGCAGCTCCAGGGGCTTATAGCAGTCCAGAATGTCCTGCACCAGAGCTGGTGGCGCGGGGGCAATGCTGACGAGATCTGGAGCTTTGTCGGTGCAGTTGGCGAGTTCGTTGAGCATGGAGAAGCCGTGGGTTATGTGCTTGAGAGCAGCCGGTACGTTCCCTCTCTGAGTCTCGAAGCAGATGAATAGCAGAGAAGAAAGCAGAGCAGTTCTCATGCCCTCTCTCGTAGGCTTCATCTCCGATTGCATACGCAGGGCTTCGCAGTAGTAGACGACGGCGTTCAGATAGTGTCGATTGCTGCCGTCGAGCCCCAACTCCGACCCCTGGACTTGGTATGCCTTCCGCAGAGCTCCCACAGCCATGGCTCCGTGTCGCAGCGTGTTTTCTTCCAGCGTGACCTGGGGCATCGTGGCTGTCCAGAGACGAGTTTGGTCGAGGAAGCCTCCCAGAAAGGTGACCGAGAGTCGTGACCACTCGACAAAGTAGTCTCGCTGGTCATTGTTGGCGAAGCGGATGGTGTTTACAGACGGTTCGATGATGAGCAGAGGTGCCTTTTTGGAGTGTATAAGTTTACCCTTGGACGGCAGAGATGGAGTTTGTTGTTGCGAAGAGGAGGCGGAAGAGATGTTGTCTGAGTAGGAGTCACAGTAGCCGCGCCACTTCATGCAGTTGAGGCACGCCGGTCGAGTCTCGTCGCACTTGACATGTCGTTTCCTGGGGGAGAACAAGAGAGTTTAGTCCCGGCTACCAGGGCAGCGTGTCCAGTTTGTGAGTACGGAGAGAAGGAGAAGGATCCGATGCGGACGCAATCAGCCAACGTTTAGGCTTGAGGCAACTTACTTGCCTGAGCGTGACCATTACAGCTGGTTAGCAACAAACAAAATATCAAGGCCCGGGTTCGAAGTGTACACATACAAGTGAGACAGCCAGTGCGGGCTCGAGTTGAGCTGCGTCGAGTATGTCTTGCCCTGGAGTCTAGGGCGAAGCGATGAATTCTGGGCTGTCCGGTTGGCACGGGCTCCTCCTGTGGCTGAGCTGAACGTGCTGAGCGGCTGCTGCTGTCCAGAGAACTTCGTCAGCTCATGGTATACCTGGAAATTTGGTGCTTGACAAGGCTGGGCCCGACATTGTTCGACCAGTGTTCGCCCTCACTCGAAGCACGCGACACCTTGTGGACTCACCTGGCTGAAGCGCTGCTTTTGACGATCGGCAAAGTGAACTGAAGCTCCATTATGTCGGCGCGATGCTCATGGACTATCGGGCGCTTCGTGCATCAGCGAGGCCTTTGTCAAAGTCCAATGCTTGTATTCAGACTTTGTGTTGCGTCTGTGGTTAGCAGCTATGGAGTTGAGCTCGATCTGACGGAGGTCGTGCCGAAACTGTCTCCTTGACGGCTTTTCTGTGACCAAGATCTTGGCAGAGATGACAGACAACACCAATAGATGGCATAGCAGTCTAGATCCCTCGCTCGGCGGTTGTGACTATCGTTGACTCATTTCTCCTCTGCAGTCTCTCTTCAGACTCAATGTTGTCTGTGGCCAACGAGAAACCGCAATGGTCGCCCCAAACGCGAAGCGCGCAAAGCAGAGAAAGGGAAAAAAAAGAAGGGATCAAAAACCAGGCCGTCGCCGGCTCCTAGCTCAGGATTCGTCTGTGCTTTTAGCCACCTGAAGAGGATTCCGTGGTCAACGACGGGGCCTTTTGGCTTCAAAATGCCGGTTCGGGAAGTGGCGCTTTGAAGACTGGAAATAAGACCGGAATATAGCGCAAGCCAGAGGAAGCCTGGGGGTGGGAAATTTGACCCAGCGACCAGGATCGGATCTCGAGAGATGTTACATTTGTGTTCGCCGCGACACCAGGAAGAGAAAGGCAATGTCGGGCGAGGGGAAAAAATAAGGAATTGCAAGGTGAGGGACGAGAACAAAAGGCAGAAAAAGAGATGGCCTGCCTGGTATCCCGTAGGTAAACATTGAAGAGCCAGGGGGGGCAGTTGAAAGCAAGATGCCACGCCGCTATCCCACACTCCGGACAAGGATGTTGAGTCGGAAAAGGCAAACCGCAGCCTGGCAGGGATGATTAAGCTGGGGGATGCGGACCCAATCTGTCCCCGTCTGGGCTCGCACATTGCCGCCGTTATCAGTCCCAAGATGGAGGTTGGAGATGGCGTGGAAATGGGGCGAGATGGAGCAAGATGTAGATTGGAAGATGTCTCTTGGCCTTGATGGCCCATTTTGGAGGATGCTTGGGGTTATCTTGGATGTGACTGTCGTCTTGGTGGTTATGATGGTCTTGTGACTGCTTTGCCTTTCATTTCTCGATTGTCCTGATCGCCGAGTGTGTATCCCTTTGTCCGGGAGAGAAAAGGGGACATTGAACCGCGGCACAATTGGAGCATCATGGAGACGCCTCTTCTAAGGGACCTTTCATAGGGACTTGATGTTCAAGAATTCACCGCATTACCAAGCACGAGAAATGGTCCGGTTGTGCTACAATGGCATGTCGAGAACAAAGAACAAGTACAAAGTGGCGCTGCGTCCAATTCCAAAGCGCCGGCGGGCAACTGTCTTGAGCCGGACCTTTCACGTTCTCTTTGCCTAAACTAATGTAGCAAGCCACCTCTGTACTAAGGTAATCTTCTCCATCCATCCATCCATCTTACGTTCAAGGCTCAGGGACGGCCAGCGCAGGCAAGCGGAAGTTGAGGCGGATGCTGACTGGACGCATCCCAGCCGCCCAGTTGGGCTGAGCAATGTCTGGAATCTGCCTAAGCTAACCGATACTCGCATGCCCGTCGATAGTCTTGTGGGGAGGAGGTCATAAGTTGCCCTTGCTGGGATCATTCCAGGGTGTTGAAGTAGCAGAGCCTCGAATTTATGTCTCAGGGGAGCCTGAGAGAGTACATGGCTGCTTGGAAGATACTGGTCGAGGGAAGCAGAGGAGACCGCCCGCTTTGCCTTGCGCTGGTCTCTTTGCACGTGCTTTGAGAATACTGCCGGATTCGCGTGGCTGCAGAACAGCTTGACTCGGTTTCCACCTGATGCCTCGAATCTCGTGCTGTAGATACACATCGCTAGATCATCGCTACCTAGAGCATGGCCTTATAATGGTTGGCCCCTCTACAAAACGGTAAGTCTACGGAGCTGCTCCTCTGGGATGTCGTCTGGTCTCTCGCGTTCCACCGAATTCCCAACTGAACAAACTCTTCGAATAGGACACCAGAAACTCCACCTGCTGCAGGAAACTACGGATATACGAAGACCCAATGGGCGGAGCATGGGGCTGAAACTCAGACATGGAGCAGATGAGCAAGAGAAATGGCAAATTATTGACACACGGTCTCTGTGAAATGCCACAGGATCGAGAAGAGAGCTTGTGTAAAGGGCCTGATATGGTGCTGACGAAAAGCCGGACGCAGGGGGTTCTAATTGCCGAACAATCCTACAAGAAGCCTCCTCTGCCTCCCTTTGTCACAAAGCTGGGCTTTGGTTACATCGTGCATACAATAAGATCACCGAACTTTACACCGCAAACGACGCCAAAGGATTGATTCGACTCGGCAGGTCCGGCCATGCTGGTCGAATCCTTGTAGGTGCGATCAAGATACCATGTTTGATTGCCCTCCGAATCCCGCTGACAGAATCTCTTTCTCTTTGAGACACCGACGAGCCCAAGAGAACTACCGAGAACAAGGATATGTGGATATCCAACCCAGCTGTTCGGGATACAATGCGCCACGATGAAACGCAAAAGCTGAAAGGTATTCAAGATGTAAGACATGGCGAGCCGCTTCAAGTCTCATTTCCTGCTCTCCATCTCTGGGATTTGTTTCAAAACCAGGTCCGACTTTCGAATCCACGAGGAGAGAACGCTTCAATTGCCAAGCAGCTTCGGGCTGGTTCCCGCTGACAGCTTTTGTCGCGCTTCCGTCGCATGCCTATGGCCTTGTCCAAAATAGACACGATCCAACGTTGCTTGCGCCGAGATCGCCAATGCCGGAATATGCTACCACTTCCTGGAACCGACGACAAGATATGGAGCCAGGGTGTTTCTCGAATATTTGGTCGGCATCTGTCGGTAGGAAGTTAGACACGACAGCATCGTTTGCGCCAGAGACTTCACTGCTCTAGTCTCGCCCTCGACGGTTCCATGACCAGGTCTTGGCTTGATTCCATAATAGGCGGGAAGTAAGACTTTCCTGAATTGTATCGGTAAGTTGGTGGGCGAGGACACCCTTCCCCTTACCGCTCACTGTCAACAGTACTGGTACTGTGATTGAAGTTCAAGATCTATGCACATGCCATCGTTATCGAGGCGATACATATGGCTGTTACGTACACGTAGTGTTGGCACATGAGCTAATCATGGGCGTCGTTGCTAGCTCAGTTGGCAAAGCAGATATCACATCAACTTTACAAGGGACACGGCGGACTACGCCAAAGGCGTGATGGACAACGCATGCAGGACGACGAATCGAGCTCAGCGAGGATCTGACAGCAAGACCAAAGCGGCATCGGTCGACCGCATGAGAATGACAATGGCCCAAGGCAATGGACACTAAGGCCGAGCCTGTCCACATGCCGCTTCACCGGGGGATCGCGACCTGGCAGCTAGCGGCCTCGGCTGTGCGCTCTGGACGCCTCCTGCCGGGGGTTCGTCAAGCCCTCTCTGTTAGATGCGGGCACCTGCATCTGGTGGGGGTGATTCCTTGTTGATTGGTGGTGGCCACGACTCTTTGCTGCACTCGGTGCTTTGTCCAGGGCAAAGGTTGGTCCGATCCTGAGGGGTTGTTGATCTGCCATTTGTTTGGAGCTCGTCCTCTTGAGCGAGGAGGCCTTTCTGACGAACTGCAGGGCGCTTCCAGTTTGGTTTGGCGCCAGACCGAGGAATCGATACACGAATTGCAGGACAGACACTGAGTATTCTGGGTACAAGCGGACGCAAGCAGGTGCAAAGTGGTGGAGTTTGGCAGCAGCATAGATCGGCCTGTGGTGGATGTCATCTCATGCATTTTAGTGGATTTGTTCTGTTTCGTCTTTATCATGCGACGTAGGTGTGATCGGTCAATACTAGAGGTATTCGAGGCAATTCACCGAGTATCTCACAGCCGTTTTGCCGTGCGAGCCTGTCTGATTCGACATGATGGAGACGCAAGTTCCGAGAGGGGGTCATTGCATGCACGTTGGCGATTGTCTCTTGGGATACATGGCCCTCGAATCGCATGCCGGACTCGTTGAGAACCGCGTCGACCGGCACTGAGCAGTTCTTTTGCTTGGCAGTTGTTGCAGGCTGTCATCGAGCGAGGGGCCATGCAGCGTCAGAAGTCAAGGGCCAAGGTTGGTCAAGTGCGAAAGGGGCAACCAGGACAATGGCGCAGCTCTCGTCTCTCGGAAGGCGGGAAAGTTATTCTTAGTGTCGGCGTGCCGGTCAAGGTGCTGACAGACGTGCTCGTAACCAGGCAGATGTTGCAGGATTATACTTTGGTCTGCGGGCATCACTCAAAGCCTCGTCGCCCGTCCGAGCGACTCCCGATCAAGCCGTATCTGGACATCTCTCATCTCAAGCGTGACTGAATGGCTTCACCTTCTGAGCTTACTAGAATGTTTCCAATACGAAAGCTGAGATGAGCCATACGAGGAAGAAGAGAGAGTCAGAAAACCTGGGGAGATGAGATGGGGGATGCCGGAGTGACCCACTCAGACCCAGACAGTACCAAGATTCGCAGCAACCGGCTTTGATTTTCGCAACCCGACTAACAGCCCAGAAGCCTCGAAAAGAGGGCTGCGGTAGATGAAAATGGCTGGAGATTCTCGTCTGCATATCAATTCGTCGACCAAAATACATAGGAGCAACTAGAACACGCCTGGATCATAGCGCAGCACGAATCTTGCGTCTCGTCCATCCATCTGGTTCCCGGATTTCCACCCCCTGGCCGCCACAATCATCTTCAAGTCATCATCGTGCTTCCGCGTCTTCAAAAAGTGACGCTATAGCCGCTCTCAGTTAGCAGCTCAGGCGGGCGACCTGCGCCATTGGGGATTAGTGGCGGCGGGTTAGGGGAGGAGAAAGGGCCTCAGCCGCCGCCATAGTGGCATTCTGCCCCATCTCCTCGTTATTTTGGGGTCCAGTGGCAGAGGCGCTCAGCTACAGCGGGTTGAGTGCTTGAAGCCACGCGGTTCTTACGAGGGGGGCTAACGGCAGCTTCCAAGGTCGACGTGCTTCTAGTCTGGTCAATGACGAGTAACGCAATTTGCCGCGATCCCGATTCTCTGACTTTCGACACATCGTGAGCTGATTCTCTCGCTCTCTTCGACTCCATCGCTGCCTTCTCAAACTTGTCATTGTATTGAGGTGGGAGACAAAGGGAGAGCGAGCGTCGGCAGCTGCTCTGTTGCTTCCCGCTTCTGGTTTGTCTTCCCGTCGTAGCCTTGTCGTATCTCGTGTTTCATCCAGGTTCTCTCTTTTTCTCCGTCTCTCGAGACACTAGACTGACGATACGAGCGCCAAACTGTCAGCTCATAAAGGAGGCAAAAGGCAGAGGAGGAAGAGAGTCGCTCGCTTTACGAACAGTCCCACGATCGCTCAATCGCCTCCCAGCCTTGCGTTACCGGGTCGCGTCGTCATCGTTGTCGATATCTATCTCATTTCCCCAACCCCCTCAAGCAAGGGCCTCTATTGTTTTTTCCTTCCTCTGATCTTGCCGACTGCAGGCTCTCGGCATCTGCTTACCCGCATGCGCCTTTGATGATCTTGCGCCGCTGCTTTTTGCGAACCCCTGTCGACTAGTTGTTGCGTTTTTCTTTGATCCATCCATTGATCGGCGTTGTTGGCCCGCCAGTGAGTCGTCTTTTCCTTGATAAACAGATCGATCCCCCCGAGGGAATTCGATCCAAGCTCCATTGCTGTGGGCAATTGCATCGCAAAACTGCCTCAAGCTGCGGCTCCTCTCTGCCATCGAGTTGCGAGCCAGAACCACGAGTCCGCTGACGTCCCGTGTAGCCTCAGACCGGAGCCCGTCATGCAGCGCTACGGTGACCACGGCGACTCTACCGAGAGAGAACCTCTGGATGGCTACGGAGCGCAGTCGCATCGAGCAGCTTCTCCCGACAGCCACGTCTACTCGCCGCAGGAGTATCACGACCAGCACCAGCCGCCGCCGGTCCCCCATCACCAGAGCCAGAATCACGACTATAACCAAAGTCAGGGCTACGATCAGGGCTACGACCAGAACCAGAGCTATGGCTATGACCAGGGCTACGACCACGACTATCGTGACGACGCTCCTCCACCGCCGCAGCATCAACAAAACCAAAACCGCATGCAGAGTGACAGCGGCTACTTTGCTGGAGGCGGAGCACGCAATGACGGGTATGCGCAACCGAACAGAACCAATTCCCGCCGATATTCCCAAAACAACGTGACCCCTGGCGCTGACAACTTCAGCGACATGGCCTCTGGAGGAATGGCCGGCATCGCCTACGGCGTAGCAGAGCGCAATGCCCGCGAGAGCGGCATGCAGGCGGCCCACGGCGGACTGCCTCCTCCTCCCTCGCACTACCAGGGCGGCTACGACTACCACCCGGACGGCGAACGAGGCTCGCGAGCCGCCTTCAACCCCCTGGGCATGCCGACGGCCGCCGCCAGCTCGCGCTCGCCCTCGCGCAGCACGCGCGATCCCTACGGCGACGACTACTACCCGGCCATGTATGCGGCCAACTCGCGGAACAGCAATCCGATGCTGGGCATGGTCAATCCTAACGAGATTGTGGATGACGGCGACGACGGGCTGGACTACTCGCGACGCAGCCAGCGCAACTCGATGCTGAGCGCCTCCAACTCGGACCGAGCAGCCAAGGGAGCTGCCGCCGTGGCGGCCGTGGCGGTTGGGGGAGTGGGAGCTGCTGGTGCCATCAAGAGCGCCTTGGGACGTAGTGGTGAGTTTCTGCGATTATCCTGGGTTCTCCTGACCTTCTTGGTGACCTTGGCCTTTGACACTTGACTCACCCAACTCCCCTGATGGCCCTCCGCCCCCTTATTGGTTGATCAAGCTTTTTCATGAGGAGTCCGACTTGACTGTCTTCATCCTTGTGTTTCGGTGGATCCATAAGAAGTCAACAACGCTGACGTGTCTATGTAGCAAAAGCAGCAACAACAACGACAACTGGAGCAGATGCTGGAGACGGAGGAGGCGAAGGTGGAGGCGGAGGCGGAGGAGGCATATTCTTTGACAGCGGTAGCACCGAGGAAAAGTCGGCCTGGATGGCCCAGCAAACGTCCAAGAGCAAACGATGGCGCTGGGCCATTACCATCCTTGTCGCCGTCATCATCGTCGGCGCTGTCGTCGGCGGCGTCGTCGGCAGTCGAGTCGCCCACAATCACGGCAGCAAATCTGGCAGCGGCAGTGGCTCCAAGGGCGGAAGTGGCAGTGGAAGCGGCGCAGGCGGAGGAAGCGGAAACTCGGACGACGGCGAGGGCGACCTCGACATCAACAGCCAAGAAATCAAGGACCTGCTCAACAACCCGGACCTGCACAAGGTCTTCCCCGGTGTCGACTACACCCCCCTCAACACGCAGTATCCCGACTGTCTGTACAACCCCCCGTCTCAGAACAACATCACCCGCGACGTGGCCGTCCTCAGCCAGCTCACCAACAAGATCCGCCTCTACGGCACCGACTGCAACCAGACACAGATGGTCCTGCACTCCATCTCGAAGCTCCAGATGACCAACGACATCAAGGTCTGGCTGGGCGTCTGGCAGGACAACAACGCCACGACCAACGCCCGCCAGCTCGAGGAGATGTGGAACATCCTCGACGAGTACGGCGACGACCCCTTCGAGGGCATTATCGTTGCCAACGAAGTGCTCTTCCGCCAGCAGTTTACCGTCGCCAGCCTGGGCGAGCTGCTCGACGACGTGCGCACCAACCTCACCAAGAAGAAGCTCAGCCTCCCCGTCGCTACGTCCGACCTGGGAGACGACTGGACGCAAGCTCTTGCTGACGACAGCGACTACATCATGGCCAACGTCCACCCCTTTTTTAGTGGAACAAAGGCAAGCGAGGCCGCCGCCTGGACGTACAGCTTCTGGAGCGAGCACGACGGCCCCTTTTGGAAGAAGGACAAGTCCAAGAACATCATCTCTGAGACGGGTTGGCCGACGGCGGGCGGCAAAGACTGCGGAGGCCCCTCGACGTGCCCAGATCCTGCCGTGGCGGGCATCGACGAGCTCAACACCTTTATGAACGACTGGGTGTGCCAGGCCCTGGAGAACGGCACCAACTACTTCTGGTTCGAGGCCTTTGACGAGCCGTGGAAGGTGATTTACAACACCCCGGGCCAGGAGTGGGAGGACAAATGGGGGCTGATGGACGCCAACCGGAAGCTCAAGGACGGAGTCAAAATTCCCGACTGCGGCGGCAAGACTGTTTCTTGAGGCTGCGGCAGACTGCTTGTGTATACTCCTATTGTTCATTTTGTTTTGTTTTCCTTTTTACCGGTTGATGAGGCATGATGGAAAGCGAAACGATTTTCTGTGCTGTTATGACATACGCAAACCCTCCACCCAGCACCCCCTTTACCCCGATTTGCAGGCCTCGAGTCTTTTGTTCTCTGTTTATTGTTTCCGCTGTCTATAATTCTGTGTTTAGGTTTTTTTTTTTTTTTTTTTTTTTTTTTCACCAGTTGTTCTCTTCACCTAACTGCCCCATATAGTGCTAGGTGATGGATCTGGCGAAGCGAACATACGGACGAGGCTCTAGTCACTTACCCTGCGCTTTTTGCGCTTGCTTCTTGTTTTCTCTCTTCGCTGCGAAGAGGCATATCACATGGGGCGTTTGAGGATTCAGCATGCACAAATGCACATACACAGCTTAATACACATAATTGAAGCCGATTAAATGATTCAGACCTGAGGAGAATAACATGACTCATATGAACCCAATTGAAAGGACTCAATCTAATTGAAGATGATGATACTGATAAAGCAATCAGAAGAGATTGAGAAATTGCATATCATGAGACTTGATTTAAAGTAACTGAATCTGACTAAAGGAACAAACTCCATTCATTATGCGCCCATTGCTTGAATCCACGTCTAGAACTGCATCAACATTCTACAGAGTTCAGCCTCCTAAGCAGCCTCCCGTTGAGCCGTCGGCGGACGGAGGCAAATGTATGTTCCATGAAAGACGAGGCCGTTCTTGGCCTCTGGGAACTTGAATCGCTGGTATTCCGAAAAGATCTTTTTGAGGGGAGCTATCGTAACTGGAAAGTCTCGCGGCAGGAAATGGGTACTTAAATAGACATGATTAGCAGCAGACTATCAAGGAGGAAAAATGCAAGAGGGATAAAAAGCATACTTCAACTCCCAGCATTCGATGCCAGAGCCCACATAAATCACTGGCAGCTCACCCTGGAGAGCTTCCGCGTACAGCTGATAGTACAAGTGAGGGCCGTAGAAGAGCGTGTCGGAGTTGATGTAATCGGTGCCCTCTGGAGTGTCCACGACGATATGGCCAAGAGACTTGATGAATGCTATGTCGTTGAGGTTGAAGGCGGGCTCCTGGAAGATGATTTTGAACGGGTCCCTGCCTTGGGTCCTTGCTGGAGTTTGTGTAAGATTGCTAGGTCAGCAAGTTGTATATACCAGTGCTAAGGAAGAGGGGAGTAAAGAGAGCGTGAATTGGTTCTTGAAGATAGTTACTTATGCAGGGTAAGTAGGATCTTACCCAGTTCTTCTGCAACAAGAAGCAGGGCCGCCAGCTGGCAATAAGAGGTTCGCTTAGCCTGCCAGTTGCCATCAGGATGGTCGAAGCAGCCGATGCCGAAGCAGACAATCTGGGAGACGGGGCCCTGGCCGGATTGGGAACATGCAGCTACATAAGCTGAGAAGATCCCACGCAGCTCGCCTTGGGGGAACCAGGCATCAAGGTCGCCCTGGATAGACTCCAGTTCCTTCTGGAGCTGCGCAACGATGGCCGGGTTGACTGATGTAGGTTTGGTACCGGGGTTAGGGAGATTCGCCGCATCCCTGTCGGCGGATCGAAGACGGTTGGCCCACTTGCTAGGCCTCACGCGGGTCCAGCCTTCATCGTCGTCTGCCATGGTCGCCAAGTTGTAGCAGGTGAAGGCTGTGGAATAGGAAGAGAGGCTGGCTGGCTGACAGGGCAAATTGAGGCTATATAGGAGGCTGCCTAGAGGGCTGCTAGAAGGCAGCGTCGGCAGGGTGCCCGGGCCGCTGTAAAGAATTGAGAAGAATGAGGCTGCAAAGCCGCGGGTTGGCGAAGTTGAATCTGGCAGTCGGGGGTTTGTGATTTGTGGGATTGATTTTGTGGCGGGCTCGCTTAGCCCCGCCATGTGCGAATCACGTGCATACATGTGCAAAATTTGCGCACTGCCCTTTTCGGCTCGCTACAGCCTTATTATAGCGGTGCTCTAGGCGTTGAGGCGCTGTAGCTTAGTGCTGTTTCCAGCCCAGACCACCTGACGGCTGCACCTCGAGATGCTGCCATTTCGGACTTTTGAGGAGAGCTGTAACATTATACCAGGTCTAAGTAAGGAAATGAAACCGATGGGATAACCAAGTCATTCGATCTAATTGAAGAAATCAAGTTTGTCTAAATCTGTTTGAATCTGCTTGAATCTGCTTGAAGGAATCAGATCTGAACAGATCTGATCCAACGTGGTTGAAGGAATCAGATCTCAAGTCTGGTTGGTGGAGGAGTCAGATCTCATATACACAATCATAGGGATCATATCAGAAAAAGGAGGTGACATTATTATTTTCTCCAACTTGTATTCCAGAGCTCTCTGATTTCTCATTTGATTAACCGTCTCTTCTGTTGCATTGCGCAATCCGTCTGACTTGCGTCTCCCGATTACTATACACATATTCCCCCTCAGTGGCTCGATAGATCAACACTACCCCAACGCATCCCGTCTCCAAGCAGGAAATAGCCAGGATAAATTCCCCCTCAAACCCCCAAAAGAACCAATCGAAATTCTCTGTGCGTTAACAGCCTAATAATGCCTTGACTTGCCGAGTCAATCATATGGCAGAATTGGGCGGTGAATGCAAGACGGCTTGTCTCAGGCACTGAATCGCTTCACTCTATTGGCTTACACCTTGTCGTCATACCCGTGAGGCCGAAGCGGAGACGTCTCGACGAGACGGCTATAAGTCCATGTGCTGCCCAACTGCTGCCCGCAATGAAGCCCTCATGACTTGACTTGCGTCTATTGAAATTTGACTGACTGATTTTCTTCTTCTTTCTACAGCCTCCTCCGCATCTCCAGCCTCGCCATCCGCAATCACCATGGCTGCTCAGCTTCACAGCCGCCTGCCAACCTGCGAGCGTTCAGCTCCTGGATCAATCAATATTCGTCCCGCCGAATTCCCCCAATCTGCGTCTCCTCCGCCCGCAGACCTCGATCCCAACCAGACTGCCCTGAACTTGGTCACGGCATTGAACGAATCACTCGCAAAAGGAGACTACGAAGCCGCCTCGAGGCTCTTTGTCGATCAAGGCTTCTGGCGAGACCACTTGGCCCTGACGTGGGAGTTTCGCACTGCTCAAGGACCCGAAGCTATTCGCGAGCTGTTGGACACGAGTTCCAAATCCAGAGATGGCTTTCGGCTGAAAGAAATTGCTGTTGACACGAGCTCTGACGTGCGGTCACCTCGAGTTGCCCCTCTCGACGGAGAGGGCGAGGTTCCTGGAATACACTTCTTCGTCAACTTCAAAACGGCCGTTGGATTCGGCGTAGGCGTGGCCCGGCTTATGAACGACAATGGAACCTGGAAATTCTTCTCCCTCTACACAGCACTTCAGGGGCTCACCGGCTACGAGGAGCTTATCAACGGCAGACGGCCCCATGGGGTCCAGCACGGCGCGAAGCCAGGCCGGCAGAACTGGGCGCAAAGGAGAGAAAAAGAGATCCAGTATCAGGATGCCGATCCAGCTGTTTTGATCATAGGTGAGGATTGTCCCTTTCTCTACTCCTGTAACCTTGGAGGATCCTGTTCAACTACGAACCTGCCCCAACTAACAGCTTCCAGGTGCTGGACAAGCCGGGCTGACGGCAGCGGCAAGACTCAAGATGATTGGCGTTGACGCCTTGATTATCGATCAACATGCCAGCGTCGGAGATAGTTGGAGACAGCGATACGATCAGCTGGTGCTCCATGATCCTGTCTGGTACGACCACATGCCGTATCTTCCGTTCCCGCCGCATTGGCCCATCTTCACGCCAAAGGACAAGTTGGCGCAGTTCTTCGAAGCCTACGTCAACCTGCTTGAGCTCAACGTGTGGACTCGCGCTACAGTCGAAGAAGCATCTTGGGACGCCGCAAAGGGCAGTTGGACCGTCAAAGTTGTTCTCCGATGTCAGGGAGATGGCTCGGTAGAGACTCGTACTCTGCATCCACGACACATTATCCAAGCAACAGGCCATTCGGGCTTCAAGAACGTGCCGCAAATCAAGGGAATGGACACTTTCCAAGGCGACCGCATCTGCCACTCTTCAGAGTTCCCAGGGGCTCGGGAGGAGAGCCGAGGCAAGAAGGCGGTCATAGTCGGATCGTGCAATTCGGCCCATGACATTGCGCAGGACTTTGTCGAAAAGGGCTACGACGTCACAATGGTCCAGCGCTCGAGCACCTTTGTCACCACATCCAAATCCATCACTGACATTGCTCTGCGCGCCTACGCAGAGGATGGACCCCCTGTGGAGGACGTTGATCTCATGATCCATAGCCACCCCATGTCTGTGCTCAAGACTCTTCAGATTTCGGTTGCTCGAAGGCAGGCCGAGAACGACCGGGACATTCTCGAGGGCCTCAAACGCGCCGGATTCAATGTAGACTCTGGGCCCGGCGGAGCTGGCCTCTTCTTCAAGTATTTCCAGTTGGGAGGAGGATATTACATCGACGTCGGGGCCTCTCAGCTTATCATCGACGGCAAGATCAAGATCAAGTCCGGCCAGGAGGTAGCCGAGATACTGCCCCATGGCTTGCGCCTTGCAGATGGCACTGAACTGGAGGCAGACGAGATCATCTTAGCAACAGGATACGGGAACATGCGAGAGAAGACGCGACAGATGTTTGGGGATGCGGTTGCAGATAAGACACAGGATGTCTGGGGGATTGGCCAGGGGGGAGAGCTTCGTACTCTCTGGCAGCAGAGCGGACACCCCGGCTTCTGGTATCACGGGGGGAATCTAGCGCTGTGTCGGTACTATTCGAGGGCATTGGCGTTGCAGATCAAGGGGATCGAGGAGGGCCTATATCAGTATGGCGAGAAATAGAGTAGAGAGCGGATTTTCTTTCTCTGAGAAGTGTTCGCCCGAGACTGGTGGTTACCCACACACATTGGATGCCGAATGCCACTCTCTTTATAGCATCATATACGTAGGAATAGCCTTCCATTAGAGACCGTCCGATTCTGGGCTCATATGCCTGTGTAAATTGCAAGCCATGGAGCGACTGCCTATAGCAGCAACGCGTGACGTACCTCCTGCTCGCAGTCAGGGGTAAACTGTACCTGAGCAGGCAAGCGTACTCGAATCACAAGGGACCATCCGCTCCATGGACGAGCAATCAGTACGCTGCTGCCATTCACAAGCTGCAGGTGTCTCTTCGGTAGCCATTGTCGGCCCGGGGAAATGTCGTTTGGGGAAGGCCGGGAGGAAAGGGCGTACACAGAGGCATCTCTGCCCGATCCGTCTGTTTCTGCTTGCTCGTTGAGCGTCAGCACTTCGACTTTGGGGTTATCTGGGCTGTTGGGACTCGCAGCTCATGCTTCCCATCGCCCGTGCCTTCAAGTCTCGCCACGTTAAGCCTTCCATTCTTGCGTGTTGAGAGCTGAATCCTTCTTGTTTGGGCCTTCACCGCTGGTTTGTTGACTGCCCAAGCGAGACACCTTCTCTGCCGTATTCGCTGACCCGCTGCCCTACGCTTTCCTTCGTTTCTTGATTTCTGCACTCTGGCTCTCCGAGATTGAGTATAAATTCCCTGCGCCCTCTTCGATTCTTCCCTCTCAACCTCTTCTTCTCTTCATTCTCCCCAATCTTGAGCTGGCTCTGTCACGAGCATCACCACCACAACCATCAACCACCAACATCATCACCCTAATTGTCGTCGTCGTCGTCGTCGTCGTCGTCGTCGTCGCCGTCATCATCGGCATCGTCATCCGCCAGTTTGCAATGCTCGTGACAGCATAGAACCACCTACATCTCTTCCTATCATCATTATTCTTTATCTTTATTCAGCATCTTTCCTCCCATTCATCCTTATTCCGCATCTTCTACAAATCATTATTACATCAAAGGGGGTCCAGCACTCCACTGCTTTAGCTCTGGTTCCGGGTTTGGCTGGTGGGTATTGAGCAAGCAATCTTGTTGTGGCATCGATAGTGACTTGTTCTCCTTTTGTAGGCATCTGCTCCCGTTTCTGCTTCTCCCAACGCCCTGTGTCTGCAGACTCGCGTCGACCAGATGCTGTTCACCTTGGAGACCTGCTGCGGTTATGAGATACGACCTGGCGTCAGAACTTCTCTCCTTACCGCGGATTTTTGAGACGGATGTTTGCGACCGGAACCAGCAACCAAGAGCATCAAAGACGAATTTCCAACATTTTTTTGTCGATATTCTTACTGCAGTCATTTTTTGTCGAATATCCTCTTGATTCCACGGCGAATATTGTTATGGCGGACGAGCTCGAGGCCATGATGATGGTGTGGGAGGATCTATTGAGGCCTCAGGTCATATGTGTTCCGGCATGTGGTTGTGGGAATCGGTAGCCAGAGAGTGACAGACAATACATTTTTCTTCCGACATCTTTCGTTTCCAGCTCATCTCGTGATTCAGTGTGAGATTTGTCGCTGATGGTTGGCACTTGGTGTTCACAGTAAGTGAACGACTTCTCGTGTTTGCGTGTTTGCCGCCCAATGGCCGAGGCACACTGTTTGGATAGCTAGGGGATCCCGGTTGAAACTACGCTTCAAACTTCAAGCTTACACAGATGCTAGATCCCGATCGCCACCGCGCCGATTCCCCCGTCTTCCCAAGCTTCCCCTCTCCTTGTCGCCACTCAACTATTGTCGACTAAACAAACTAGATGCGCATCTCCGCGTCGACGATCTAGCCGCCCTTGGACGGAAATTCGAAAGGACCTGCGCTCGCTGCAGTGCATGGTCATGATTACTGTGTTCCATTAGCATTGAGTTGATTGGCATGAGCATTGCGAAGCGTCATCATTGTCCCGGCTACCGACAGACCAAGCATTCCGTCTTACGGTCGAGGTGTCAACTTTACGATGCGATAACGTCACGACAGCATCAACATTTCAAATGGCATTCATATCATTGGTTGACTGGAATAACACGAGCATCATATATCGTGTCCAAGAAGTTGCATGTTGGAGACGAGATGCAGTATATATAATGGCACGAGTTTGCAGAGTCTCAGCTCTCTTCCCATCATTCCCTCGCATCTAAACCCTCGTTCATTCTCATCCCCTTCCCAAGTTCTTCAGCAAGAGAATGTTTAGTGTGCGCACTGCTTCTCTCCAGTTGCGCCAGTGCAGTAAATATTGTTCTTCCTCGTTCGCCCGTCGAACCTTTGCTCAAGCCGTCAAGATGTCGAGCATTTCCGAGGCCATCAAGAAGGACCACCGCGAGCTGGAGCAGTACTACAATGAGGTGATCAACAACCAGGGCGATCACGACCACCAGGAGCGGTACGGAAACCAGTTCGTCTGGGAGCTCGCTCGTCACTCTGTCGGCGAAGAGCTGGTTGTGTATCCTGCGTTCGAGAAGTATCTGGGGAGCAAGGGCAAGGAAATGGCCGAGAGTGATCGAAAGGACCACCACGTTGTGAGTAAACCCGCCTGTGCCATTACCTATTCGTCGTGTCATGACTGTGGATTACTGATGGTGCAACTCAAAATAGGTCAAGGAGCTGCTCAAGACCTTCCAGAACCTGAAGCCGTCAGACCCAGACTACGTCACCACGCTCAAGGACCTCTGGGCCCCTCTCTCGGAGCACATCAAGGAGGAAGAGGAACGAGACCTGCCGACCCTGGAACAGAAGCTCCAGGAGGTCGAGGGCGAGTCTGCGTCCATGGCCAAGTCCTTTGGCCGCACCAAGGCCTTTGTCCCCTCGCGCAGCCATCCCAGCGCTGGCGAGCACCCGCCGTTTGAGACGGCCATGGGCTTGCTTGCCGCGCCGATTGATCACATTGCGGACCTGTTCAGGAAGTTTCCCGATAACACCATCTCTCCCAACCCTTCGACCAAGTAGGAGGAGTTGGTTATGATGCGTTTCACGGCTGTGTATTAGTTCACGATCTCTATGAAAAGTGTCTGTTGGAGTATGTATTACTAGTAGTATACGATTTATGAAACCTGTCTATTCGAACCCGCCTGAACATGAGAGTACCTTCAAGACTTGTGTGTATCCGAACTCGTGTGGTGTGATGCGTCCATGAGTCGTTATTTTCTCTTCCTGCTTTTTGATCTTTCTTCCTGTTTTTTGATCTTGTATAATGCTTCCATGTGCTCGTAACTCATGATGACCTCTTCTGTCTCAACCTTTTTGTATACGACCTCTTGCTGTTTCTTTTGGTGCAAATGCATGCTGTTCTGCGAGTGCTCCTAGCTACGTGTATTTTCTCCTTAAAAGCCCTTGTCTATGGCTTGGACAGACCCTCGGTCCTGTAGCTGCCGCTATCACCCAGCTTGAGGACATCAATGAGCCTCTTCAGCATGCTGCTTACGCAAAGCTGCACGTTCCCCTGGACCACACGCTGGTACAAGGCCTTGTGCATCTGATTCCGCTCCTTCGGCGACATGGTCAAGGCGCGATGGATCTCATCGGCCACCTGACCCACGTCCCAGGCGTTGATCCGGATCGCCTCTTCCAAGCTGCTTGCCGTTCCGCTGAACTCGGAGATGATGACCGGTCCATGAGCATCGCGTTGACACGCGACATACTCCAGGCTCGTCGTGCTCATTCCCTCTCGCACGCAGGTATTCACGGCTACATCGCCAAGGCGCAAGACGGCGAAGTACTCGTCCTGAGACAGCCTCTGGTTGTGTATCTGAACGGGCGTAAAGTCGAGAGAGCCATAGGCCTGGTTGATGGAGCTGGCCAAGTCGTTGACCTGACGAGCATAGACGACGTTATCGCCGTCATCGTCGTCCATGGTCGCCGGGCTTGTGATCTGCACCAGGACGACGTGATGTCGCCACTCTGGATACCGGTCGAGGAAGCGCTTGAAGCCCTGGAGCTTCTTCTCCACGCCTCCGAAACGGCTCAGGGGGTCGCTGCCAATGATGACCTTCTTCCCTTTGTATAGCTTGAGCAGTTCGGCGTATGTCTTGTCGACCGAAGGGGCGTAAGCCAGAGATGTGATCTTGGCAACGTTGATACCAAATGGGAGTACGGTAAGGTGTACTCGTGCTTTGGTTTCTCCTCTTTCTACCCATTCGCTGGTGGCATTGTAGCGAAGGATACGAGAGCACGCGTTTGCAAAATGCTGCAGATAGTGAAAGGCCTGGAAGCAGACGAGATCAGAGGCGAGAACTCCCTTCAATATCTCCTCGCGTCGATGCAGACAGCGGATCAGCTCGCTGGTGGGAAAGGGGGACTCGAGGAAGAAGACGATGTGCATTCCGGGGTGACGCTTCCGGAGAAGTTCTGGGACAAGCATCAGGTAATGGTCGTGGACGATGACAATGTCGCCCGGCTTGTAGGCTTCGCAGACTCGCTCTGCGAAAGCTTCGTTCATTCGGCGGTAGTCGTTCCATCGTACAATCGCCTGATGGCCGCCTGTTGGGGCACGTTGCTTGTAGTGAAACAATGCGCAGAGATCGTGTTCCGCATAACGCCTCCATCTCGTCTGGTTCTTGAGCTTGATTCCGGCATCCGTGATGTCGCGCTCATCGGCGAGCCAAACGGGCAAGGTTCGTATCTGGTCGTTGTACAGCTTTTCTTCGAGAGCTGCTTTGCTTCGGTGGGAGATGAACGTCTCTACAGATCCCACCTCCTCGTCTCCAGGGGCGTGTCCGCCGAGCGAGGTGGTTGTCGAAGCCGGGAGCGATTCCTGAAGGTTTTCGTGCGAAACGGATGCGCTATCTGATACATTGTGTATCTCACCCGTCCATGCGATGACGGTGTGTTGCCACGGGCTCTCTGGCGAAGAAAGGTAAGAGAGCGAGTCGAGATGTGTAGAGCAGTGGTACTTGTGCTCCAGTTCCTGTCAGCCTGTTAGTTGCCTTCTGCATCCAAGTTGAAGTTGTGGTTGATATTGGTTCCGGTTCAGAGACTGACCCATTTCCCGCCTCTCCGAAAACGCAGGAGCTGAGGCAGAGCAAACGTGACGGACAGAAGGTTCCCACTCAAGGGAACATCGCCTTGTCGTGCTGCCAACGATATCGCGTTCAAGGGTGATACAGCAGGTGGCTGAGCCGGAGCCGGCGCCGTATGTGGCGGTCGTCGAGGGAAATAGTCTTGTCTGTCGTGCTGAGGCCGCCTCGAGGTTGGAAATCCGTTGGGACGTTCGACGCCATAAGTTCCCTGAGATATTCCGGGAGTCACTGGGATGCTGGTGATGGCTTCAGACTCATGAGGCGGCAGCTGCGTATCATTCCGCTGCGGCACGGCTGGCCGAGTCGGAAGGGCTCCGTGCGGAGTGAGTCTGTTGGCCATTTTGAGATGTGAGTTGCAGCAGCCGCAGTTGACCGATAGCAACGCAGTATGACGAACAATGAATGCCTCAAACTAGGGGTTGAGGTATTCAATCACAGGACAGCGTTGCCAAAAGGCCGCAAATGAATGAACAGATACGCCCGAGCGTAAGTATTTGTCTCTTTTGTTCTATCAAGGTCGTCAATGCACGGTCCAGGATCGGCTCCAACAGCGTCTCGCCCCCTCGACAGATCTGATGGTTCTACTTGCCTCTGGAGAGCCGCATCTTTCAGAAGGGACAATGCTGATAGGCCCAACTCATTGGCTTGGCGACAGATCCGTGCGATTCGAGAGTCATCTTTTACCTTGTCTTACCTTGTTTTTTTCTCCGGAGCACATGCGCCGAAAAAGATCTTCATTACGTCAGTCGCCGGTCATTGATTGATGCCATCGTGAGCGCATCGCCAACGCCTTTTCTGAAGCCGCGACACGAAGAACAGAATGCATTAATTGTTTGGGCTAACCAGACAAGGTTCCTGTTTCACGTTAATTGACACAAGCCCATCAAGAGTTTCGCAATTGTCAATACATGTGGTGCAAGACTTGGCCCTCGACACGGTATTCCCAACTTGATGTGTTGTTTGGGATGGTGACGATGAGGCCTTGACAGGTCCCCATTCAAACGAGAAATTCCGCATCATCATGAAGACCCGACTGAATCTTGGTGAATTCAACGCAAAAATCTAGGAGAAAAATGAGATTGATAAGGCAGATTCCAGTAAATAAATGCATGTCCTCGTGCAGAGACAAAGTAATTTGAAGAAGATAATCTTTGTACAAAAGTCTAGCTGCTCTATTGGACACATCCATTCTCATTAAAAGTATTAAATAAACCGCGCTTTACCACGCCGTGTGTCCACCGTCGATTATCAGGTTGCTTCCCGTCATAAATGTGCTGGCATTGCTCATCAGGAACAGCGCCGCCCCCTTGAACTCGCTCGTCTCGGCTAGCCGTCCCATCATGTTGGCCTGGCTCCATGTGTCCCTCAAGCCCGGCACCTCCTCAAAGTTCTTGAGGACCATGGGCGTGACGATGTGTCCCGGGCTCAGCGAGTTGACGCGGATGCCGCCCTCGCCGTTCTCCTTGACCGAGCTCCACTCCATGGCCAGGTTCCGGGACAGCTGAATCACCGCCGCCTTTGACGAGTTGTAGGCCGCAGAGAGCAGTCCCTTGTTTGCAATGGTGCCAGACATGCTGGCGACGAAGCAGATGCTACCGCGGTTCTTGTACTTGAACATCTGTCTCGCCGCTGCTTGCGCCGTCATGAAGACGCCCGTGTAGTTGGTCTGCAGCATCTTGTTGATGTCTTCCGCCTTGTAGTCAATCGCGGGAGTGAGTTGCTGGATGCCGGCAGCCGCAATGACGCCTTGGATTCCCTCGTTCTCCGCGGCAACGTCCTCCATCAGCTTGTTGAGTGCTGCCGTGTCATTGACATTCAGCTGCTTATACTGTAGTGAGCCTCCCCATTCAGGGACGACTCGTTCCAAGGCCCTCTGGTATTCATCATCGGGCTTTGGTAACCGGTCAAGGCAGTAGACTATGCAACAGTTAGGACACAGGAATGGGCCACTAGGGGGATAATCCAGAAGAACGAATCCGGGTAGGGGTCGCCATACCTTTACCACCAGCCTCGACAAGTGCTTCTGCCATGGCCAATCCCAGGCCTCGAGCACCGCCTGTGACAACAAATGCTTTGCCCGCCAGGTCAAAGTCGGCAAATCTCTTGGTGCCAACTGCGGTTCCCTTCGGCAGCCCGGTGACGTTTGTCCCCGTTTCCCGGGATGTTGCAAAGTGTCGTCGATTGTGATGAGAGGCTGCGGCAGGCTTGCATGACGCTGCCAGGGGAGCGTTGCTGATAGGAGCCGCTTGCCATCTCGTTGGGGTTGCAGTTGGGACCTTGCACCGACCCATTGGGTTGCGGCATCGAGCAACTAGTCTTGCAGGCATGGTCTTGGTTGTCTTATTGTCTTGTTATCGAATTATCGAACGGCGGTCTGGTTGTTCTGCTGTCGTGTCAAAGAACAGCGGCTGACAATGTAACGCAAGGAGAGTAAGTAAGTTGCACTACCACGAGAGCAGCTCGTCGGACGTTGCAATGGCATTCTTCATCCTCAAATATTTTGAAATCGCAATCTATAGAACCGGATCGTTATCCAGCCTCGACGTCATGATCTGCGGCTGCCCTATGCTAGTCTGTTCCTGAAAGTGGCAAAGCTGACCCATAGGTAGAGGCTGAAGCCGTATCACCACCACTCGGAGCTTTGGCTCCGCCCGACGATGGTGAGATCTGGCAGACGTTAGAGATAGGCAACAGTATTTCGTTCGATTGACGAAGAAATTAGCTATGCCACAGTTCCATATATGCTCCACAGGATTGACGATAGGAGTATTTTCATACAATCGCACACGCGTTGCTGAGCAGCTAATGACGATGTTATGAAGGCAGTCTTACATGTCAGCTGTGGACCATGAGGCGTCCAGGTCAAGGCACTTTCGCGGCATATGCTTGAAGGGCAAAATGGCTTGCATGAACTTGACCTGAGCAAACGGGATCTTTGCATTGAGCGTCAAAGTCCAAATTTGGAAATTGATTCGTCTAACGCCAAGACGATATGATGTAGAGATTCCGTGTTGATGAGTCTGTGCAGGCCCTGCCAGGGCCGTAATCTCACTCATCCCATGGTGTAGCAGGCAACTGGCCCTCGTATATGGATTTTCGTCGCGCTTTTGGACTGGCAAAGAGCGGCTGGGACCATCTCGATCCATCATCGCGAGAAATTTCGGAGGATCACTCGACTATCAGCGACTTGAGTCCTTAAGGCAAAGTAAAGTGACAGTAAAGATTATGGGCTTAATTGATGAAATTCGGGAAAGCTTCTGGAGCAAAATTGAGAAATCAATGCGTTGAAGCAGTGCGTCCAAATCGAGATCAAGGGCTGAACATGTCCCTCTGTTCAAGCTGATTTGCGATGCCGAAGCGGTGGCCCATTGCATAACAATGAGGCAGTTCCTCTCATTGTTCAATCCGTGACTGTCCTTCCAAGTCCACTGGTATTGGAGTGTTGTCTGTGCATGTCTTATTGATCGATGAGGTTGGGCGAGCATATGTGAGCCCATGAGCTGAAAATCGACTGTCCTGTAGACGCGAAATCCAGAAGGTGGTGCTACACGCAATTGCATATCCATTACATGCATGACGAGGACTCTGAATCCTTGCTAAAAGACTTACGGAGTGCAAAAATCACAGCAGAGACGCCAAGTTCGAGGTAGTATCCCTCTCCTTTACAGGAGAGCAATGTCATGTGTCTGTTCCGGATATTTACAGGTGCATACCCCGTATATCCAACGGCCCGCTACATCTGACAGTACGAGCTGCGACATCCAGTATCAAGTCGAAGAGGATCATCACCATTGACAATGATTTCCTCCTACGAAATGACAGTAGAGCATCCGCGGCATTCCTTCACTTACTGTTTCCTAGGTAGGTATCTTTATTCTCAGAAGAGGCACTATGGAAGCCCATCTACACCGTCATCTACTTCCAGGTTGACCACAACGCCATCAACTGCACCTCCTTCCCTTACGGAACCGTAGCTTCCAGACAAGACTGGTGATAAATGCTCCTTCCCCATGGCTTGCCGAGATGACGTGGCCGGTGAGCCGATTGTGAGCAGGTGGTGAGCATTAACCGAGGCGTGTGTTTCATTGTAAAGCTCTTGCCTTCGACCAAAGCTCCGTCACTCTTGAATGAAAGTCTCACCGCCCTCCAGAACTGCAAGCTCACAAGCCTTTCCCTTCTGCTCTCTTCTCTCTTCTCTCTTCTTCTTTCTCTCCTCATACTCTTTGCTCTGCCATAAGCACCCCCAACTCTTCTTCCTCTTCTTCTTCTCCTTCCACCACCTCCTCACTCTCGTCCTCCCCGCCAACCTGGGGAGGTGGTGGCAGCAAAACGGTCGGCCGTCAATATCCTTCCCCCTTCCTCCACACGGGGGAGGGTGGCCCCCATCACCTCTCGGGGGCAGCATTCCTTCCCCCAACGCCTCAGCGCACAAAACAGGTATGCTTTCCGGCCTCTTCGTCTCCTTTGTTGACCTCTGGTCACTGACATTGAGCTTGGACAAGGGCCCAATCCCACTCTTCGTCTTCTTCATTCTGCTGCCGGTGGGCTGGACCCGACGAAGCCCAACCCATGTCGGCCCACCGGCAGCTGGAGATACTACGAACGGTGCTTAGTATGTCGAGTGCACATCCTGACGATGCTCCATGGGCTGACAGAGAGACAGGGAGTTTTCCTGGGGCTGCCGGCAATGGCAGCTGCAACGGTGGCAACAACACAGCACCATCGCCGCCGCCACCGCACGAGAACCACCGCACGAGAACCACCACACGGAACCACCACAAGAAAACATCTTCAGACTGATATCAATAGGTACTGCTGCATTGGGGTACCTTGGGCAAGTAGGAGTCTTGTCGGATGGCAAATCGGTCAAGAGGATTCATGGTTGACATACGGGAGGACAAAGGAATAAGGGGCCAGACTAAAGTGACAGATGCAATATACACTACAACTCCTCTTCCTCTCTTTGATGCGCCAATCTCTCTGAGTGATGACCACCTAGTCTCAGCCATTGTATGATGACTTGCTAGTCAATATCACAATCCAGTACCAAAAATGCAGTGATGTCCACGGACGTTGACTGTCGTTTTACTGGTCTAATAAGGTGCCTGCATGTCCGCCCAAGACCATGTTTGTGTCGTGGGTCGTTGTTCGTGGCTGCGCCGTCTGTTAGGCACGTTCCGTCACTTGAACTAAGGTAGTATCAAGGCCTGCAGGACTCACCCGCTACATTCCATGGGGAGCTGCCGCAACTTCCAGCTGCAGCTACCTAGTCTGCCAATTCAACCAGACACAGCCGAAAGACTCGAATGGGCGATTCTAGCGACTGAAAAGAAGTCATCACGGATATACAAGCAAGAATCACTGATTGCAGATCCCCACTCCCGGATGTGAAATGTCCACTATTAACACACCTGGTCCACGGATAGCAAGCCGACTAGCATCTCGCATATCGGTCGATCTAACGGTCTACAAGCGACTATCACATTACTAGGAGGGTCAGACGCTTGAATCAGGCCTCAGCGTTCGCGCTGTAGGTCAAGTATCGCCGAGTACTTTTGCCGGAATGAGCCTGAACAGCGTGAGCAAAAAGGCAGCTCGGCTCGAGCCCGAAAGGGAAACCCAGTCAACATGCCAAACCATCGGTCGACAAATGCGGGAAATACCGTCCACAGCGAGCCGTGAGTCGTGGGAGATCGAGATATCACCAACATCGTTCCATCGCATCACTGTCGATATGCATATGCGCTGGGCTGGCACCAACCATCACCGGCAAATCATACCCACAGAGGCAGTTGGACAGGCACCGCTGCTACGTACCTTTGTATAATAACTTCTGCGGCAAGATACAGTACCTGTACCTATCTATCCACTGATGCGGCAGCTTTGTTCGAGTCCGGCCAGCTCGTCGCCTGCCATTGGACCGTCTCGACATGGCCAACGAGGGCCCTGCATCGCCACAATTCGACATCTGCGAACAAGGCACCCATCCCGCGAACTTCTGGACAGGCACGATTCGGTCGAGGCGATTGGCCCAAGGTGCGTCTCCGCAGCCACCGGCACGCGAGACCAGGGTCGTGGGCGCTTAGAACCCAGCCGATCGGCCAACCACGAGCGATTCTCACATCAGCATTGTGACGCCTCCGAGGCGCCACAAGCCGCTTATTGGCCTGCCGGCAACGCTGGAACGCAAGTCCGCCTTGGTTCCTTGCTGGAGCCGTGAAAGAACTTGTCCTGTCGAGGTAACTGTGCGTTGTTGTCCCGCGATCTGGGGAGGACATGTACGAGTCTGTACGGATTCTCGACCTCTGTGCTACCCAAGCTGATGTTCAGATAGCTCGACTAAACTCCGGATTACAGTTATTACTCCTCCGTCGGCTTCGCGAAGAGGGTGCTTTCTGTGGCTTCGAATAAGCGTGGCGTTTGCTGGAATAAATCAAACAAACACGAGAAAATGCCTAAACCTCAGCTAGCATTCTTACTAAAGAACAGCTCTCTGACCAGCCAAAAACGACGCCTCCAGAGATGCTGCCGTGCTCAGCTCGTAAACTGCAGGCAAAGAGCAGTCACCCGCCTCTGTGGAACAGCCAGTGAGAGACCAGAATCGGAGGTATTCGCACACAAGGATCGCCCATCTCCAGCCCAGGGCCGGGGTCCCTGATTTGGGCCAGCCAGCGCCAAAGGAGCTGCTCAAATCAGAGCGGGGAACAAGAGACAAGACCAGCGGTTCTACATCTCTTGGCCACTCAGCTTCTTGCGCCTATTCTTCTGCTTCTCCGCTAGCCTGGTCCCCGTCTCGGGTGGCGTCTGCCCTTGTCCTTGTCGAGGGAGGGGGGAGGAAGGAAAAGAAGCACAGTTGGGCGGCTGCAACGGGGCCGCTGTTGGTCGATTGAGTGTGCATACTTGGTGCCAGGGCGGGCCTTGGCCTCTTTTCGGCCCCCCAGAGAGACACATCTTTAAGACCTGCTGGTTGCGCACGCTCCTCTTCTCCATTTCTTCTTTTCGTTCTTTTGACTTGCCGGCTGCCTTGAATTCTGTCGACAACAATCGAACCTCGGTAGCTGTTGTCTCAGAGGAAGCTTCCTTGAGGTTCTGTCTATCCGCCCAAGAGCTGAACTTGAGCTCTCGATCTGTGCGTCTTGAAGCAGCCGAACATCGAATACGGGAGAGAGTCTGGTCGGGCTTTTGGGGAGCTGCCCCACACGGAAAGTACATACAGGGCGAACTCTTGCGACGAAGCAAGAAGGTCGTCTCGAGACGACATCCGAATCAACGTTGCAGCCGACCTACGATATACGAGTATATATTCACGCAACTGCCGAACTCCATCCCTCTTCTCGATCCACATACATACTTGAATTTCTCGAATTCGAGCTGCATATAAAAAGAGGGGAAATCAAACCTGTCTCGACCAGGGCAGTGATACGAGTTGCCAAGCTCGACGACGAAACTACACACGCTCGAAGAGTTACACAGATTTCTCCACACACAATCACGCAAACAATACCGACAATATGCGGCTATCATTACTCGTCACGCTCGCCCTAACGGCCCTCATCGAGGCCCATACCGTCATGGTATACCCGGGATGGCGCGGCAACAACCTCATTACCAACGATACATTCCCTTATGGCATGCAGTGGATGTATCCATGTCAGTAGCACCCAGCTTCTCTTTGACGCTTCCTGGAATATCTCAACCAAGCATCGTCACTAACATGCAGCATCAGGCGGCGGCATGGGGACGAGCAGGAACCGAACGTACTGGCCCACCACCGGCGGCGCCGTCTCCTTCCAGCCCGGCTGGTTCCGCGGCCACCTCCAAGCTCAGCTGCAGATCAACCTGGGATACGGCACCGACGGCCCCGACGGCGGACCCCCGAACATGTCCAACATCATGGTCAAGCCGTTCATGCTCCTCGGACCGACGAACAATCCCTACCCCGGGACGGTCTGCCTCCCGCAGGTCCCGCTGCCTGCTGGCGCCAACGTCTCCGCTGGTGATAGGGCGACGATCCAGGTTGTCGAACAGGCTCAGCACGGCGCATCTCTGTACTCTGTAAGCTATACGGCTGACTGACGTAGCATTCCTCAAGCTAACCGTTGTCGAAATCAAACAGTGCGTCGACATCATCTTCGCCGAGCCAGGCGACCCCCGCATCCCCATCGTCAACGAGACAAACTGCTTCAACTCGACCCAGTTCGGCTTCGCCCAGATCTACACCGTCACCACACAGGAGCCCGCCCTCGACGTCATCGCCTCCACGACGCCCCCGTCCGGGTCGGCGCCGAGATACTACAGCTGGGCCGGATGGCTGCCGCTGGTTGCCGGAGCGGTGTGGATGGCTCTGTGATGGAGGAGAAGGGCATTTACAGACCGTGTCTTCCTGCTGGTTCCTGTTCTTCCTCCTTCTTCGCTCCGTTATTCCGCTCTGTTCTTTTTTCTTTGCGTATGTGCGTGTGGCATTCGCGTAATTCTTCCAAGATATACCCCCTGGGTCTCACTCTGTCGACGAGAGTTGGTACCCTCACACCTTTAGGTTATTCTTCTCCCTCTTGTCTAGCGTGGCAAGCAGGGCATGGCGTTGTTGGCGTTTTACGAAACCCGGAGGGCGAGGCCACGTTTGATTACTTACAGCCTGTATATTTCACCAATGTTACTTTCAACTGCTTAACCTCGAAGAGGATGATTCTCTACAAAGCGAAATCTGTACATAGAGTGCGGTTTATATATGTATAGAGAGCAATGAAATGTCTCTCTCATGCTGGCGAACTGCCATGATTCATTATGCATATCCTCCCGAAATCATTTGAGCGTCTTATATATCGATTGCTCCTTTTCCTTAACATGCCATTCTCTAGTACCTTGTCCCATTTCACAAGCTTACCGAGGAATCAGATTCAGGCATTCACTCGCCACGCCCTTGATTCTCTCTTCGGAGCTCTTGTTCGCCGCGCTTTGAACCCATGCCGCCACGCCGAGACTCTTTGCTTCATCCTTAGATGTCGACAGGATGGTGCCGAGAGCAACGAGAGCTCGATACAGAGTCTCCGAATCGGTCTGATCCGTAAGGATAGCCCCAAGCACAGCAACCAGACGTCGCCGTTGCTCGGGAGACAGCAGCTTCTCCTTGTTAACAAGCACGGAATAGTTGACCGCCACCGTGGTCACCGCAACGAGGACATTGCGGTTAAATTTGCCAATGGGCTCGGCCCCCTTGATGCCCGTGACGCGTTCTAGAAACGAAATAGCCTTGTCCGCCTGTGAGCTCGCAAGGCTTCGACCATCGGCCGATCCAAACAGATTAGCCAGTGTTCGAGCGCCCATCATGGCCGCGTTTTCGTTGGGTGGAAAATCATCGGGAACCGACGAGGCAGTGGCTATATCCACGAGGGTTTCGCCCAGGGGCCCTTTAAACTGTGCTGCTATGGGGTACCTGGCCACGCAGCGCAGCAGGTCGAGACCAGCCAGTCGATCAGAATACGGCCACTCGGTGACAATTTTGAGAATCACATTGAGCTCAGGGACTGAGATGGCCTTTGAAGAGTCCAGGGCTGCCTTCACTGACAGCAGGGTGCTCTCTTCTCCGGGGTTCAGGGCCACGTCTTTTCGACCAGAAGAGATCATAGTCTTGTTGACGTTTGTAATTTTGTTTAAGATGGCTATCAGGGGTTAGTATAAAAGCTGCGGATCTTCTCTAGCAGGCAACTCACCATCGAGCTTTGCTGCAGAAATGCTGAGGTATTCCTTCTGCGGTAGCGCCTTTGCTGTTTGAGACTGGGATTCTTCGCCAGGTCGGTATCGCGACTCTGTGCCATACGGGTCAGGTCCAGAGGACGGGGCAGACTTTCCAAGAGTGGCCCCCTTGGTGTTTTCAGTGATGAAGTTGGCCACGTTATCCAGATAGGAGAGCGGCAGCTCGTTGTCGTTGAGGAACTTGGTCGCTCGCTCGTAAGGGTTCTCAGAGAGATTGTAGGGTAGCTTGAGCGGAGGCTTTCCATCCTCAATGTCGACGTCGAACACGTAATCGTACGACTGGCCGTTGTATTCGACCTTCTTGCCCGTGCTGCCAACGGCATCCACCACGGTACCAACGTTGATCCATTGCTGCTGTGCCATTGACCAGGTATGGGCCGTGACGTTGCCATTGCTCTCCTTGATCATCTGAACCTGGCCCTCCTTGGTGCCTGCCTTGGAGGTCAGAAACTCTGGGCCTGGCAGTTTCTCCTTGTTGATGCCCCCAAGCTGCTGCTGAGGGATGGCTGAGGCCTTGACAGAGTCTTGGAACTCCTTGAGAGTCGCATCATCTGCCATAGCTTCCGACCGCCGGGTGAAGATGCGCGCGATGCCATCACTGGCGCCGGTAATGATATCCCCCGTTTCTGCGTTGACAGCAACCGTCCACACAGAGATGGCCGGGTGCGTGATGGTCTGGATGCATTCGGACCCCTTCCATATCCTGACGGTTCGATCCTCGCCAGAGCTGACAAGCTCGCCGGATGGTAGGCTGGCCAGGCTGTACACAAAGCTTTCGTGGCCATGGAGCTCGCTCACTTGCTGGCCGTTGAGCTTCCACAACCGCAGAGTACCGTCGTTGCTCGCACTGGCAATGTCCGCACCGCTGGGGTGGCCCTTGGGGACCTTGCACAGCGCACGAACGACATCAGGAGTGTAGATGGTCGCCGCGGGCATGACCTCGCCGCCTCTGCCCTGCGTCAGATCGAACACGCGGATGCTCTTGTCTGCGCAGCCCGTCACCACCGTTGTCTCGTCAAGGGCAACGACGCTCCAGACAGCCATGCCCTCGTGGCCACCGAGCATCAGCTGAGTCTCCCACTTGCTCAAGTCCCAGACACGGGCCTGGCCGTCCCATCCGCCCGACACGAGGTAGGTCCCCTTGGGGGAGACATCCAGCGTACAGACGTTGTGCGCATGGCCAATGAGAAGACGCTCGGCATTGTCTGTTGCCAAGGAGTTGGGCGATTTGACCTCGATGATGGTGTCCTTGCCTCCCGACACCACGAGGCCGTTCGGGTGTTCTTGGTTCGGGGGGAAGAAGGCCACCGTATTGACGTATTCGGAGCCGCGGCTGACGAGGGTTCCCTCGAAAGCTGGCGGGCTTGTTTGTGTGCGGCGCCATATCCTGACCGTGCAGTCTCTGGAGGCCGAAAGGGCGAAATCGGGCGAGGGAAAGCTGACGGCGCGCACCTGTGGCACGAAGAGGAGTCAGCAAAGCAATACATCGTGAGTAGAGGGCCTTGGGGGATCTCGTACGTCAGCCTCGTGGCCGAGAAGCTGCGCTGAGAGCTTGAATTCAGCCATGCTTCCGGCAAGCTGTGGTGGGGTTTGTATCTCGAGAGTGACGATGACGACGGAGAAGACGGCAGATCAAAAGAGAAGAGCGAAAGTGAAGACGAGGCAGTAGCTCTTCCTCCAAGTCGGTAGATCGTGGCCCAAAGGCAGCAGCGGGATTGCTTTGTCAGGCGATTCAGGCGTCTGCAGAGGGAGTGGACGACGATGGAAGCTTGGAGATGGTGGAGGTGATTGTTTGCTGCAGCTGTTCTCAGTTGGTCATCAAGGGAGCATGAAGTACGTACCCCGGCTGTTGAACTGCTGCGACGCCCCACCAGGCACAGCACAGGCACAGGCTTCAGTGGGTATTTTAGCGGGCAGCTCCAGCGAGGGACCTTGAAGCTTTGGTAAGCGACCGAATGTGGCTTGTGCCCTGCACCTTGAGGAGTCCTTGGCGCCGCGAATACGTACCTGAGAAGACTTTGAAGCTTCATATGATGTTCTAGCTATTTTCTAGCGAAAGTTTATTACATGAATAACATAGAAAAAAATCAAACATGATGTATATTCCACGAATTTTCATGCTATCGTTCTCTAACCAGCAACAGCTGCCACACCAGCAAAGAGCCCAAAACCCATTATCGCCACGCCAAATACCTTATCTGTGACCCCTCCTTTTGTGGCGGTGTTAGAGGCAAAGGCACCCCCATCGCACCTAAATTACAGCGCTTGCTATAGCGTCGCTCTCCCGCTAAACGGTCAACAGGGCAGTCAACAGTCTACCTGCCTAGTGCCAGTTGCCCAACTGCCCCGCTTCCCCAGCAGCTGACAGAAATCATCATCCAGATCGTTCTGCGTCTCCAAATCTTAAATCCTCAATCCCATCAAAGGGGCTGCCGGTGATCGCCTCTCTGCCCTACCTTACCACTTCTCCCCTAGAACCCCCCCCGAGAAGCCGGGCACCGACACTCTCTGGCATCCTGCCCTCCCTCTTGTTGGCCCTGTTTCTCCCGCCGCTGGCCGCACGAATCCCGCTGCGAGCTGCCTCAACTCCCTGCATAGCAGATTTGAGACCACTGCCCTTGACGCGATTCGATCACTGCAAGCTGGACACCCTCTTCTCTGTCCACGTCGGCCAATTTATACCTTTCGCACTCTTCTCCTTCATCTTCTCTTCTTTTCCCGACTTTTAGCCTTGCAGCCTCTCAACTATCAGAGCTGGGCCTGTCTGCGTTGCTTGCCTAGAGCCTGCTGCCCCCTAATCCGTTTCTACTCGTCTTCGAACTTGAAACACTTCATCCAGTCCTTTCTATTTTCCGGCCGCGTTAGAACTCCCAGCCTCGATCTCTACTACGACGCAGACCACGATAGTCTTTCAGTCCCTACTTTAAGATCCACGATATACCCTCCGACTATCACCATGTCGTCCGAAGCACCCCGCCAATACGTTCCATTGACGTGCCACGGTCACTCGCGACCCGTTCCGCACATCAGCTTCTCTCGGCTCGAGAAGGAAGATAGCTACTACATGATCTCGGCTTGCAAAGGTCAGCAGCCCTCAATTTCAGCCATATGCAGTAGTTAAGCCCAGCCCTAACCTTGGCATTTACAGATGGCAATCCGATGCTCCGCGATGGTGTGACGGGCGACTGGTATAGTTTCCTCTTGTGCAACCCTGCGATATAGACGGATCCATGCTGACCTTGTGCGTCAGGATCGGCACTTTCATCGGCCACAAGGGAGCTGTTTGGCAGGCTAGACTGAGCCCTGACACCTCCACGGCCGCCACCGCGTCTGCCGACTTTACTGCGTACGTGACACTTGATATTTCTCCCAACCCTACCTTGTCTTTGCTGCAAGCGTGGTAAGTGCGCGCGTCTAATCCGAGTCTGCAGCAAAATCTGGGACACCCACACCGGCGAGCTCCTGTACACGCTGCAGCATGAGCATATCGTCCGCGCTGTTGCGTATCCGCCTGACAACGCGGATCTCGTGGCCACAGGCGGCATGGAGAAGAAGCTGCGCGTCTTTGACCTGTCTGACGTTCCCGGTGCCGGAAGGGGCAATGCCATTACTATCCCTGCCACGGCCGGCTTTGAAATCGGCGAAGGCATCCACGAGGGCTCCATCAAGTTCATCTGCTGGACTCAGGACCCCAACGTCATCGTCACGGCCTCGGACAAGACCATTCGCTGGCTGGATCTTCCCACCCGTGCCTGCATCCGCCAGGAAGTGCTGGACGGCGAGATCCGCTCTTGCGAGATGGTGTCTCTCGCACCCGAATACGCCTCTGTCACGGACATTGGCAGTGGAAAGCCCGTACTCGCCGTTTCCGCTGGCAAGACTGCCTATTTCTGGGGCGGTCCCCGCGCGATGGAGGAGCTGAAGCGCATTGTGCTCCCCTACACCATTGCCAGCGTGGGCCTCGACGTCAAGGGCCGCAAGCTGGTGGTTGGAGAAGAGCCTGGAACCTGGGCCAAGGTCATCAGCTACGACACCGAGGCGGAGCTGGACGTCCACAAGGGCCACCACGGTCCGATCTGGTCCATTGCCTTTTCGCCCGACGGCAAGCTGTACGCGACGGCCTCGGAGGACGGAACCATCAAGATGTGGAAGAACTGCGACGGCTTCTACGGCCTGTGGCGAGGCGGACCCGAGCGATCTACGGACTAGAGAGATGTTGATCGCAGCTTCACCTCCTCCTCGGACGCGGCGCGCACCTCGAGCCGTTGCTTCACGCCCAACAGCAGCCGCGACCTCGACGACGTCTCCATCGGCTCGTCTTTGGCGCAACTGAGCGAGAGCTCCTCTGCTCGTCAGAACCCGAACTCTGCTGACGAGGCGTCCAGCTGCAGCCGCGGTTCACGACGCCGAAGCCCCTTTCCGTTCAAGTACTAGATGCTGCTTTTGAGAAGCAAGCATAGGACTGGAACGGCAGAAATGGGACACTCGTCGGGGCCGCCGTCCTCGTCATCGTCGCCGCTGCCGCCGCCGCCGCCGCGATGTCTGGTTCCATGCGTTCTTATATACATGCTTATATGGACAGCATGTATAGGTAGTTCCACACATATCTTGAGACAGCTCCATTTGAGCCATACTATCAGTAGCTTATCTAATGGCATGTCAAATGGAAGAATGAAGACGTATTAGTCAATTTCCTATCCTGTTCCTGTGATGCTCTAGTTTCCCAACATGTTTAATACTCTATACCCATGCTGCAAGCTCTTACTCTGTTTCTCTATGGTTCTGTATTTTACCTACCTTATTACCTAGTGTGGCTTCATATGTGATGCATATGCCAATTGCATCCTGCCCTCTCTTCCTTGTTTCCCCTGCCTCACCCTATTATAGGACTTGACAGATACCTTGTTGTCTCCTTTCAACGCCTCTCATCTCTTATTCCCCCCCCCCCTATCTTCTTGATTCGATTTTTTCTTTTCCATTTGATTTTGATTCTTACTAGGAGAGTCTTACAGCATGCGGACCGTTGAGTACGTGTGATACTTGTGCACCTCTAGGGTACGGAAACTATCTATACCCAGGTCTACCCGTCAGCAGTTGCCATGCGCACAAGCCAGCGGCGGGTGCAAGGTACTCCGTACCTCCTCCGGAAATCGCCCAGCGGCCGGAAAAACGTTGTTGCAACACACCCACACTCTGCCCCTCCCCCTCCATTTGCCCAGCCAAAAGATTGAGTCACGCTCAGAGAGGCGCCGATTTCGACCAAAAAAGAGGCTGCGCCAAAACATCGTCAAAGTCCAGCGTTCTCGAAAGGCGGCAGACAGAAGCAGAACAGCAACAACATGGCTCCCGTATCCGCTGACTCGGCCGGCGACCTCGCCCACGAGGTCCTCCGGGCATTGGCCAACACCGACCAGATCCTCTCGACCGAGGCCTTCCCGAAAGTGCCCTTTGAGACGCTCAAGGCCGCTCTCGACCGCCTCTCCTCCCGGTCCATGGTTGTCTACGAGCAGATTGAGCGACAGGAAGCCGTTCTGGAGCCCGAAGCCGAGCAGATTGTCCAGCATGGAAGCCACGAGGCTCGCGTCTTTGAAGCCGTCCACAAGGCCCTCGGCGGTCTCTCGATCCAGGACTTGGAGACGACGATTGGCGACAAGAATGTGACCAAGGTTGGCCAGGGAAAGGCCTTTAGGGAGAAGTGGATCAAGAAGGAGGACAACAAGCTTGTTGCGCTGGTTAGTCTCGGCTTGGGAGAGAGGCTGGAAACGTTCATCTAATTTGGAGTCTCTTTTCTCTCTAGGTCGACTCGATCGAGGACGTAACCAGATCGCAGCTCCGCTTCATTCAGGAGACCAAGTCGCACGACCCCAAGATTATTGCCGACCTGAAGAAGCGAAAACTACTCAACACTGCAAAGGTCATCTCCTTCAAGGTCTCCAAGGGTCCGAAGTTTGCGCTCGAGATTGTCAAGGAGGAGACAGACCTGACGGCCGACATGCTGGCCACTGGATCGTGGAAGACGGCAAACTTCAGTGGGTGCTTCAATGGAGGTTCTGAATATGGATCGATGTTTGCTAACGGTCGTGGCCGAACACAGAGCCGTACAACTTCAAGGCATTGGGCGGGCACCAGGTCGCTGGAGCTCTCCACCCTCTCAACAAGATGCGACACGAGTTCCGGTTAGTGAACAAATCAATCGCTATACCTCGACGAGTTGGCAGTATTGGGATTCTAACATAGTTCCTCCACAGACAAATCTTCTTCGAGACTGGCTTCACGGAAATGCCCACCAACCAGTACATCGAGTCTGGCTTCTGGGTATGTATCCATCGATACGATTCTTACCTCTGGTCCCTTTGAAATCAATAACCAATCAAGGATGCTAATATTGGAGCTGTATAGAACTTTGACGCTCTTTTCGTTCCTCAGGTAACCACATACTCATCTCTTAACTCTCTTAACCCCCCTTTAAGACTCACTAACAGTAGAATAGCAACACCCTGCCCGAGACTTGCAGGACACCTTCTACATTTCCGACCCCAAGACGGCTGGCCGCCCCGGGCCCACCTCTGCAGACGATAAGCAAAACTACGACGAGTACTTCGAGAACGTAAAACAGGTGCACGAGAATGGAAAGTATGGCTCAATTGGCTACCGATACCCCTGGGCCGAAGAGGAGTCATTAAGGCAGGTCTTTCTCAACGCTGATGCTGCTATGGATGCCTGGGCTAACTGGAGATAGACTTGTCCTTCGCACTCATACAACCTCTGTTTCGGCAGCCATGCTGTACAAATTGGCGGCGCAAAAGGGTCCAGATGGCCGCGTGCCTCCCGTCCGTTATTTCTCCATTGACCGCGTCTTCAGGTAACAACAAATGCTTCGAGTTATACATGTGGCGTAGCTTACAAAGTGCAGAAACGAGGCTGTGGATGCGACACATCTGTGCGAGTTCCATCAGGTAGAAGGTATGATGAACTGGACATGAAAATGCTTTGATGTTCGAGTTGGAAGCTGACAATGGCATAGGTGTCATCGCCGACTACGGACTGACCCTTGGTGGCCTGATGGAATTCTTCGAGACCTTCTTTGCCAAGATGGGTCTGACAGAGTGAGTGAACCGCTTCCCAAATACTCCACCTAGTGTGTGTTCTCATGCTAATATACTTCTATAGCCTTAAATTCAAGCCAGCGTAAGAGAAGATACAGTCTGTAGGATATACATGGGAATCACTAACAAAGTAAACAGTTTCAACCCCTACACAGAGCCCAGCATGGAGCTCTTCAGCTACCACAAGGGCTTGAAGAAGCTCGTAGAGGTACGACAAAGCATAATGATGAAAGTGGTTCGAAAGCTAACGGCGAGACAAATTCCAGATCGGCAACAGTGGCATGTTCCGACCAGAAATGCTCGAGGCCATGGGCCTGCCCAAGGATCTGAGAGTCTACGGCTTCGGCCTTAGCTTGGAGAGACCGACGATGATCAAGTACGCCATTTCAAATATCCGCGAGCTGCTGGGCCACCAAGTAGATCTCAACTTCATCGAGAGGAACGCTGCTGTACGGTTGGACAAGGATTAGAAAGTTGAGTAAGGACCATAGACAAGGGCGATGAATGGGCGAATATGAAAGCTATGTTCGTCGAGGGAGGAAGAAGAAGAGTATGGAAAGAGAAGCAAAATAAATAAAGGGAAGCCCAAACAATTTTGGAGCGGCCCATGATTTTGTCACGATATCTCCATCAGACAGAAGCAACGATGTAACGACTTGCTCGGTCGTAGAATGCAAAAGCAAAACTTCATCCTGCAATATACCTCGGAATCTGAAGATCAATCTTACTGCACCGCCATTGCATCCCATCTGATGCCCTGCTCCATATCCTCTCTGCGACTACTCACTCGAGCGCAGCGTTGCCTCGTGCTTCGATTACGTGGGTTGTTGGAGAAGTGGCATGACGCCAGCCCCTTGGCGTCTGGAAAAACTTGCCAACATTCAAGTCATCGCGACTCAGCGGAGCTTATGAATCCAAAGCCTCAACTCCGACATCTCCGCTTCAGGCCTGCATAGTGGGGTTCCCTTGGATAGCTCTCCGAAACGTCTCCATGAGGCTTGCGGATATCTCTTCGCCAGGGGCTGATCAGCTTAGAAATATGCCCTGAGAACATGGCCACGGAGAATCTGAAGTGGTATAAATCGATACAGTTGTCCCGACAGACTGACTTTCCTGTCCTCGATAGATCAGAGATTTGAATCTATCAGTCGTTTTCAGTTGCTGTTGTGATAAACATACCGGCAAATATCAAAAGCGCCTCAGAATGTCTTCCTGGGCCATCGTCGGAGCCGCCCGCGGCATCGGAGTGAGTGACGGGAGAATCTGGTATTGATGCTTCTCTTTTGTTCGTGCTGCTGACTGGTGAGACCAGTTTGAATATGTAAAACAACTGGTGCGTGGAAAATGGTTTCTGGCTGTTTTATTATCTGGATACCAATCAGCATCGCCTTGATGACATAACCACTCACCTACTTGGCAGTCTGCAAACCCGAGCAACACCGTGGTTGCCTTGATCCGAAGCCAGGCGACAGCCGGTCCACTGAACGAGCTGGCCGCCAAGCGCAACAACATCAAAGTGATCGAGACGGATATCTCCAGCGTCGACAAGCTCAAAGAAACTGCAGAGAGCATCAGCAAGGTCACATTGGGCAAGTTGGATGTCTTGATCTATAATGCCTACTCCGCCGGAACCGACGAAGGAAAGCTTCTGCCCCCCACTGCTTTGTGAGTGCTCGACGGTTCAGTCCGCGACAACTGATAGGCGTCAGAGAAGCTAACTTCACTAAGCCATGGAAAGGAGGACCTCTTCAAGCGAGAGATTGACGAAACGGCAAGCGTTCTTCGTGGATAAAAGCCTGATGAGCGTGTACTAACTTGCCTCTCCTCAACAGTTGAGCGTGAACCTCTTCCAGGCTGTGAACACGGTCAACACCTTGCTTCCTCTGATTGAAAAAGGCCAGCAGAAGAAGATCATCTACATTTCGTCGGGCATCGGGGACATTCCCACCACGCGGGCGACTGAAATGCCGAACCTTGTTGGGTATGCCATCAGCAAGGCAGCTGGCAACCTTGTCATGGCGAAATACGCCGCGGAGCTCAAGGCCAAGGGAATCCTCACGCTCTCGCTTAGCCCTGGCTGGGTGGAAACCGATGCTGGTGAGTGTTTGCCGATGGATGGAGGCAGGGCAGATTCGACATTCGACTGATTGCTGAGACTGACAACCTGCAACATTAGCTCGAGAGATTTCCAACTCGCCCGAGGCCTTTCAGTGGATGCTCTCATCGTTCCAGAAGATGGACCCGAGAGTCAAGGGCATGATCTCGATGGAAGAGTCCGTCAGCGCCCAGTTGTCTGTTATTGATTCGCTCGGCGAGAAGCTTAGCGGAGCTTTCGTATCTCATCGGGGCAACGATCGGGACTGGTTCTAGATTCGATCCCTTTAGCTTTCCGAGTCTGGGCAGTCGGGCCTCGGAGTGCCGAGTGAAATTCGAGGATTTTATGGACAACTATTTCCGTGTTTAGGCGGAGACAGTATAGCGAAGAATTCAGAGTATGATTACCATATCATGTGCAAAGTGTGACTGACTGAATACAGCCTTTCAGTCCGTTTCATCCACACTTGGAGATGTTGTTGAGTTGTCTCGTCCGACCATCAGTTCAGGTTCTTCCAAGATGACGCCAACCAGTTGCCTCGAAGCTGTCCAGCCAATGTAAGTAGGTGGCTTGGGGCGTGGTGGCTACCATGACACTGGTGAATATCCAGAAGATCGTTCTTTCGAAGTGTCCAATCAAGAGACACTTCAGCCATCCCAACCCCTGGCCCCGAAATCAAGGGGACCCCATAGATTCTCTGCCTCCACCTCGAAAACTTCCTTATTCGGCATGTGTAGTGGAGTGCACAAGTTGGGCCGGCTAGGAGGCAATTGGTCAGAGCGCCACAGTAAACTTGGGAATGGCCGTCATTGCTCCTTACCATGTACAGTGTTCATTCACGAGCATAATAGAGACAGTCCATCCTCGAGATGCTACCTCGGCTGCTGAGGAGGAGCCTTCCTCTCGAGAGAGAGCAAAAATGCATTGGCAGCCATATGTTGTCTCGGACACCGGCCTAATAGCCGGCGTATTGTGATACTGTCTTCATTGACGAAATCGAACGTCGCAATCGTCATGGGTATTTTGGTACGCTTGTTGTTCGCGATCCCCAAACTCGAACTGGTGGGCCAATGTGAGAAGCCAACGCCGGGGAATATCGCTATGGGTAGTCGTCAGAATTGCACACTCTGTCAGCAACTTCTTCAAGTGATAACCGGACGAAGACTCAAAAGGGAGATGGATGGACCATATTTGGGGCGAATACTGGCCATTGAAGGCTATCTGAGGAGCTGTAAGGGTCTACGTCATCCGACAAATCTTTGGGCGTAGGGCCGCTAGGGGCGTGATGACTTCTCCGTGGACTTTTCGACAATTGTGACACACTGGTCGATGTTGGGCCGGTTGACGGGAATCACCTAGGGTAGCGGTAGCGGATGATCTTCCCTTTTGTTCACGTCGGTTAGGGAAGAATAATTTCTGTTTGCGGCTGAATTTCTTGACGAACGTTGTAGTATGACTGGAGCAGAGAGTTCTGCCGTGCTGGCTGTAATTCTCTCATCCTCTCATTGCGTCTATCAACCCGGGGACCGTGTTTCTGTGGAAAGATATCTATCACCATGAGCTGAGAGCATCTTGCAACTTGTGCTTCGTTCGAAGTCTCGAGGTGCGTCAGTTGTTCGGCTGGGTTTCTTCGTGGAATTTCTGGTCATCATTTGCGGCGTCGTTCTGAAGGACTCATGGATCATGAAGTTCAGATGCGAATAGAATCATTCCAAGCGTATCATTATCATCTGTCGTCTCCTGCCCATTTCCTTATCTGCGCACGTGCAGATCACGGTGCCAGCAGATGGATTGAGATTTGAGAAGGTGTGGCCGTGACTGATGCTGGAAAGAGCGAGTTCGTAGCTCGATTAGGCAATATGATGCGAGCTATGCGAGAGACGCCGCAGGGCAGGTTTAATGGGAGAGAAGAGGAGGCGAGGAGAAGAGACAGATTGGAGGCAATGTGATAAAGTTAAGCGAGGAGGTCTTAATCGGTCTATCGCTTGAATTATAAGGCGGCAGACGGGAACCTTTGAGCGTCTCAGCTTGCAGACTAGAGTACCTACCTAGGTAGAGTCGGGGCAGAGACCAACGGGAAACCATCGTACCATGTCTTTCGCGCGTCCCTTATTACCCACGAATCGGGTAATATCACAATACGAGAATCGTCAAATGTCTGCCGTCTGCGCTTCGCGCCGACCATCCAAAGAACCAGATCAAAGAGCAGCCTTGGTTGAGCTTGCACTGCGGGCACGGACGCTGCCTCTGTCTCAGTGAATCGATTGATCGTCAGTTCTTCCATTCAAGAGCATGAAGCACTCCTTTTCCGTCGTAACATACCTAGCTTAACGAAACCGATATACTGATCCAGCTATCGGAGTGGTCAACGGGCATCTGAGTGTTCGGTGGCAACTGACCTTGAGCAATCCGTCCGACCATGATCATTGATATAGTTCCAGTTCGACAGTTCATCACTTTTCCATTTACCTCAGTACCCTGAACTTGCCTCTAGGGATGCTGGATTACGGCGATACCGCCTTATTGTAGCTATGATGATGATGATGAGATGGCAATAGAGGCTGCGGTCATAGAAGGAGGACCTACACAACGGCTGCTTCACAGCATCTTGTTTATTCTGGAGTATCATTCAAATGTATGGCTGCGCATTCGAGAAGCTGGGGTTGGTATAGAGCCTAAGCAAAACACTAGTAGAAGCACCGTATCATGATTCCGGTCACCACTTGTAGCACCATTGTGAACTTCCCATTCTCGCGTCAGAAGACACATTCGTCTGTAGATATCTGACTGAGGGCCTTACGAACGTTGAGCACTAGTGTGAGGATATGTGGCTGATGTGCAGACAAGGAGACAACAGCTGCAGGGTATGCAGTTGCACAATTTCTTCAATTGCAAGGTTGTGAAGTAATCCGATGGGAGGATCTTGATAGCATATACGGCCATCAGGAAGATCTAAGGTGCTCTGGCTGAGCCATAAGACTTGGCAGTGTGTTATAAAGCGCTGGACTGCAATCCTTCTCCCCCAAGCTCTCGCCCCGTGAACGTATGCCAGCATACCCTACAGCTCCAGTGAATTGGCTCGGTACCTACAAGGCAACAAGGCAAATGCGAACCACGCACGGCTCGCAACCTGTGTTACTACCCGGTTCCCTCACCTCAACCCAGTAGCCAACAAGCATGACAATGTCCGGCGGGCAACTATAAATATCTGCCTGATCCCCATCCATCTCCTCTCGTTTCTCTGTTCTGTTCATCAGCCCTCACTGAGCATCGAACGCTGAGCCAGAATGTGGCAGCATCCCCTCCCTCGTCCCATCATGCCGAGTTGTGGCATCTACTGCAACGACAACGGCATCAAGTTTCTCCCCATCGTCTCTCTTGACGTCCACACTTCCATACTTGCGTCAAGCTCTCGCACAGTCCTCAAGCAGACGTTCGCAACCACCGGCCGCCTCCTCAAGAATGTGCGGTATGCCTTTCCTCTCTATGATGGCTCATCAGTCGTCGGATTTCAATGCACCGTCGGATCACGCATCATCAAGGGCGTCGTGAAAGAGCGGAACGAAGCCAAGCAGGCGTATGACGCCGCACTTGCACAGGGAAAGGCGGCAGGTCTGCTCGAGCAGTCGCTGGAGGCCTCCGATGTGTTCGTCACCTCTCTCGGCAACATCCCCCCGGGCTGCCAGAGCGTCGACGTGGAAGTCACGTACCTGGGAGAGCTGAAGCACGATGCCCAGGTGGACGGACTGCGCTTCACCATCCCCAACAGCTTGGCCCAGCGATATGGACAGCATTCCATCACCGGAAGTGACGCCCTCACCTTCCAGGGCGGAAAACACATCAAGATCACGGTCGACGTCGATATCTCTAGCGGCTCGGTCATCAAGAGCATCCAGTCGCCGTCACACCCAATTTCTGTCAACATTGGCACCCTCTCTACGGCCCCATCGGATACGCCATCCCTACAGAGAGCCCATGCTACTCTGGCCCAGGAGGCACTCGTGCTGGGCAATGACTTTGTCCTTCAGCTTGTCGCCACCGGTCTTGGTGACCCAATCGCAATTCTCGAAAACCATCCGACAATCCCAAACCAGAGAGCATTGATGACGACGCTCGTTCCCCGTTTTAACCTGCCGATGGAGATGGCCGAGATTGTCTTCGTGTGTGACAGAAGCGGTAGCATGGGGGAAGGAAACAAGATGGGCAACGTCATTGAAGCCCTGAACATCTTTCTCAAATCCTTGCCCGTTGGCGTCAGGTTCAACATTTGCAGCTTCGGGTCCGATTTTTCGTTCCTGTGGGAGCGGTCGATGACTTACGACCAGGCCACGTTGGACGCTGCCATACGCCACGTCGTGGACTTTGGGGCGGATCTTGGTGGTACGGAGATGTATGCCCCAATACGGGAGATATTCCAGCGGCGCTACAAAGACCTGAATCTCGAGGTGTTTCTGCTCACCGACGGAGAGATCTGGGACCAAGAAAGGCTGTTCCAGCTCATCAACACTCATGTTGCCGAAAGCAAAGGGGCCATCCGAATCTTCACATTGGGCGTGGGAAAGGACGCCAGCCATGCCTTGATTGAAGGCGTCGCGCGAGCGGGCAACGGCTTTGCCCAGGTAGTAGCAGAAAACGAAAAGATGGACAAGATGTTGGTGCGGATGCTCAAGGGAGCGCTTACTCCCCATATCACGGATTATTCTCTCGAAGTCAAGTATGGGGGCAGTGAGGCCGCCTCTGACGAAGAGACCGACGGCGATGAGTTTGTCGTCATCGAAAGGGTCATGGATGCAATGACCTTGGACATCTCTCCCTCATCCGAGACAGCAGCAGAGCCCGACCGAACCATCTCGCTGTTTGACCAGAGCGTCCAGGACTCGGACATGGAAATACCCACAGCTTCCAACTCTGTGAGCACGAAGCTCCTCCCTGTGCCTGTTCCACGATATCTCCAAGCGCCATTCCAGATACCATCGCTTCTCCCGTTCAGCCGTACAACTGTCTACGTCTTGCTTTCCGACGCAACGCCAGGGCGCCAGCCTAAGAGTGTCATCCTCAGGGGCTCCTCCGCCCACGGCCCAGTGGAGCTGGAGATTCCCGTCAGGACTCTTACCGAAAGCAGCACTACCATTCACCAGTTGGCGGCACGGAAGGCTGTTCGCGAGCTCGTGGACGGCCGCGGATGGATCTTCCACGTCAAAACCAAAGATGGCAAGCTTTTGCAAGAGCAGCTTGAGGGCCGGTTCAGTGACATGGTGAAGCGAGAAGCGGTCCGCCTGGGAACGCAATATCAGGTCAGCGGCAAGTGGTGCTCGTTCGTTGCAATCCAAAGGGCCGATGGGGATGACGTTGCCAACACGGGGCAGGAGAATGCAGAACCAGAGAAAGGCGACGACGACCATGGTGGCGGCGACGAAGAGGACATTTCATTTGACGACATCGTGCAACAACAAACCTCGGCCCACGTCTCCTCCCACCCAGTGGCTGGCAGGATGAGGAAGCGCAAGATGGTGCGATCTATCGAAGCGCTCGAGGATGAACCTCCATTCGCTCAGCAGTCGCCCATGTCACATGGGTCTCGTCTGCAGGGGATTCCAACTAATTACGCTGCCGGCATGCCCAGACGTCAAGGCATGCATATGCATGGTGCGTCGGCTTACCAGTCTCATGGTATGGCGGGACGCCCAATCGTACCTCCGCAAATGTCCATGCCATACAATGTTCAACTACAGATTATTGCTGCTCAGCAGATGATGCAGCACCAGCAGGCAGCAGCAGCCGCTGCAATGACTGGGATCAATGGGAACAATGACGCCCAGACGGCCAATCTTCGAGCATCTCTGGCTGCCCAGAGAGCCGCTGCGGCGCAACAAGCTGCGAGTGCGCAGCTCCATCAGCAATACCAGCAGCAACATCAGGCGATATATGAGCGATTTCAGCAGCAGAGGCAGCAAATGCAGCTGGGGTCCCCTTCGCTTCACACGAACCATCCGATGGGCGTGGCTCCTGATCAAGGATCCGCCTCATACTCGAATCCTAATGCCCTCTTTGGCAGCGCCAGCACCTCTCCCTCTCCCTTGTGCGTCCTCACGGCTCTGCAGACTTTTGTTGGCAGTTGGTACTGGGACTCGATGCTGGAAGCTGCTCTGGGAATCACGGCAGAGCTTGCCGCAGACAGGGTCCAGCTTCCTGGTGACCAGAGTACGCAGCGGACGGAGGTGCTGGCAACGCTCTGCGCCGTGGTGTTTGTGAAGAAGAAGCTGGCGTCTGAAAAGGAGTCCTGGGAGCTCCTCGTCAAGAAGGCAGAGGATTGGTTGCAGCAACAAATGGGGGCAGATCTTGTCGAGTGGGAGAAGAACGTGGAGGATAAGCTGTTTGCGGAATAAGGGAACTCGTTGGAGTAGAGACCCGAGAAGCAGGGGAAGCAGGGTATTTTCTTGTAATGTGTTTCAAGAAGTTTGCAAGGGAGAATGGTATCGAGGATGTGCTTACACATCTAGTACATGGATGCGGGTTTTCAGTGCTGTCTACTGCTCTATTCAGAGAATGAATGTAACGAATATTGGTGATTAATTCTGTTTTCTATCTTTTTCTATGTATGATTCATTCACAAAGAGAATCAACCCTTTGCTTTGTCAATGGCAAGCGCTCCTAGTCTGGCAAGTTCCTTTGAGAAGGCATCTAGAAACTTGAGGTGCGTCAATGCCGCCAATGTCAGCTTTCGTATAGGGATACCTCTGATAAGCGCAGGGGCGCTCCTGAGGATCTCGAGGTCTCCGGCGGTAGACTCGTCGAGAGGGTCGGAGAGAATGTTGGAGAAGAAGGCGAGGATGGCGGTGATGGGGTACTAGATGACGATCCTGAGGTGAAAGTGATATCAGTAGCTTTCCTCTTCAATGACGGACGGCAGCGTGAAGACGGAAAGAGAGAAAATGATTAGTACTAGAAGCAGTCGTCTGTTATGACGTGGAGAGCCATCCGCAAATATATCACCGTCGATCTGCAAGCATCAAGAGAAATGTTGAAGCTGGATTGAACACCTTCGTGGTAGTGGTCTGGTAAATGAGCCTTGCATCTCCTACTGTCTCGATGAACTATCGCAACAAAGTGATAGTATGCCAGCCGAATCATGGACGACTGCATGCTCACATCTGCGCTCTCGGGCGTCGTTTCACTAAACGTGAGAGTCGGACGGATATCCGGCGGGATGGACAAACGCCATTGCTCGATGGACTCGCCAAGAACGCGGATGCTCTCGAGGAGCTCGGATTGCGTCTTGCGGTGGGCCATGGGCGAATATAGGGCGTCGTATGCTCGGGACTTTAGCTGAGAGAGCTCGAGGTCCCAGGGATACATGGGGCAGTGTTGCTGCCGAGACTCGGGATGGAAGGGCTCTGGACGTGACGGCTTTGCATCAAGGAGTAGTCAGGGGGGAGTGTGAGATCACAGTGGAGGTCTAGGAGGCAAGAAGGCTGCCCAGTGCGGATACACAAGTCCTTATCGATGGCGTAGTAGGTCCAAAAGGGGTCGCGAAGATGATGAGCTGGATTGCTCTTGTCGTACAGTTGCGAGAGAGGCGGCGAGGCGTGGTTGGATGACGACGGCGAAAGAGAGCCTGATGCGGTGGCATAGTCGGGATTGGCGTGAGCATTGAGTGCGAATATGAGCCGTGTAGCAATAGAGATGAAGAGACCTGTAGACTGAAGGTCCCCTAGGAAGTAGTAGACTATGGCCTGTTGATAGAGCCCAAATCAAATTGTGAGCATCACGATACACTTTCAGTGCATCCCATTAAGAAGAAAATCGAGAATTATAGCGCAGAGGTAAAGGATAGACGAATCGGAAACACTGTTAAGGAATTGTAGAACATACCATTGTGACGAGCATTTGAAGCCCACCCCCCGTCATTTCTTGCGTAATATGGGGGATTGACGATGTAGCAGCTGCTACGTATGATTCGCACGCCATTGTTGTAATCGAGTCATCCTCAATCTTGAGAATGGTTATCAAGGCAAGGAACGAGTAGACACAGGCTCTAGCAGGAACCGTAGAAGAAGAACCGTGTGACTGGTAGGCCAAATCGAGAGTCCTGCCGAAAAGGCATCTGCTCGAGACGGGGAAGACGAGGCACGCAAACGAAGAGCAATAGATGTTGACATACCGCTCGACCGTCGCCCTCGGAGGAAGCTCACAGGGTTGCGTGTTGGTAACTGCTGTATCCGGATCTGGATACAGACGTCGAGGGTTGCGCCATTGGCGACCAAATGAGCAGAGCGTCTGGGGTGTCATGCAGCTTGCGGTCCGGGATTCGATCCACGCTCGTCCCCTTTCAGAGAAGAGTGGGATGTCTGTGGAAGATGTGGCATTGCGTAGATGGGAATGTGAGAAGGTCAAGTGTTCTGTCTGAGTGTCTGAAGAGAGATATCAGAAAGAGATTCGGACACATGTAGGTAGGCGATTAGGGCGAATAAGTGAAAACACCAAGGGAAGTGTGCAGGAGAAGAACCGACACTTCAAAGACGTAATGAGGCCGGAACTGAAATGCAAAGAAAAGAGAATTGAGAGCCTACCAGAACCGTGCTGGGATAGCCGCTGAACCAAGATGGCCTCCATTCGACTGATGGAATCCGGCTGGGAGACCTTGTGGCCTGGGCTTTTCGTCAAAAATCAGTGAACAGGGCTATGCCAAGCAGCAAATCTACCCGAGTGTCCTGCAGGATTTGGGTACGAATATGTACAAAGAGACACAATGGGAACAACCTCACCTCTTAGTGCTCCTCTTCCTGTCGGTATTTGCCACTAATCGATGGTATGTGCAGGCTAGATCGTGGTGTCTGCACCAGTTGCATTGCGGAACATCAGCATCGCACTGGATCTGTTGGGGCAACCAGTCAGTTGGTTTCCTGGATCAGTTCTCTTCGTAGGCTCTGAGCCCAAGATCATGTCAATTGGACCATCTGGAGATGCAAATCAAGTGGTGAAATCACACCTTTCTCCGCGAGCACGAGTCACACGCCTTCGCTCGGCGTCCCCTGTTGGAGCTGCGAGGCGATTCAGCCGCCATTGCTTGCTTGCGATTCGACGACCTTTTACCCGTAGGCCACGTTGAAACCAAACTTCCGGGGATCGAATTGCACAAGGAGAGTAAAAGTAGTCTGTCTGAATTGGCGAGAGCAAGAGACTGAAGATGAGGAAGTGAGAAGGCGCAGAATCTGGGGAAGCCGGGGACATAAGCCGCTGAGTCAGCGGAATTCGAGCCAGCCCCCGACTTGCCCCTGGCCAGCACCGATCCAGTCTATCCATGGTCGAATGAGGAGAAGGAGAGGATACAAACTGAAATCTTCAAGACGAAAAATACTGCGCTGTGACGATCTTGTTAGCGACCAGACAAATGGTTGTTCTTCAGGAGAGCGTTCTTGCATCTCGAGTCTCGCAAGAAACCCCACATGGGCGCCAATACGTCACCGTCCTCGTTCTTCTACCAGGTTCAATCTTTATTCAGAAAAAGTATCAAACATCAATATCGTGAAATCAACTACTGTTGACCGAATTTTATTCAGATACCTTATTCTTCGTTAGCACCTCCTTTGCCGACAATCGCACCAACCATTCTGTTACTGCCCCTGTCCTGCCGACGCCAATCCCACCCGCCTGCTGGAAGACACGCTTGAAAGCAGAATGCGATCGGTTCGCCACTCTGGCTATTGAAATGCCTCCCAAACGACTCTCTGAAGAAAGAATTTGCGACCAGTGGTCTGTGATCTCTGGTCGGGATTGTCTTTCTACGAGTATGACCACGTTTCTCCCGGCCAGTCAACGCTCACCACCGAGAACGTCCATCTCCCGATTCCATCTTGGCCATCAGCTCCTCCTTGTGCTCCCGGACAAAGTCGTCCCAACTCTTCAACGACAGGTTGGGAATCTAAAGCGAACTTTCGTCAGTATCACGCGGCGGCTACATATGTCCAGGCAAGTAAACGCTCACCTCCCTAGCATGAACAAAGTCATGGCTCGCATACACGTTGCCAAAATACTCAAACATCAGAAGCTGTTCCGCAAAGTCCAGAGAAATCTCAGGAGTCAGGCCAGCTACCTCCAACCCTTTTTGAAACTGCTCCGGGGTTGACTTCTTGTATTCGAACGGCAGTCCAAATTCTAACCGTGTCATTGTCAGCTCTCACGATGCCTCACCGAACGATAACCCACGACACCAAAACGCCGAAACGTACCGCTTCCAAGCTTTGCCAGCTTTCCGCCTTCCGACAGTCCCTGAGCCCAGAATGCGATTGTCTTCTCGAAGTAGGTCGCCTTGTCCTCTACAACAGCCCGAACAAGCTTCCCAGTGTCGGCAATGGCGACGTTTGGCAGTATCGTGTAGGGACTGAGGGTAAACTCGCGCACAAGCGTTCCCGAAATCTGGGACCATCCAAAATAGTAGCTTCACTCCATTTCCTATACTCCGAGAATTCAAAAAAGGTTACCTGACGGGGCAAACACCGTTTGGGATCAGTCAGACAATACTCGAAATAATTGGGAAAGAGAATCGTCGTCGTCTTCTTCCACAGCTCAGGCTTCTGCGTCTTGATGTACTCCGTCACATCCGTCTTGCTCTTCCACTGGTGCACATGATACAATCTCCTCGAGAGCGCTCCATCGGATCAGGGAGAGCGCTCCAAACAAAGTGCTCCAACGTGGGAATCCTCGCAGCGGCATCGGCCAGGGCCTTGCCTTGAGCGACTTCCACGACTTTGGATCTCGAAGGCCAGAAGTCCGTCAGGGCGAGGACGATGTCCGCCCCAGCAAAGACATTTTCCAGAGCTTCGTGGCCAGAATCGAGGTCCGCGGCTTGGACGTTGACTCCTTTTACGGAGAGAGCCAGGGCGGCCGGCTTGGAGACATCGCGGGTGAGGCCTCTGACAGGATACTCGTTGGGATATTCGAGGAACTCTTCGACAACGGATCCCCCCTTTTTGTACCAAGTTAGAGATTACATCGGCAGAAGATATGAAAAATTGGAGTACAGACCTGGAGGCCGGTAGCTCCAACCACGACAACTGTTTTGGGAGCCATGTTCTGAATTCTTGCTTCTCAGTGTTTATTGCATGAGCGTATCCCAAGCTGCCGATCCATGAGATGGATAGGATGGCGTCTTTATATACCCCATACCATCCCCGGCCGGCCCGTTATTGCTTCAGCAATCGTTTCAACTTATCAGGTCAGCGGAGAACGTACATCTTCGCTTTACCGAAGGCTCATTGTCCGGGCCACTCTCTTGATCCACATCCTCCGGACATGCCTTATCCATCCCTAGCCCCAGGAAGGGGGATTGACAGAGCGTATCCGATCTTTGTATCACGACCCCTGGGGTGAAATCGGCCTCCCCAAGTGCTAGCTGCAGATCTCTGGCTCTGCCCATTTATGCCCATCTTCTTCATTAACCGCTCGCCATACGGAGCACCGGCCTTGGCTGAGAGACTGAGAGCCTGGAAACGTCGGAATGCAAGGAAGTTTCGTTTGACACTGTATCTTGCCGGATTGGCCTCGGAGCTGAGCATTGTGCGGTCGGACGAGGTGTTTGGCTGCCAGAGTGGCCTCGATGCCTGGCCTAACGTCCATATGGTTCGACGACTTCCTATCCTGCGTACGAGGAGGGCATACATACCTCTGCTGGCATTAGTGATGAGAACGCTGGATTGAGTCATGACGATCCGACTGATGCGCTATGAATAGTCAAGGCACGCCTTTGGTTAGGAGCAATATCCTATCAACCGCGTTTCCACATCGCTCTCAAACTTCCATCTTGCCCTCGTTCCCCTTATTCGCGATTACTAAGCGGCAAGGTTGGTCTGTCCTGACTCTCGTGGAAGCTTGTTCGATTGACTTTGGAGTTGTCTCAATGCCGATGTCCACTGACGGTCCGATGGTCTCTGCTGTTAAGATGAATGGAGTCTTCGAATATGCGATATGTCACGCAAACGGGGCCTAGTGTTTGAGGCAACGACCAGCATATGTAGACTAATATGATTAGTTCATCTACATTACTATTTGGACCGTCCCACCACAGATGCAGGTAACGAGGAGATGATGAAACATGACAGTTGATTGAAGACATGTAAACAGTGTGCTCAGGCATAGTAGTTCTGAGCTTGCTTGCAGAAGTGCAACCAGACTCCAATGTTTGCCATCCAGAAATTTGACGATAAAGCTATTGCGAGGAGATGACGGCCAAGAGGTCGATAGTGAGAACTGCGGAGAAGACAAGCATCCACGATGGAGAAACCCCTTCTTAGGTCCATCCAGTGCCGGTGACACAAAGATAGGAGAACGATATAGCGGACGCAAAAGACAGAACTCGCAGACTGAGGCCTCAATAGACGGTAGGAAATGATCTGGCCAGCTGGCTGGGGACTTTTGTAGCCCCCTGACCAGCCGGCCAACATCTGTCAAAGGCTTTGCTGACTTGACGGTTGCAACACGGTCAAGGCCATTGGTGTGATGGCTGCAGATGTGGATAGAGACGAGACACAGTCTCTGATAATGGTCAACCCACCCCAGTCATCCACTCCCACCCATCCCCTCTCCCCCGATTTATCCATTCCCAGCCATCGCCCCTCTCCATCCATATCCTCTGCACCCGTCACCCTCCTCTTCCATGCTGGGAGGGAGACTGAATCCTCCTCGGCGCCAAGCCGCCTCCCTGCCCTCAGCCGGCCGCTCACCTTCTGTGCAAGCTCGAGGCTTTCGACAGCTGACGAGCCTCGGCGTCAAAACGCCTCCTGCTACATCAGGTGCGTCCTCAATCACTCGAGCTTCCCAAAAGGCCGCCGCTTCCTCCAAACCCTCCAATTTCTCCATCTCCTCCCCACAACGCCGCGGAAACTAATTGAGCTCGACAACTGATGAGCCTCGGCGTCGATACACCTCCTGCTACATCAAATGCGTCATCACTCAAAAAAGCTCTGCGAACAGCTCCAACTGTGCCCAAGCACCCCAAGGTAGGCGGTATGCAGGAAAAAGGGGAAGGCCTCCAACCGGCCAGCTGAGGCCTCAATAGACCTCCCGCCGAACCGAGCATCCATATTCCCTGATTGGCACATGATTTAGCAAGATGTAATGACTTCGTTTCATGGCCCTAACTTACCGAGATTCCGTAGGCGACATCGTCAACAGCTCCCAACCCGCGGCTTCCCTCGGCAATTGATGGGCCTCGGCGTCATTACACCTCCTGCCGCACCGGTTGCGTCATCAAGAAGCTATGGATCAGACGCGGACATCAACCAGACGCCGAGATGGGGGTGCCGTCTCGTTATCACAGCCATCTCAGCAACTAAAGGGCCTCGGCGTCAATACGCCTCCTGCCACAGCAAATGCGTCCTCGATAGCCACCAATGGCGGGACTGTTGTGTCATCTTACAAAGACAATCCGGGCTATCTGTGATAGAGAACGGTGGCGAGAGGGAAGACGACGACGTCTCTGGATATACGAAGACCTAGCACGGCATCAGTATTGCTTACAGCCAAAAGAACGCCAGAGAATGACGGAGTTGGACTATCCATCACTTACCCGACAATGTCGATGGGCTAGAGCCTCAATAGACTCCTCACCACTATAGCCAGCAAAATACCAGCGGTTTGCCCAATGGCCCGAGGAAGAGACAGCACGAAACAGGAGTGTGATTAAACCGTCACGGACCATAAGTTTGACAACCTCTCAACGCTCGACGATCAGAGATCGCTGACTGGTGCGAGAAACTCTTGAGCGACTAAGGGAGTTTTGGCGGCGATGCGTCTCTTGATAGATCAGAAGAAACATCATCGTATTCTGTTCCAACGTGTCTGGAATGGAAGTTAGCAAACGTTATGAAGTAGAGACGTGAAGTGTCGAAAGAATATGGGCATACCTTTCGCCTCAGACGGCTATGGACCTGGGGCAAGGTAGGCGGTTTGGCACGAACGCGTTGGAGAAGAGATGGTAGCAACAGCGGTGGCATTACTGTTTGGATCTGCTTGAAGACGTAGGCCAGTGACTTGTAGATTGAACCGTGGAATAAAGTGGCTATTGTTGGTTTGATGTGTTGGCTGCCGTGAGGCAGAGACGACTGCGGTCGACGGAGGAGGATAAGGAGTGGAGTAAAGTGAGATGAAGAGGATGAAAGGTGGGAGATGCAAAAGGGAGAAGAAGTGGAAGAAAGTGGAAGAACCAGCGACAGGCCTTAGAGGAAGTGCCCGTTTACGCTCACCCCCCTTTGGACCCACGTGATTGCCCTCGATGCTCCCAATCAGAGCTTCAAGCGCCAGCCGTTGCCAGGAGGCAGCAGCTCTTTCTCACTGGAAGAGATACTGATGACGCGTCTGAATGCCTCTGGAAGGTGAGAGATGGGCTGCAGACGCGTCTTCTTGCTTGGGGAAAGCTCTGCAGTAACGTGGCCCTCGCTGGATGCCTAAACCCAAGCGGCCTGCACTTGTCGGGCCACCGCCTTGCAACTCCCTCGATCGGGTACGGGGAACCAAGGTGAGGATATTAGGCATCTGTCCTTTCTCTCTCTTGTTTCAGTCTTCGTTCACGGAGGAGCCGTGGGACGAGGAGGTAATCCAGCAGTCACAGACTCTCTAGTAGGGAGGCAATCTCTAGCATTGGCGGATCATTACTACGAAGCCCTGCAGCCTTTACTGCGCTCTTAGATAGGAGAACCATTGTTGGAGCCCGGAAGTCGACAAATCTTGTCCCATAATCGCCTGCAGGTGGCGAAAGCTGGCTTCACGAGAAACGCATGCCTTCCTCTTTGCTGCAGTCCGAATGTATATCTCTAACTGTCCGTCTAGCGCATCCTTATTTACATTCTCCTAGTCAAACAAAGGCTGAAGTTGGTCGAGTCGAGGCACCAGAACAATACAAACAATGCCAGCTGTCGTTACCTCATTATTTCGGAAAGCAAGCAGGCAAAGCTCGACCACCAGATCACTCAATCCCCCCTCTGAGGCCGAGCATCTCGCACCATCGCACACTGAACATACGTCCCCTCCAAGAACGTATCACTCTGCACAACTCTGAACCCATATCTCTCGTAGATCGGCTGTCCCTTGGGAGACGCATCCAGGAAACATTCCACCTTGTCCTCATCAGCCTTGTCCACCCCGTACTTGAGCATCAAGCTCGCCGCCCCCTTGCCCTGATACCGTGGCTTGACGGCCAGCAGCTCAAGATACCAGTGCGGCCTCTCGCCCATAGCCTCGTAATGCATGTCACTGAGCCTGCCGAAGAAGAAGGCTGAGAACCCCTGGTCGCCCTCGCTGGGCCACTGGTCAACTGCAGGGACTGGCTCGGGAGAAGCCCTGGGAGCGATCCATTTCGCAAAGCTAACAAAGGCTTTGGGGCTGGCGGTGTCGTCCCAGACAGAAAGGAATTGGTTGTTCTTGTCACGGATCTCAGCTGTAAGAGCTTGAGTCCAAAAGTAGTGGGCCGACTGCGTCCCTTTGGGAGCAAAACGCTGATGGATCGGATCTTGCGAGAAGGCCTCAAAGTATGTTTCCACCATCAGTGGCACGTCCTCGGGGCTGCTGGGTACCATTTTGAGCGGCATACTGTCGGTAGGCTCACAATCGGCTCGAAGTTTGTGGTTGATGGGTTTGTGAGGGGCTCCAGCGGTTGTGAACTGGGGTTCTGGACAGGTGGACAGCTTGTCAGCTGAGTACGGAATTGGATAATAGCCCGTTCGATAGCATCTCCGCCCTCTCGCACATTGCTGCCCCATCATTCCCATTCTGGTTCCAGGGCGAGGAAATGCAAAGAAAGAACAAGGCGATATGTCGGAAGTTGGCCATAAAGATGGTCCCAAAGTCCGGAAATCGAGAGAGAGCTTCCGGTTCTGTGGCCGTCGATGAACACAGCAACCAACGACGATGGGCCTTTTTTTTTTTTTTTTTGGAGAGACACGGCTTCGGAACAGAAAACCCAACGGCCGACTTTCGCTCAGCTGTCAACAAGAATGTTCCTCTACAAGGGTGGCTTCATCTGAGCATTCCAAGTCCGAGTTCGGCAAACCACGACCCAACCGTAATGGAAGTATAGATGAAGTAATTTTGATTCGGCAGAGCTACTACTATCGCGAATAATAACATGGACCATCCTTGGCAACAGAGTAAGCCCGCCGTTGTCCGTCCACAACCAAAAGAGATCAAACAAAACCTCGTCGATGATCTTGACAACCTCCCGCCAACAATGCACCCCAACACAAGTTGTCAACCACATTGCCCCCCCCCCCGGGCTGACGTGTCAACGTTCGAGCAATGGACTTGATCCAGCGCCGGTTCTTGAAAAGGAATCGTTGGTCTCAAGCCGTGGAAATCCCATATGTCCTTTTGGACATGACTAGTTCCGAAGGGAGAGCTTCGTCGCGCGACTGACGCAGTTTCCCACGCTGGTCGCTCCTCGGCGTGCTTTGCGTAAGACTTTACCGTGCACAAGAGGCTGGTGGTCGCACGCCGTGAAAATCCCAGATATCTTGTCGGGCGTCACTGGTCCCGAATGGCGAGTTTCGCCTCGCTGTCGAGGCAGTTTTCGTAAGACTTTACCGTGCACATAGGCTGGTGGTAACGTCCGGCTGGCTAGCTGGGGCCTCAATAGACCCCCGGCTCGCCAGCCGTCGGTAATACCCTCGCTCGGCCATGGGTGGTGAACACATCCACTCGATAGGCCTCGACCTCAATAGATCTCCTGCCGAATCAAGCCTTGAGAGTGTTGGTAGAGTAGGCAACAGAGGTAGTAGAAGTCGGAGTGACCAGAGAGCAAGAGTTGCAGTGGTGGAGGTTGGAGAATCTCTTGATGAGCCTGGACGCTGTTGAAAGGTGATAACATGGCTGACGGGATCTTCGACGAAGCTTGCGTTGAGGCTCATTGACGTTGGTCGGACTGGGCGCCAGCGACATGCTTGTTGGATGCTTGAATGCGTGTGACGCTGGCTGACATGGTCAGGATCCAGTTCATCTTCCACAGCATCAAAGAAGTCCAGGCAAGCAAAGGCTGAAGGCTTGAACTGGTCTCTAGGTCAAGAGTCAGATGCAAGAACAAGAAAATATCATGCGTGACATGGTCAAACAACTCACTGAGATTGCGTATGCCTCGCGCTGGAGAAAAGGTCGGGCAAGAGAAACACGTTTATCGAGAGAAACAGAAAAGAGGTTCTCAGACGCCGTCCAGAGCATTGAAGTCGTCAAAGCGGGCCAGAGCCAAAGGTCTTGAAGACTGGTTCCTGTTTCGAAGAGTCAGAGACACGAAATGGACTTGGTCAGATACAACGACATGAGGAAGATGGCTCATGACTCACTGAAATAGGCGTTGCTTGATCAGGGGTAGAAGAAGTGCCGGCTGTTCACGTGAAAGCACGGGCCGGGAGAGAGAACGCGTCCGGCGAGAGAAACAGAAGAGAGTGTCTTGGCGGATGCCACCAGGCGAGAGTATCTGACGCAAGGCGTAGAACGGGCATCTCCGGCAAGACGGGCAATAAGAGACTGTCTGCTGATGGGACAGAAGATGGCATCTCAAGGCATGGGAGAAAAGGACGGGCGAGAGAATGAAGAAGAAGAGGAGGAGGAGGAGGAGGAGGAGGAGAAGAAGTAGGAGACGAGAGAGGCGGAGGGGAACTTGAGGCAGATGAGCAGAGGCCACCCTTCCTCTCCAACGCTAGACTTTCCTGACCGCTCTACTGTCGCCCTGGCAGCTGCTCGGAGAGCAGGCACGCCTCTCTCCGCGATAGAACGGATGTGTCACGCTCCAGTGAATGGGGAGGAGACTGCCCCAGACCGCCGAGCTCGTATTCTTATTGCGTGCTTGCTCATTCGCCGGCTGCTCGCTTATTGACACCTGCCTGCCTATTGCCTACGTAATTGAGCAAGTTCTCGATGTCAAGAGCGGTGAAAGGGCTTGAATCAGAGGAAGGCGAGGTGATTTTATTGGGGCTTGCATCATCTGGTGCGGGTTGTTGATGAGGAGTTCCGTTTGTGAAGGTGCAACGTGAGGATTGTGAGTGCCATTGTGGCTCATATTGTGTCTTTGTACGGCACGGGGTGTTGGGAGCGTGATGGTTGCAGTGGTGAGCGAGTGGCGTCGTGACAGATGGCTTGCGGTCCAGGGGGGCGAAGTGGCTTTTATCGGGCTTCGATGCAATATGCACAGCAATGACAATACTTTTTATTGCTGATGGAGATTTTCAATCATATTTGCTCCTGTCAATACTGTCCAGGCCATGGTAATTGTGCTGTATCTGTGACTGTGTTGTAGTTCCAAACATCACCGCTCGCTCAGTGGGTGGGATGTTGTAGATGTCGACTACTCACGGAGTCGGTCGATCGCACCATAAGTACCAGCATTGAAACAGATTTAATAACAACTTGAAGTTTTTTTTCTCTTCAATTACTCAATTGAGAATGCCTTGGTCCACTATCATTCCGCCATGTCAGGAAAAGCACGAGTGTCGACCAACCCCTGGACGTCGGTATCATTTGTATCGTTTCTCCATCTTTCAGCTAATCCCATCATCACTGACTATTCTAAGCCTTTGGGAACCACATAATCTTTGGTTCAAAACCAGGCAGCTTCATATACTCTTCTTCAGTCAAATGCCTTCCGTCCTGAAGATCCGTCACGACAATCTGCACTTGCTTCTCCGCAGCCAATCGGTCCGCAAATCTTTCGGCGTTCAAGATCCTCGATGCCGCAGGTTTACGGCACCGACCGGGATTCTGCAGTCCAGCTCCTGCTCTCCCAGGTCCCATCCCCAGGCGAGTGATTTGGCCAACAAAGTCTGGGTTTTCAACAACATCCGGGGCCAAGGACTGTGCGTTGGGGGCGAAAACGTCAATACGGTAACTCGAGGCCGTGCAACCGACGTCAGTAAACACCACGAAAGGAATCTTGACAACAGGTTTGGCACCGTTGGTTTCAGATATTGTGCTGTCGCATTTCGCGCTGGCTTCGACCCCCTTTGGTATGTGCACGGCACGGCCACCAGAGGGGCGCAAATTGCGCACTCCGCGTTCGACAATGGACGGCGGCCTGTAAACGTCTGGGCTGACGGACATTCCATACATGTATCCCAGCGCTCGTGTATCCTTTGCCATGTCCCCGATCGTCGTGTATATCCAGCGACGCGGATCGTCGTAGCTGCGATTCGTGCCATTGTCGATGAAGGGCTGGAGAGGGAAGTTTGAGGTGAAGTGGTTCTCGGGATGGGATTCGATAAACATGCCCGCCAGTCGATCCATGTTAGCGTGGTAGGACAGGAAGATGGGGTCGAACGCCGTGTACGTGTTGTCAGCCTGCGGAAAGCACATCAGTAAAATGACAAGGATTTGCGTCTCGGAAGGAGAGTTGTAGCTACCATGTCAGGCCCTATCCAGCCGTGAAAGTTGTCGTGAACTTGCTCGAATAGTCCGTCAAAGTCGAAGCGATGGGGATACCATTTATCGGGCTGGTTCTCCGAGAAGGTCTGGATATTGGCCCAGGGGATGCCAAAGTGCTCCTCGGTTTCCGACGAGGTATAGGTAGACTGTTTCAACGCGCTCGTGATCTGCTCATGATACAGCTTCATCATGCAGATCTTGTTGGCCCATTTGGCTGAGGACGGTCCCTCAGCCAGGATCTTGTCTCGAGTCACATACTGACTTGTTCCATCGGCAGATTTTCCGTCCAGGGACAGGGCATACTTGAGGGGATTGGGACGAATGCTGCCGTCTTTGGGGTGGACGTAGGTCTCTTCAAAGAAGCATGGTGGGATTCCTGCATGAGGGGAGTCGGGATCGGCAGAGGCAACAGAATAGCCGTTCCAGTAGGGGATTGGAAAGTCAATGAGCTGCTCCACGTAACGGAGGAAGGCTCTGTGCCACAGAAAGGTGGCCTCTTGGTAGTGCAAACACCATTCAGCATCTACAATATGTCGTCAGTAAGTGTTCTCTGGAGATATCGGAAGCCATACTCACGCAATAGTCCAAGTTCCTGCCACCTCGAACCTAGCACGCCCACCTTGAGAACGTCGTCCAGCTTGGCCTGATACTCGGCGAGCCTAGCCCTCGAGAGGCTCATGATGTCTTCTCTGACTTTGTACGTCTTTCGCGGCTCCACAGGCTTGGGAATGATCACCTTGGGTACCGTGATATGGAATTTGGTCTTTGGAAAGCCCCCGTTCGCCCAGTTTCGTAGCACCTCGAGTGCGCTCTCCGGCCAGTAGTCTTGGGGATCGTTGGTGATTGGCATCGACTCCGATCTGAGATGGCGATAGATGCTGACGACTCTCTGCTTCACATCGTCGTAGGAATCTAGGCTCCAGTGGTTGGCGCCCCAATACTTCATGGCCTTGATCCAGCTCGCTCCTTTCTTGGCTGGGTCGCCTTTGACCCAGTTGGGAGACGTAATGAGAGGAAGAACGTCGTCCTCCCAGGTTGGCGTGTATGGTTCATTTGCGGGAGTTGAATCAGTGGAACCATTTGTCATCTCTCTAGAAGCCAGATAGGGGCAGCCTTGCGACCCCGTCGCTTTGGTGCTGATTTGTCTCGAGGTTGCAAGATTTTGGCAGCGAAGAGCAAGCCTTGCTGGCTTGGGGAGTGCTTGCAAGCCCAGTGGTCCTTGAGAGGATCCTGCATCAGCCTTGGGAAGCACTTTCGGGTCTACGCCACCCAGGGCATCTGTCCATTCCTTGAGAAACGTCTGCCCACGCTCTGGCATGGGCACAACTTTGCCCTTTGCAGTCATTTCCAGTAAAGGCGTTGTGAATGGCATCTTGGTCGCGTAAGGCATGGTGTACCCGAACTCGTCGAGAGGCAGGGGACGGTAGATTCGCCTGCGAGACTCTGCCAGCGAAAGATAGTCGTACAGGGCCTTTCTGGGCTCCGTACTCATCCGCGCTTTGACTGCGTCGAAGTAGTCGCTGATGCTCTTTTGATGGTCTTGCAGAGTGCAGTCAATCAATTGAAGGAAGCGGTGCTCCGGAGTGCCATCGATTTTCGCCCACGCAGAGTTTTTGACATTCTCGACAAACCGAGCATCGAGGTCGTATGCATTGCCGTCAAATGTCGCGTTTTGCGGCACGTACTGCATCAGGCGGCCCCTCTTCCAGGAGTAGATGGGGTTCCAAAAGTCGACCATGATGACGGCGTTGAACGTCTTGCTAGAGAACAGCCCGATGAACGAAGCCGGAGTAATCGCCGCGTGATCAGTTGTTGGGACAATCTTCTTGAGTGTCTGCATTCTCTGGACTCCATGGGCATCTTCAAATGATGCATGGAGCATATTGAAGGGGGTCTCTCCTTCGCCGACCAAGACCTTCTTGAAGTATACGTCTTCGTAAGAGACGCCGGTTTCTGTCCGCTTGTCGCCTCCGAGGGACTGCCAGGGGAGCTGGATATCGGGGGTGTAATCTTTAGGGTCAATTTCCTGAAGCAAACAGAGCCCGAGGTCGTCGACGGCTTGGTGGTAGACTTCATCAGAAAAGGAGACGCCGAGTCGTCGAGGTGGCTATTGCCGAGCAAGTGTTAAGGCAGAAAACCAATGGCAATATTGGAAGGTGATTTTGCGGTAGAACGTACCAAAAGTGTGGAGAAGTTTGTCAGGCTCAAAAGCTCTTGATCATAGAAGTGATTATCGGGTATGACCCAGACACCTTTGGGCTTTGGGACGTTCATGACCAAAGCATCAGAGACCATGGATGGCGGCGGCTTGAGGTTGGGCTTGAGCGCTGCCCCTTCCATGTTGATCGTCGTCGTCAGGAACAGGTGCGAAACCCATCGCGGGATATTTTTGGGGTTCTTGAGCAGCTTGGAAGCAGAGTCGAAAAAGTCATTCTTCCTTCGAATCAGAAACCAGTTGACAATGCCATTCTTGATGGCGGTCTCTAGCTCTTCGGGATTGTGATCAACGGCTGAAAACACGCTCTGGCCGTCCTCGGTGATGTAAGGAAGCTTCTTGTACATCTCTTTGATGTCACTGGGAATGCAGGCTTCGAAGTTGACTGGAGCGCCACCAAGCCAATGCAGCCAAGGCCTAATGGTACATAATGTGAGAGTTGGGAATAAGATAGGGTGTCATGGTGGAGGAAATGGACCACTTACGTATGGAGTTCTTTCATGATGCAGGCTCCGTTGACATGTCCGTTGAACGGCCCGAGATACTCGGCAGGCCCAAAGGCGTCCATGGACTCTCCAAAGTATGTCCAAGACTGATTGCTTCTGTCATTGTTGGGGAAATCACTCTGGCTTCACGTTAGAAGAGGCATGCAAATTCAATGTTGTTTGGGATGGACAGACCTGGTAGAATCGGAATGTGAGGCCGTCCCAAGCAGCCACTTGGAGGAACGACTTGGCTCGAGATGACTGCAGGGGATCCCTTCCTCCGACGATGCACAACGTCCACTCGGAGGTTGACGAGCTGAATGAATCTTTGTCAACTAATGTGATGAGTGTCACAAGTCGAAGATGCGGGTTGAACCATGTGGCATCCGGATTCTTGCTGAGATCAAAGAAGCTTCCGTCGGCCACCATGAAAGTCTTGATGCAATACAGGGGCTGATCTCCGGTGCTCTCGTCTTATCAATGTTAATGAGGCATAACCATGACAGTGTAGCAGAGACTTACTCCAAAAGTGCATCACCAGCGAGTCAAAGGACTGGCACAAAGCATTGTCGCCCTGTTGCAGCCACTTGCCAAAGAAGTCCTTAAAGTTTGCTTTCAGAAAGGCTTGATCAGCCTCATGGTCTTTGTCCGAGCGCCCGTCACGGGTGAATTCTCTCCAGTAAAATGTCGGTGCCATTGTGTATGTAATGTTTGTTTCAGTTAATGGCAGACGTCTTCATCTCAACAACAGTATGTCGTCGTCTCTACTTATAGAGGGACAAGTCTTTCGACTTGACAGCCTGATGTTCTCTCTCAACGATCCATTGCCGTGAAGCCGCACAACAATGACTGACAGGTTCCCGACACATGATGCGCAGAGTCAATAGTCGACATAATTGGGTCAATGTGGCTGGCTGAGTTTCAATGCATGACCATTTCGAGACCTGGTCTGGATGTTGAGCTGTGGTTCGCTTGGAGGAGCTGGAGGCAGTGAAGCTCGGGCAAGGCGCAGACGAGGCGGAATGCTTCGAAACAAGTCGCCGTGATAGGACGTGACGGTGGTGACAGCGAGGCTAGAGTGAGCCCGACTGGAGCTATTGTACTCACTATTGCCTCGGCCCTCCGTTCCCGCAGTCTGCAGGGGAAGGACGCAGCTGGACGGTTTGGTCCCAAGACACGGCCCGTAGTGCAATTGTGCTCGGCCCGTCCGTTTGGTCGGGTCTAGCCGCCGCGTGCTGGGCGGTCCACTTGGAGGCAAGGGTTTTGGAAAGGCTCCAGAGCTTGGGGCATTCGGCTAGATGATCTGGAAAACGGAGATGTGACGGGAGACGAAGCGTGGGGACCCCGAAGCGGATTAGCCACCAACACTTCGCAGGGATGCATTCAATAATGGCTCCAAGGACCCAATATTGGCTGGGGAAGCTCCAGCTTGTGATGTGGTTGTGGCTAGCTGAAGCGAGTCGAGACTGTAGGAGATGTTGCTGGTGGAAGACATGAGGCCTCTGATTGGGTTGGACACTTCTCATCGTGCTGAACTCTTCGGGGCTGGCGAGCCTGTAAAGCGGTGATGTTCTGGTTCTGGGAGCACCCAAGAGCTCATCTCTTTGCAAACGGTAGCATGGCTGTGCGATGGTCGTGGCGAGTTGAGCCGGTCTGCCGTGGTGTCGCAATGAGGGACGATTGACTGTGTTGAGCCATGGACTTGATTGAGGAGTTGACATGGCCGGGTTGAGTATAAAGACGAGATGATGCCCATCGAGTTCTAAGACGCAACATCGCGCCTCACCTCTCCAAAGCAAGACAGCACAACTTCCTATTAACACTTTCAACTTCGTCACTTACCTTGCTTTCAGTGCACCACTTCAGCTGCCAAGATGGCCGATCAAACTATCAGAACGCTGGCGGTCTTCCGGGCTCCGGGATATCCTTACCAAGATGACAAGCTCACGGCTGGGCAGACTGGCGTCTGGTCGGACATTATCGACACCTGGATGACTGAAGAAATCAATGCCGAGTATCGCGACGATGACGGCAATATGCACCCTCTACCTAGGCCGAGGAAGCGCGGCTGCGATGGCAAGCCGAGAACCAAGCTGAAGCAGTTCTTCAACGGCCGCATCACTCCGTACAATGTGGGCCAGAAGCCTACCCCCATCACTTGGATCGGATTTCCTCGACTGGTGAGACTTCTTGAGTTGAAAGGGTTGGTTGCTTGGTTGTGGTATCGGTATTGACTTGGTTCTCAGATCCAGAAGGAAACCAACACGGATCAAGAGCGGTGGAAGGAGGCGGATGCTCACCGCGACCGTCAAGATGAGTATCTCGAGTGGACTGTGAAGCGGGACGAGGATGGGAGGATCTTGTCTGTGACGTTTACCTGCGAAGGGCCCGAGGTGAGTAACTGACGACCAGTGAGAGGAACGTGACAAGGGGAAGCTAACGTACTATGTCAAAGTACTGGGCGTTCCTTGCAGAGTATGCTCCCAAGAAGATGTTCGCCATGTATCAGAGCTGCAACCCCGAGTTTGCCAGCCAGATGAAGCAGGAGGATCTGTTTGACAGCAATGGCAAATATGAGCCGTACAACAAGTGGAACGGCGTCGTGAGGAGCGACCCCAAGAGCGCAGATAACCTGATCACGACGAACCCGGGCTGCATCATGCACCTGGCGCAGAAGAACAACACGCTGAGCGCCGAGATTGACATTGCTGCTCAGGGGACTGTGATTCGCAAGAGAGATGACGGGACCATCATTTCTGACCCGGTTGAGCTGTGCAACTGCTCGGCGTACGGAAACCCGACGCGCAACTCCGATCCCAAGGTAAGCGTCTTGTCTACCTACATGTATGTTTGTGCTTCTTGGGTCACTAACAGAGGGTGCTAGATTGGCTCCATGATCAACTCGCTGGTGGTCAAGGGGGCCAAGGTCTCGATTGCCGACCCGGTGGCCATCTATATGCGCGAGTTCGCCGCGTCCAAGTTCATGCTGGACGTCGACGGCACCGGCGAGAACCTGCAGCCCGTCCCCGCGGGCACCTTTACCTGGGTGCGCGGCGACATCAAGAAGTACATGGGCCTGCGTCTGCACATCCAGGTTCCCGACGGCGTCGTGGGCACTGACGGCAACGAGGGGCGGCAGCTGACGGTGAGCGACCTGGTGGACACGAGCAACAGCCAGAATGTGCTGTACGGCGCCCAGTTTGCCGACTACATCACCATGAGCGTCAACGGGGTGGTTATCCCTGGAGGAGAGCCGGAGCCGGCGCAGGAGTGTCCCTGCAAGTGCAAGACGGAGGCCAACGGAGATGCCGAGACGGTCTCGATGATGGCCTCATCTGCTGGAATGGAGAGGTTCGAGGGCCGGATGAGAGTGTAGAGGTCATGCTGACTCGAGCCGGGGAGTCTTTGCTCTAGCAGCAGATGGTAGACGTCAGCCGGATGTTTGGGAATGCAATCTGATAAAATATCTTACCTTGTGAAGCCTCTGAGCATTTACAGTTGCAGGACTGGTGATGTCAATCGTGCTGGTTGTGTTCACTTCGTGCGAAGCTGTTGAAGTCGCATTGAGATTCGTGGAGATGGGATGGTGAACCAAAAGGCTCGTGTTCAAATTTCCCCTTGATCAGGCAACTTTATTTTTCCGCTCCTCATCGGCAGAGACCATCGAGACGCTCAGCTTATGGACGGCCAAATTGCCCTCAATGCCAGTCAAGTGAAGGGTGCGATGACGGGGCACTACCTACTAAGGTGTCTTCATCCATTGGACTCCTGCGAGTCGCATGTACTCCATACACTCTCTTGTAGTTGCTGCGTCACGCGGTGACGGTACCCGTACTGGATATGATGAAAGTTGATCAAATGATGTCCGATAATAAACCTGAAGACAGACACGATACTACGTTTGCTTCGAAATCCAACACTCTGAAAGGGTCACTTGCAACTACTCCCATTCAGAGACCTCTATCGGTTTCAGTCTCGAAGGCAGATGACATCGTTTGTTTGTTTTTTATGTATTATTAACGTGCAGAAAGATGGCATGTGGAAAAGTTGAAGACGCCGTAGGGTAACTCAGCCGTTCACAAATCCCAGCTTTTCGTCGTACAGGTGCCTGACACAAAGCTTCAATCTCGGCATTGCCCGGACCCGAGAACGATCGAGTAATGACCGTATGAATCTTTGTCTTTGGTTGAGTCGCATGCCTGCAGTGCGAGTTTCATCTGTCAGTTACTATGTCAAAGTCATAGATAACGCCACGATTACGAGCCGAGACTCCACGTCTTTGATCAACATCGACCCTTCTTATACCGGGCTCTTCCATTATGCAGCATCCAATCACAATGTCATGCTCTTCATGCCAATGCAATTCAGTCTCGTAAGAATGGCTGACAACAGCGAAATCGAAAGAAAAAAAAAAAAAAAAAAAAAAAGAAATGCGCAGAGCGGCCGCTCCCTAGCGCTCAAGCGGCCGCCTCAAAATCGGCCGCAATCCGCTTCGGCTGGCCTTGACCCCGATCTCCGGGAGCTACCTGTCAGCCATTTTATCTACAATCGGACACCTAGCTTAAATCGAGCTTCTCAACTACTGGCTAGCCTTGATGGCTGTCCACAGATTCGTGTCGATAACCAAGGAGAACAGGCTCATGGCCTGTGGAGATGAAGGGCGGAATGCCGTGATTGGCAATCCCCTGGGAGAGGCAAATTGACCACAGAAAGTCGGACAAAAACTGCCAGCTAGGTTCCCGAATTCCAATCGAATCGATGCACCGTGAACGAGATCCAGAGTCGAGAAAAAGGAGAATCTAGCATGTATATAAAGGACATGTTGAGCCAAAAATGACGCCTACCCAAGACAATGATCCATCATCGATACCCATCAACTCCTCTCCTTTTCCCAGATTCAACAAACACCGACATCATGGGCATCTGGACGCAAATGTGCCCGCCTAAGCCAGCCTTTACGGAGCAGAACCTGGGTGACCTCACGGGCAAGGTATGCAAAGTTCTGCACTCCCTTACTCGTGAACAGTTTGCTCATGCAAAACAGGTCTACATCGTCACCGGTTCCAACACCGGCGTCGGCAAAGAGCTCGCGCAGATTCTCTACTCCAAAAACGCCACCGTCTACGTCGCAGCCCGTAGCCAGGCAAAAGCCACGGAAGCCATCGAGGACGTTCGCAAAGCCTTCCCTGCGTCCACTGGCCGCCTAGAGTTCCTCTCTCTGGACCTGGCTGACCTAGAAGCCGTCGAAAAGTCGGCCAAGGAACTCATTGCGAGAGAGACGAGGCTTGACGTTCTGTTCAACAATGCCGGCGTCATGCATCCGCCGCAGGGATCAATGACGAAGCAGGGCTACGAGCTTCAGTTGGGGGTGAACAATCTAGGCCATGTCCTGTTCACTGAGCTCCTGACGCCGTTGTTGGCCCAAACTGCTGCGAAGAGTGCGCCCAACTCTGTCCGGGTCGTCTGGGTGAGCTCCCTGTACTCGGAAATGGGCTCGCCCAAAGGAGGAATCGACCCGGATAACCTGGGCTTCACGAAAAAGGAGAAGAGCACCTACTACAAGTACTCTGTGAGCAAGGCGGGCGTCTACTACCAGGGCGCAGAGTATGCGAAAAAGCACAAGGACAAGGGGATTATTAGCTTGGTAAGTCTAAGCCATGCGAACGGTAAGCCGCAACGATGGGATACCTTGCTAATCTGCTATAGACTGTGAACCCTGGAAACCTCAGGTCTGACCTCCAGCGATATGGCGGGAATGGAATCATTCAACAGATCAACCAAAAGATCGTCCTGTTTCCCCCAATCAACGGAGCATACTCAGAGCTCTTCTGCGGCCTGTCTCCAGAAGCGACGGCAGACAAGTCGGGAAGCTATGGTAAGCATTAGCGAGGCTGAAGTTCCTTCGTGGCATAATCTGTGAGCTAACTCTCTCGGCAGTGATTCCGTGGGGAAGATTCGCCAGGATTCGAGAGGATATTGAGAATGGAACCAAGAGCCCGAAGGAAGGGGGAAGCGGCCTGGGAAAGATATGGTACGACTGGTGCATGGAGCAGGTTGCCCCATTCATCTAGTAGTCTCGATGCCATCTTCTTTGCCCTGCGGTTTCATCGAGGTTCAATTTCCTTTACGCTATGCACCAGTACCTCATCAGATTCCTGTTTCCACATTCATGTTGAACTCCAGTCAAACAGTCATCAACAGCTCCTCTAAATGCGTGTCCGTTGACTCCGCAATCCACGAGTCAAGCTTGTCCGAGTTGAGCGTGAGACTCATCATGGTCAGTCCAAAAGGATCAATGTCCTTCACAGTTGTCCTCTCAAACAACCAAGCCGTCTGAAACGGCACCACGAACAGAGCATCCTTTTGCTCCAGCATGATCTTCCACAACGGCGCAGAAGCAGCATCCCAGAGCCCGCGTCGAGCCGTAAAGTCAATGGTGCCGTCGCAGTGGCCAGTTCCGTCTCTCAACACCAGGTATATGCACGTCGTGCAAGTGCTCACCATCCAGACGCGTCGAACATTTTCCATCAGGATCCAGATACGCCACAGCTTGACGACTGCTTCTGGATTGCCCTGGGCCGCGAGAAAGTCGCCGCCAAACGCGTTTTGTAGGGTGACGTCGATGTTCACTGAGTTCCACAGCTGGGCGGTCCAGTCTCGTAGCAAGGGGATGAGTTTCTCGGCTTCGGCTCGTTGGCGGACGTGGCCGTCGAAGAGGCGGATGAAGACGTATATGAACAGGGAGAGAACTCTCGCGAGATGTTGGATGGTCGAGAGCGGTGACACGGAGGCGAAACCACCAACAAGTAGGACTTGCTCGGTAGTCGAGTGCCTCTGTAGTAGGGCATCGGCTTTGTCCTGAATGTGCTGCATCACAGTCTCTTCGTTGTTCTCGTTCTTCATCCGGTAGACTGCTAGGGCGGCATAGGCGTCTTGGACACAGGACGGCATCCCCGTCTCGGCAAATAGCGATCTGTGAATCATCGGACAGTGACCTAACTCGACCCATTGCACCAGCCATTTCCTCACGCAGCGATTGTACTGCTGCAAGACAGTGCTGCGAATTACGGGAAGCTGAGGCGGCTGAGCGTCGCCGTGGTAGATGACCCAGTGCTCGACCCGAAGGAACCAGGAGACAGTGGAATAGTCGGCATCCTTTGAGTAGCCTCCGCCGTGGTTGTTTTCATGGCAGTCCTCGGTGTCTAGCAAGGCTGAGGGTGAAGAGCCCAGCAACGGAATCGCGCGAGATTCTGCGCTTCGACTGGAGCTAGGGCTATCCGTCTGAGGCAACTTGGCGGCTCGACGAGCATACGGCCGGGTCATGGAGTATCGACAGGCAATTTGCTTGTCCAGACACCGCTCACACGCAGGCCGATTCATGTCGCAGCGTCTCTTTGCCCTCGTGCAGGGGATACACGCTCTTCGGCGGAGGTGGGCGGAATTGGCATCGGAATTGGAATCTTTGCTGGGCTCGAGCTGCATGTCTGAACTCTTTTTTTCTGAGAGAAGTGATGATTGAGTGCGGATGGTCTGCCAGTAGTTTCTTTCAGATTGAGACCTTGAGAATAACCGGGATACTAGTCGAATCGGAGTGGAGGAGAGACGGAAGATGCTGAGAAGTTGCCGGGAAATAAGCATCCGCTGGCGGCAGGTTTATAAGCAGCGGAACATTTGCGGAACTCCGGCCGAGGTTGATTCATGCTCTGCAGCCATTTGGCGGACTCGCACGATTTATCATGACACGACGGAATTTTGCAAGCCGTGTACCGACTATCAATGACTGAGTCCAAGCAATGTATTGTGTGCTATAGGGATTGAATTTGTGCTGTTTAGACGCTATTGAGAGGTGGTGAATCGGCTCGGATGCTCAGCCGTCGAAATCAGGTAATGTTCAGACATCACACAACTACTGACCACCTCAGAAATAGTTTCCTATACCTCCCTTGTCTCAAGACCTCTGAATTTCGAATCTGGGATTATCACGAACATATTCCTGAATCGGTCTTTAGGTTCGATTCGTAATATCTGGATGTACTAACCAATCCCGACCCAACTCATGCCAAGTGCCACCAACTGCCCGCAATGATCCGACAGATGCCAGGAGCCCTGCAGAAAACGCAACTCAATCAGCCCCTACTCTGGGAGATCGAGATGGTATTTCGAATAGTAGCTGGTCTTTGGAAAGACGATCGTGTATAAAGGCATCCCTTCCTCTGGCTGTATCCCCTCGACTGCATTCATCTCACCCCCTTACCTTCATCTCGCAAAATCATCCACGAGGACTTGCTAGCACCAGCCTCTCCCATTATCAGCCTTCACGACCATAAATCGCCATCATGTCCCTCACAGTTTCTCCTCTGACCAAGGCCATCCACAGCGCCGCATATCCGGCCATATCAGCCTCCCGCCCAGAGCTCTCCCAACAAGGCCGCGTCGTCTACGTGACAGGAGGCTCCGCAGGCATCGGCTTCGCCATCTGCCACGCCTTTGCCGACGCTCAAGCCGCCACCATTATCCTCACCGGTCGCCGTGAGGCTGCTCTGAGCGAGGCCGTCGATGCCCTCTCCAAGGAGCACCCAAGCACCAAGTTCATCGGCCAGGTCCTCGATGCCGCCGATCGTCCGGCAACGGAAAAGGCCTGGGCTCAGCTTGAGAAGGATGGCATTATCGTCGATGTCTTGGTTCTGAATGCCGCCTACGTGACGCACAGGCAGGCTGCCTTGGTGGATCTTCCATACGAGGAGGCGTGGCCGAGCTGGGTGACCAACGTGGGGGCAAACTATGACCTGATTCAACGGTTCTATCACCAGAAGAACCGCGTCCCTGGCCGAAAGCTGGTAAGTAATAATCTCTGGAAGTTGACGCATTATCGATCCTTTCTTCTTTCGTCTGCTGGTCTCATATTGACATGAACTTGGTATCTAGTCGCTCGTCAATCTCTCGACCATGGCTATTCACGCGTTCGAACAAGTCAAAGTCTTTCCCGCCTACTGCGCCTCCAAGAACGCGGGAACTCTTCTCGTCCAGCTCTTCGCCCAGGATATTTCTCCCGACGACATGCAGGTGCTGAGCTACCACCCCGGAGCAATCTGGACTGACTCGGTGAAGAAGAGTGGCGTTCCCAAGGAGGCTTATCCGTGGGATGACGGTACGTATAGATCATTTCCTTCTGCCTTCGCATACCTTAGCCACAGATCCGCTGATTGAGGTATACAGAGACGCTTGCATCCAACTATGCCGTCTGGGCGGCATCGGACGAGGCCAAGTTCCTCCACGGACGTTTTACCTGGGCCGCCTGGGACGTGGAAGAGCTCCAGAGCCAAGAGTTCAGGAAGAGGATCGAGGAGAAGCCGACATACCTCCAAATTGGAGTTGTTGGTCTTTCATAAAGGTCATGAATCGCTTGGTAATCCTTTCCTCGGCAAAACAGTTGTTCAATTGAGCAACATAGTCAACGCAAGACCAGTCGGTCGCAGACAAGGTATTGAACATACAACTTTGCGTATAACGTGTAACCCTTTGTTCAAAGCTTGGATTGTCCTCTCTGCGTCGTCAAAATAGGATAAAGCTCATCAGCTAGAGCAAGAAGCTTCTCGTCTTCAAATCTTTGCCCAATCAGTTGTACTGCCAGCGGCAAGCCATGGAATTTCTCTGCATCATATAGCTCCTGTATTGATCGATCCAAATCACTGTAGCAATTTTCAAGTGGCATCCCGACATCCAACACCTTGTCCGCAGCCTCATTCAAGGGTATCGAAATGCCCGTCCAGTCGACAAGATTCATGATACTCGTAAAGGCAAGCCAGGTGAACTTGTCAAAGGGCACGGCAGTATGTGGTGCATTGACGAACAGAATCCCATCGAGGGGTCTGCCACCGTCCGGTCGCCAGAACCTCTTCATCTGCATGGCTATGCGGATTATTTGGTAGTTGAGCTGATGTAGATATTCGACCGTTGGTTTCGGCCGCTCCCGCTTGGGTGTCATGACTTTTGCTGCTTGGACAATCTTGGTATACGGCTCGGACTCGAGCAGTTTGCGCATGTGGGACAGATCCATGAACTCGCCAAATTCGCGGTGGACATCCCACACCTGCTGGAACGGAGGGGGCGAGAGCTCGACCACCTCGTATCCAGCCCTTCTGAGCCTGTCACATGCAAGGCGAAGACCTCGCTCGACGGGTGGATGAAGATGGACCACGTCGGGTTTGAGCCAGACGCCGATTCGAGGCTTACTGGGACACGTAATCTGCATCCATGGGTGAGGGTATATGAAGGGGCTGTCGTTCCACGGCTCCGCATCTGCCATGACTCTGGCCGCGAGTCTCGCGTCTCTCACTGACCTGGCAAGGAATCCAGAGACACCCGGAGGCCCCAGAGCTGTTGTGCCCATGATGCCCTTGCCCAGGATTCTCTGGCCGTCAATTGGGATTCTGTACGCGCTGGGCTTGTATCCAACGACGCCGCATACTGCAGCTGGAATCCGCACACTTCCGGCCGCATCCGTTCCCAGTCCTAGGGCAGAGCCACCCATGGCGATCAGCGCGGCTTCGCCTCCTGAGGATCCGCCTGCTCCAAACTCAGCATGATGCGGGTTCACAGTACGGCCAAAGACGATCGAGTCGGTGTCCGCAGTCAAGACGGTTTGGGGAACTGTTGTCTTGCCGATGATGACACAGCCGGCGTCGAGCAGCATCTGGACGGATTGACTCGTTGATCTAGCCGGCCGGAAGCAGAGGGATGTAGTTCCCAGAGAACTGTCATAGCCCTTGATGAAGAATTGATCCTTGATGCTGATCGGGAGTCCGTGAAGAGGCCCAACAGTTTTCCCTCGTTTCTCGTACTCGGCATCCAGCCACTTGGCCCGATCGATTGCTTCTTCAAACATGATTTCCGTCAAGCAGTTGGTCAGCTGCTGCGCAACGGCGGCCCGTTTGCAGAATGACCGAACGAGCTCCTCAGCCGTCACTTCGCCGGCAGATAGCAAAGACAGCAATTCGGTGGCATCTCGAGCGGGATTTGTGAGGAAGAGGTCTTGGTCTGTGAGGATTCCGCACTGAGGAAGATAGTCTATCGGCCTGGTTCCAGGAGGAAGAGACTCTGAGAGGCGCCATTCGAGAGGGACTTTGGCGTCTCGTTCGGCTCGTTTGCGGGCGGCAATGTCCCGCCAGGATGACTGAGGCATCGGATCAAATCGCAGGTTATCTGCGAGGGAGTAGTTGAGGTGTTGCACGAGAGAATCTGGGTAACGGCATGGCATGAAACTTGGTCATTGCGTGTTGCTTCTGAGGTCATGGCATGCTTTGCCGTGAGATCATAGGGCGTTTTGCTGAGGGGCCGGAGGTGAAGCGGATTACCTAATAGTTGACGAGTCGTTGAAAGAAAGAAGACGAGATGTGTAAAAGTGCAGGCAAGAGAACAGGAAAATTGTTGATATAAGATGGTTGTTGGTTTACTCCGCTCATGGACAACTCGTGCTCTGAGTCGATGCATACTGCTATCTGTAACAATGTGTTCCCTTGCCCGTCAAAGATGGGTACTACTTGTTCCCTGTCGCTTACATCCATTATTGTCCACAAAGGGCAGACCGAGCCATTATCGACGGGAGACCATTGGACATGATCAACACTCTTCAATGGATCGAGCTACAGAGCGTCGTAAACTGAAAAAAGCAGACGCCAATGCCATCAGTGAGTCGAACTGCTGGGTGCAAAGTCTCCAAGACTGTCCCTCACGATCGGAGCTCGGCGCTGCTAGCACCAGCCATGACAAGCTACCCCGGAGCCAAGAAATCTTCAGGGATTCCACAGCTGAGCTTTGGCATTTTCCATGCTTATTCTATGTCATACATCGAAAAACACGTCGCAGTGAGCTGTCGCTCTACCGAACGAATCGATTCAGCTTGCCTTGTCCTACATGGCGAGCGATACAGCTCCTCGATAGCCTCAGGAGCTCTTGATCTTCTCGCCTCGCCCCCAAATCTCGGAGAAGGAGCCACAATGCAACGTTAACCTCAGCAACTCCCCCACTCGCTCGTACTGTCTCGTACCTGTGTCTGTCCCTCGCTCCAGAGTAACTCCTTCTGGTGCGAGGGCCCCTTGGCTGATCTCCTCCTCAGTCAAGTGCGGGGAGATGGCGCCAAGGCTCTACCATTCCGGGCAGTAAGCACACATCTTGCAGTGCCTGGGCCTCTGATAGCCGCCAACTAGCGGAAGCCATCCTCGGCCGCGATCCGCAGCTTCTTGCCGTCGGTATGTCTCCGTATTCGACGAGGAGGAAGGACAGCACGTAGAAGTAGGGACACCAGCCTTCCTCGTTGCTTCCCTACTCGATCACAGCTCGAGAATCAGGCCATGTCCAGCATGAAAGACGTCAGACATTTCAGTCAGAGGAAGCAACAGGGTCAGATGCTGCAAGAACGGAGAACCGAGCGGGGAATAGCCAGCATCCAGACCAGAACTCCGTGGGCTCGTCTTTTTCAACCTTCTTCCTTTCTCTCCATCCCCGCAAACGGCGATTCTCCTCCTCGCTCCCCTCCCTCTCCACTGTCAACCAGTTCCTCTCCGTGTCTTCCTCAATCTCCACTCCTATCAGCTCCATCACCTTGCCTCGATGCCGCCAAGCGTCTTCTCGTTTAGCCGGCGACATCCACAATTCCGAGGCACTGGCAAGCGACCGTCGCCCCGCAGCCGTCTTCTCCCTCTTGGAGGTCATCGCTTGGCTTGGTCTGTGTCTCTGCGTTCGCTGCATATCCTGCATATGCTGCATCTTGCGCTCGACCGTGTCTCCAGGGGAAGACGCGTCTATCGCGGGACACACTTCCCTCGGCAAGTCGAATATGTTTCTTTTTAAGCTTCCATCTACTTAACTCTTCAGCGAGGACCCCTCCTCCCCCGTGCATCTTCACTGATAGGTGGAACAATCATCAACAGGTCATGCTAATGCTTGCCTGCAGTCCTTCGGCCCACCCTGGCAACCTTGAACTGATACCGTGGGATCAACCATGCTCTCTCGACCTCGAAAGCACCACTCCAGCCTCAGCTAGCCGGGGTTGAAGAGCCACAAGGTATGACATCCATCCCGGTAGTTTTTGATCGGCCAAACAGTTTGCTCGAGCTGACAAAGGACTTCGTATCGACCAGCACTCTTGTACCACCTAGGGCCCCCTTCCTTACACCCATTCCAATCCACGGCTAGTGGCAATCTCGTTACATCGGGCCAAAGCAATTCCCAGAAGTTGCACAAGTGACGGCAGCCTTATCAGTCACTTGGCAATCCACGCCATGCCCTTGTTCACCTTCGACTTCTTGCTCGGTATATATCCATCATCCCCTAGCTCTGGCCCCGGCCTGCACAGCTCGGAACTCGCTGTCCTGTCGCCTCGACCTGTTTCAAGCTCGTCTCTCAGCCTCGCCTACACCCAAGGCTATTGTCTCAGAGAAGCTCCCTATTCCTAATTTCCCTCTCCTCTCCATACTCCATCTCATCTTGAGCCATCTGAACAGTCATCAGGCCACCCACCACATCTCTCAACAATGGCAGACGCCCAGCTCAAACGCGAAGTCACCCGCCCCGAGTCCGTTCATGACTTGAAGCATGGCGGAGCAACCGCCAAAGCCATCGAGGCCATTCGTGCCGAGCATGAGCTCACCTTCACCGAGGCTTTGAAGCTCTATCCCAAGGCCATTGCCTGGTCAGGCTTCGTGTCCATCGGCGTCATCATGCTGGCCTTTGACCCTCAGCTCATTGGGAACCTCTATTCGACGCCTCAGTTTGCTCGCGACTTCGGGCACTTGTACAAGGGTGATGTGAGTCATCCCTGCTTTCATCCTCGTCTTCAAAGCAACTGACATTCCTCCCCTTTAGTGGGTGATTAAAGCATCATGGCAGACCGCTCTCTCGATGGGCAACCCTATCGGCCAGGTCGTCGGTGCCCTCTTCGCCGCTTACCCTATGGACTACTTCGGTCGAAAACTCACCTTTGCCGTTTGCGTCATTCTCACCGCTGGGATCGTCTTCATTCAGTTTTTCTCCAAGACACTCGGCGTCCTACTCGCAGGAGAACTGTTGGCCGGTCTTGTGCTGGGCATGTTCGTTGTCATTGCTCCGGCTTACGCCTCTGAAGTCTGTCCCACGGCACTTCGGGGCCACCTCACCTCCTTTGTCAACCTGTGCTTCGTCATCGGTCAACTCCTCGGCAACGGTGTCACGGCTGGTACCTCGAAGTTGAACAACCACTGGGCCTACAAGATACCCTTCCTTCTCCAGTGGTTCTGGATCATCGTCATCCTCCCTGGCATGGCCTTCATCCCCGAGAGCCCTTGGTGGTTGGTCCGCAAGAACCGCTTGGAAGACGCTGAAAAGTCCCTGAGAAGGCTGGCATCGCCCAAGGTCAACGTTCAGGCTACATTGGCCTTCATCATGGAGACTGATCGTCTGGAGCAGGAGCTTGAGGCTGGCAGCACGTACTGGGATTGCTTCAAGGGCGACAACTGGCGCCGTACTGAGATCTCCATGGGCGTTTACTGCACTCAGGTTCTCAGCGGCATTTATCTGATCAATTACGGCACCTTTTTCTTTCAGCAAGCCGGTCTTCCTACCGATCGCGCTTTTGACATGTCAGTTGGTTTCCTGGGTAAGTCCTCGCCTGACCTCCAACCTTTCTCTGTTCGTTGTTAAGGCTCTGTTGGCTAATCGGCTTCATTTTTCGGCGCTGTAGCTGTCGGTTTCGTCGGAACTCTGGTCTCGTGGGCTCTCTTGATCAGAGTTGGCCGTCGAACACTATTCGTGTCGGGTCTGGCGTGGCTGGTCATCCTCCAGTTCGTCATCGGCATCCTCGATTGCATTCCCGGTCGACCTTCCGGCGCCATTTGGGCAGAATCGTCACTCATGCTCATCTGGAACTTTTTCTACGACATCTCCATTGGCCCTGTCTGCTTCGTTCTCCTCGGCGAGTGTTCCGCTACCCGTGTTCGTTCCAAGACCATTGCCGCGGCTACTGCTGCTCAGGGAATCCTCGGCATCGTCATGACCGTCGCCATTCCCTACATGATCAACCCGGAGCAGGCCAACTTGCAAGGCAAATTGGGTTTCTTCTTTGGTGGCCTTGCCCTCATCTGTCTGATCTGGTCTTACTTCCGCGTGCCCGAGACAATGGGTCGCACATTCGAGGAGCTGGATCTCCTGTTCGACAAAAAGGTACCCGCAAGAAAGTTCAAGGGCTACAAGCTGGAGGGCGCGGTGTCTACTGGTGCAGCGTGATGAGATGCCCGCTCCTGGAGTGAGACTGGAAGATGGTGGAGCATTGGAAGGAGCAACAAAACGGGATCGTCAAAACACGAGAACAGATGAGCGAGGCATTCAAGAGACTCTCGACATCTCATCAAGTGGTTGCCAGCTGCTCCAAGAAAAGGGAGAGGTGGTTGGAGGCCTTGAGAAGGAAAAAAAAGGAGAGAAAAAAAAGCATATCGATTGATCCCTCTTGGGTACAAAGCATCAATATGAGGGATTGAGAAGCTGGAGGGCATTGTGGGTGTTTTGGAAACTGTTTTCATCTTCATGGGTGTCTTGTTGGACGCACCAGCGAAGCATCTGATTTGCCGTGCTTGGTACAGGCGAGCCTTGTCCCGCTGAAAGCCGGTCAAGTTGCATTTAGGGCCAAACCAAATACGTCTCTGTGGGAAGGTGTTGGATATACGGAGGAAGTCGACTGACGGATGTCTGGTATGTCTTTCTGGATACTGGGCTGGGAGGGAGGGATCATGCCTTTTTGGACATCGGGGCGAGCGGCATCATTATGATTCTTTGGCCTCTTCTGTGTTTTCGTTTTCTTTTTTCGCCTTCTTGTTCTGGGTTGTTCTTGTTTGGTGTGTGCTGTTTTGTGGGCTTTCTTGAGCGGGCGCTTCTTGTTCTTTTTATTGGTTGTTGTTCCCCCTTTACTCCTTGCATTGCGTCTTTCTTTTCATCATCATTCTCTTCTTGTTTATCATGGTATGGGCCTTTTTGGAGAGGACTCCTTCTATTTTCTGCGCTTTCTTTCATCCTTGCTTCGTTTGTCAACACTTCTCATGTCCTTTATGCTTTTTTGTTCTTTATACTTTGATGGGATTATAGAGGGATTTTCTTTTCTTTTTCTGCTTCTTCCTTTTCACTTTGTCGTTCCCCTTCTGCTTTTTCTTGATTATCTGCTATTCCTTGTTTTTCGTTTCCTTTTCCTTTTTTCGTCCTCCTATTTCTTACTTTTCCTTCCCATCAGTTCTTCTCCTTCTATTTCTTCTTTATTCAGATATCTTACCTAGTTCCCCCTTGGTTATTTGTTCTCTTGTTGTTCTGTGGCTTTCTAGAGGAGTTCGCTTTGCTCTTGTTACCGTTTTGCAGGCCCCTTGATGGGACTTTTCTTGGCCGGTCGTTTCTCTTTTTGTTATGCTTTTTTGCTCTTGGTTCGTGGGCTCTTTAGAGAGAAGTCTTTGCTTTTTTCTTTGTTCGATTAGAAGTCTTTTTCGTTTCTGTTGTCGCGTCTGTTTCTTTTATTCCTATTTCTTTGTACTATGCTGTTATTTAAGCCTTTGGAAAGCAATTGCTTTTGTTCTTTTTGGCCATTCGAAGGGCTTTTCGGGGGGGTTTCTGACGTGGAGACTTTTGTCGTTTTTCTGGTTTGCTTGACTCGCTGTTGCTTTCCTTTGCTCTGTCTTACTCTGTGCGCTTTTTCGAAGCATTCATCATTGTTCTTTCGGGTGTCTCGGGGTACTTTTCTGGAGACCTTTTCTGGGAAGAGTTTCGAGGGGTTGTTTTGGGGTGGCGTTCTTCTATGGGCAGTTTGCTGACCCTTTCTCTTTCTTGATCCCTTTTCTGGTTTACTTTCTCTGGTTCTCCTGGTTGGATGGCTTTGTTGGTCTATGGGTTTGCGGGTTTCTGGCTTTGCGGGTTTCTGGCTTTGCGGGTTTGTGTCTGTTGTTTTGTTCGTTTCATCGCAAGGTTTTGTGGGATTAGACAAGTATTTGGGCCAGGTATCTAGTAATGAATATCTTTAAATTATCCGCTGTGTCAATTGCATATCTGGCGATGTCTCGAAAAGTCCGTATATGGACTCCTGATGCTCGCGGATGTGATGCGGAAAGCTTGACATTTGTAAAATACCTTGCGGTGGCTTCCCTATTGTAGCAGTAAACTAAGGACGTCTTTGTACAAGGCGACATCCTCCTTGTTCCCTGTCTCTCCTCATCACAAATCACCGGCCTTTCTCCCTTGAACACGCTCTGTGGGTGCTTCCTTGCATCACAGCTTTCTGAATATCTTGAATGCAAAACGCCGGTCTCCCACTATCTATGATGACAAACACATCTGCAATAGAAGAAGAAAACGCTTGTAACGGCCAATCTCCATCTCTTCATATTATATCCTTGAGTCGGACGGGGATGTAGGAACTCTTCAGCTCGCCGGATAGAACTCGCAGCCTGAAGTTAGGGAATTGTCTTCTAAAGGTTGGACGCGATGCCGGGCGAGATAGAATCAAGCTTGACGATGAGTTCGTTGAAGAATCTCTTTTGCGCTCCCTGACCCCGGCGGTTCGTGGCGTGCTTTGCTGGTCTGTTCGAAGGGGATCGCATGGTGAGTCCCATTTGATATGCAAAGAAGTCTACTGGCAGAGGAATGGACAGGATAAGGTACTCACGCTTGGACGTGGCAGTTGGCCAGATAGTGGCCATGGCTGGATTCGTCCGCCAACACACCGTGGACCAACGTTCGGCTGCCCTCTTCTGCAGTGCGAGCCAAGAGTTTCTCAGCCAACTTATATCCGGCCGACTCAATCTCCTTGCCGAGATCTGACTTGCACCAGCTTGGGTTTGGAGTGTTGATGATGAATCTGCCCTTGTTGCTCGTCTTGCCTCTCTCGGCTATTTCTCGTACCATGTAGAGAACGAGCAGCTTGGATAGGGGATACCTACCAGCCATGTCGGCTCGTTTCGGGTCGTTGAGTCGTTCCAGCATCGTCGTCTCCTTCTCGTTGAGCTCGGCAAGGGAGGCTATGTAATGCAGGGCGCTATTGGGGATTGCGAAGCGGCACGGATTGCCGGTTTGCTGCTCTGACCTGCGCATCGACGGCAGGAGGAGGAAGAACAGGAGAAAGGTGTTGATGACATTGACGTTGAGCGTCCTCTCGTTTCCCTCGCTCAGGGTGAATTGGGTGGTCATCATGCCCGCGTTGGCCAGAATGCCGTCAATGCGAGGCAACAGAGATGCTCGATCGGCAAAGGCTTTGACAGAGTCCTGGCTATCCATGTCGATGGACCAGACTTCAATGGAGGATTCGGGTTTGCCGGTTGATTGGAGAATCTGTTGCTTAGCCGCTTCTCCCTTGGAGGGGGTTCTAACTGCCATGATAATCTTTCCCACGCCGAGACGGGAGAGATGGCGGGTAGCTTCAAAGCCAAGGCCGCTGTTTGAGCCGGTGACGATGATGATGTGATTCGATAGATCGGTGGACGCGGTGGGTATAGGGAGGGTCACGCAGACTTTGCCATAGATGACAGATCCCAAACCGTGAAGGGAAGACATGTTCAATTTCTCCTGGAGCAATATCTGTCGTTGAATCGGTCTTGACGAGGGAAATCAGATGGTTGCTTCACTCGCTGAAAAGATCGGGTTATTAAGGTTCGAGTCATGTTGGCTGTGTTTCTGTTCGCCTATTTATTGAACATTGAGAAGGATTCAGCTGAGTAGTCTGCCGGCTTCACCTTGTTCCTCATTATCTCGACAGCTCAAACTCACACCAATCCCATGCTTCCACACCGACGTAACTCCTAGCGGCAGCTCGCGGGTTTCCGTTCGTTGTGGGGATACGGGGATTATATCTCCGCAATAGTGCTCACTCGACGAGGGCCAGCCCGTCTGTGGCGTTGCTGTAGCAGGGGTTCATTGCCCGTGCTGGTCCCGCGGATGCCCCAGGCGGGAATTGTCGAGATGGGGACCTGACCGGAAATAATATCCCCGACGGGAGCATTAAATGCTCCGCGAGTCGCGGTGTCAAGCGGCCTTTGCTCGTAGGGATCCCTCTGGTTCGCGCCTCAAGTCTTCCTCCTCTTTCCTGCAGAAGTGAGGCACGGAGCGCAATTATAGCTTCGCTTCCTCCGTCGGAGTCGCACAATGGAGTTTGGCCCCAGGAGAATCGAGAAGCGGAATCGGGCGCCCGTCTCGTGCGAACCATGTCGAGCTCGAAAGTAAGCACATTAAGTGACGGACTGCCCCGAGAGAGAGAGACCCTTCTCTCGAAGGAAGGCCAGTCAAAGACATGGCAGGACACTCATCTCTCACAGGCAAATGTGCAATCGCGGCCAACCGTGCGAGGGATGCACCAGGCGAAACCAGGCGTCGTTGTGCCGCTATGCGCCAAACGCCATTCGAAACAAGCCCCGACCGCCTAAAGCGGGCAACATCCAGGAGCGGCTGGATAACCTCGAGATGATGCTGTCTTCGATAGCGCCGAATCCCTCCGTTGCCGGGATCGGGCTGGGAGTCAAGGCCGGCAAGCAAGCTGCGTCTATCACCACCAGCAGAGTGTCAGCAGGTTTCACAGAGCATCGAGCATCCGTCACTCCGCCACAGGCTCGCCAAGAGGATCTCGCCTTACCGCCCGAACAACCTCATCGCCATGAATCCGGAAATGGTCAAGTCAGCTACATCGAGCCCAGCCACTGGAGAGCAATTCTGGACGAGATCAAGGAAGTCCGGGAGCATCTGTCAGCGTTTGACCGCCCATTGCTCCAAGAGGAGCCGGAGCGCAAGAGCTTTGTCCCGGAAGAAGGGGCCGAGTATCTCTTTGGGAGGTTTCCGGTCATTGAGATGGAAGACGTCATCAGTTCCGTGCCCGCCAGATTGGTCTGCGATGCTCTTG